>NC_085056.1:5455715-5755715 GCF_963662255.1 Cinclus cinclus
GTTGCTAAAGAGTTTGCTGGCATACTTCAAAGTGTGGGTTATTACCTGTTCAGGTTTATTGCCTGCTCAAGTGAATTATTGCCAACCTGAACAGGCCTGCTGAGCAATAGTTCAAATTAAAACATGTCATTTATCATGTTCACACCAATCCAAAATGACCACAAAACCCAAGGTGTAATTATTGCCAGGCTCTGACTGCAGAGCTATCATAGCTGACACTCAACCAGTGGGGAATACTGGTTCCTCTCTTTGAAGGAAATCTGCTTCCTTATTCATAATGAACAAATCTGACCCTATCATTAACAGCAATATTGTTTCAAATGCTGATATGCACCATGGAAACTAACTTTGAAATATGGAGGGAAAATGTGACATGGATTCCATCCAAGATTAGTTTTTCAACAAGGTGCAGTTTTAGACCAAACACTTTTCATTAAAATTTATTCTAAATGTCTTGCACTTATCAACAGTATCCAGAAAGAAGGTTGTCACACAGTCTGGAATGGTAGGGCTATTTTTATTAGTATCATTATTATTATTGCTACAACTATTTTTGTTTACCACAGTTCAGAAAAAAAGAATGACAGCAGCATCTCAGTACCAGCATGGGCTGTGGATGCTTCAGTTTTCCTACAGCTGTAGCAAGCCAAGCCTGTACATCCACGTTCTGCTCCATCCTCTGCTCTCCCTATTGCTTGCTATGTCATCTTTTCACATTCCTTGATACATTCCAGGGTTTGTGTTCCATTTTAACCCAAAACTTGTAGGGCTGCAGCTGCTGATGGTTTGTATATGACAGCAGTGAAGACCAGCAATATATATATAGTCTGCTGTTCCCTCACATTGCTCCCCAACCCTTCCTGGCTCATTTGGGTCTCTTGAGCTTTTTATGGATAATGTAAAGCTCCTAAAGCAAGAGAAAAATAATACTTTTTGTCCATGTCTTTACTGAAGCATTGCAAATACATGGCATAAGTCTTTTGTTTTCTTTTATTTATTATTGTAGGATGTGAAACAACAGGGAAGAATCAAACAAGACCTAAATGAAAAGCAAAAATCAGAATATCTGCTTTAATGAAAGCATGCTGTAATATGTATGCCTTTTTGTTTGTGCAAACTTGTAGGTGTGCATACAGGGAAAGGAGGGGGGAATAAACCCCCAAAAATGACTTTAGGCCAATCAGAAAACTCCTCTGGGATGCAATGGCTTGTGCACTGAGATTGAAGATGGACCAGGAGTGCAACATGTGGTCAAGCTGGCCATAATTCATATGCAGACTTGGTTCTGAATATCCTGATTCCTGCCTCACTTCTCCATGAACCGTTCCAGGTCTCTGCAACTAAACACTTCCCAAATTACGGAGTTTGCATCCTAATCTGAATTTTGCAACTCAAGCCTACCTGTGGTTATACAGTCAGACAGAAAAGCCAACAGCCAAGAGCAACGCCTAGTCACTGACTTTGATCTAGAAATGGTTATTATCCAGCTATCTCCATTACAAAATATCCAGTTTGCTAAAGCTGGGTTATCTACTGATTTGGCTTCATTTGATAGGCGAGAGCAGGTCTAGCATGGGAGAGCTTCGCATCCCCAAACAAGGCATCTTTCACAAAACTGATAAGTGATAAACCTTGCAAAACCCGTGAGTAGGAAATGACGTTTGTGTCCACCTCCCAGCTGTCTTTACAGTCAATCCTAAACAGCACCACTGGCAGCCCTTGCAGATGAGATGGAAAAGAGAGCAAATTATTGCTTCATGCTACCAAACTGAGAGTCTCCAGTGGGCAGCAAGAGGGAATGTGCTGCTGATGACAGCTGCAGCAGTGTGGTTGTGCAGAGGAGTTCAGCTCTCAAGATACGAGATCACACAGATTTTTCATGAGGGTAGATGACTTATTTTTACACAATTTCTTTGAATTTCTTTTTTCCTGGAAGCATAGTAGGAAGTTACTTAGAAAGGAAGTCACTTTGAATTCTCTTCACTCTGGATTAGAAAAAACTCCTTAATTTAAGGAATGAATTAAGGTCACAATGTAGTAGCACAGTCCTCATGCTGAATAACTTGCTGAACATGTGGTAGTGTTTTGTGACATGGTCTGTGGAGTGGGAAGTAGGCTGAGCTCACCCAACCCATCTCATTTATGGCTTTGCACAAGTAAATAAGTATGTTTTCAGCCACTCAACACAAGAATGGCTTGCAAATTGCAACCACCATTGCCTGGCAGGTCAAAGGTTAAGCTTTTCAACAGGTCAGACTACAGTGCTAATTCACCTCAGCAGTGAGTCCCAGGCAGCCTGTAATGCATATTTGTGGTGGTTGTGTTTGTACAGCATACACATAAAATGAAAACCGTATGACAGAGGTTAGTCTTCTTAAATGGTTGTCACATTGGCTTGGGTTGCTTTCGTACAGTTATCCATGTGCCAAGATTCTGATGGTATTTTTGTATGAATTTTATCGACATGGTGAACTAACTTGGGTAATTTCATAACTATTATAATAGCTATTATAATCAGCCAGTGGCCCAAGAAATGCACAGCTTTATTTATCTCAAAAATGTTGCTAACTGGTCTGGCCAGATTCAACTTCCAGTGGTGGCCTTCTTCCAGATGTGGAAACCCCCTTTTTCTGACATAGAGGGTTCAGTCTTTGTGGGCTGATCCACAAGAGCACTGATGCTGTGGGCTGATGGCTCAGCCCTGTTTCCAAATGTCTTTTCTGAATGTTACACAAAGAAGGAGCTTGCAAGGGCTTCTTCAGTTCAGTTCACAGCTGGACAATCTTGGACTAAGGCCTGGATTAAATGAAATGTCTAAATTAAGAGCCTAAGTTAGGCATTTAAACTTGCTTATATATCCAGTTGGGAGAGACAGGCAGTCCCAGGGATACCCTGGGGAAGTGCATTTGTCCTTCGTGTGTGCGTGTCCACTTCACAGGGAGCCTGAGGTAACAAAAATCCTAACACAGGCATCTTAGCTGGGCACACGTAGTGCTGGATAGCTACACACCCTGTCAAAAACTGCCTCAAACTGCTTTTTCAAAAGGCTTAGATTCTCATACAACCTTGTGTGCTACTCAGTGGGTATTACATGCAGACATAATCCTGTGGATGGTAGTGCAGATGTGAGTCCAGCAGTGCGAAGATCTCAGGCTAAATGACCAAAATAAGTAATTTACTGTCTTTTGTTGGCTCAGAAATATTAAAATTTCCTCCTCCACAAAGCAGGAAGAGCAGACACAGCCCTGGACTTCCTGTCCCAGATCCTTCCTGACCAAGATGCCCTACTCCAAGGGAGGAGCCGTGACCTTCCAAGGCTGTGTCTTGGCACATCAGGACACGCTCATGTCCATAGCACACGTTCCTTGTTCTGCTGCAAAACAGGTGAAAAAAAAACTTGCCACATAGGCTATTTTTCCAGATTTCTGCTGGAAGGTGAAATAGCAAATAGAAGAGAAATACATGAGTACACATGGCAGGAGACAAGTGAGATGTTTTGGGAAGATCCCATTTCCATCTCTCGGAGTTCCTCTGCATCCTTAAGCAAAGAAGATGACTGCCCCCCATCTTTGGTGAAATGCTTGATGGAGTTGGCAATAGCATTCCAGCTTAACACTGACTATAAATGATGCTTACATTTCAACAGCATTTTTTAATAGTATTTTTCATAAGTATAAGCTAAAGGAGTTACTTTCCATCAGGGTCATTGAGAGTTCACTAAATGCTGATAGACTGTATTCTGTATTAATGATGCTAAGCTAACTGCCTCACAGAAATGCCAAAGCCCTTTATTTAAAGGAATAGCACTGCATTTCACCAGAAAATATTTTTAAAGCTTCCCTTACTGATAATTTGTCTAAAGAGAGACAAATCTAATTATTTATGCATAATCTGAAAGGTCCAGAATGGGATGTGTTCAATAAGACACATGCTTTATTTGAACATATATTTAGAGCACTGTGCTACACAGATCATTAAAAGATTTTGCTTTTTAATTTATTTTTTTTTATTTAACAGAATATCAGCAATTAGCTTCTGCAGTTAATTATTGGATTTTATAATCCAATTCCGTAATAATTTTCTGACTCTTCAGGAACAGCTGCAAGGAGTTGGTTGAGCCTTTGTACTGAGCTCTGGGTAAGGGTTTGCACACAGCAAGAGGAGAATTGCTGTACAGGTCCCAGTTTCTTCACAAGGGGAAGGGATTTGCAGCTCATCTGCTTAGGTTCCCCCACAGGAGGGTGGCAGAGCATGCATAGGACAGTTGTTTATTAGGCCAGAAAGTGGGGATTTATACCTGGCTGTAGGTAAGAGTCTCCCTTGCATGGGTAATGCAAGTCAAAAACCATCCTGGCTGGTACTTGTGGAAAGTCCACAGTGGTGGTGGCTTCAAAAGTGGGTTCAATTAGAAACCAGTTCTTGTTACAGTCACAAATGTGAAGTGGCCTTAAAGGAAATTACTGGGAGAGTGGTGTAGGTAAGATAAGAAAGAATCTCTAGGAATAGGTTTTTCCTTATCAACCCAGTGATATCCACTGAAACCCACATGGTTGCACTGAGAATTAACTTCTTGACTGCTCAATGGAGAATGAATCTGTAAAGAGCAATCTGCTCACACTTCTCCCCTCCAATGTCACATTTGAAATCTACAGAATTGTAGAGGAGCTATTTCTAAGCAGAAACCCAAAGACAAGGAGTCTCTGCTTCCTACAAGTCTTCTGTCTACTTATCATGGATCAATTAATGAAGCTGACAAAAGTTGCCATTAGAGTGTGAAGACCGCAAAAGTGTAATGTGTAATACCAAGCTAACCAAAATTACTCTTTTAGCTCTGACTATTTGGTTTAGTGATTGTAGCAAGAGTGCAAACAAATTTTCAGACATAACACTTACTGTACATCCTTGCCCATTAAGGGCTGGTACTGTGGCCACACCCTGGCAGAACTGAGATGGCACCCAGACCCTGTGATATCTTGAGAACTGCAGGTTCAGCTTCTCAGGTGATGTAGTGGTAGGTATTAAGGGCCACATTTAACAGGGAAACAATTCCTAGGACACTTACCTCTTTGCTTTCCATTGTGTGTGAAAGCTGGTTCCAGCATATTGCTTTATTGTCTGTGTTCTGCCTATCTGTGTAAGATGGCATCAAGTGACCCTAAACAAACTTGAACTGAAGTACACAGGGAGAGGATTAATCAGTCAGGCACTTAAGCATTAGATCTAATGTTAAGCTTGCAACATAATGTTGAAGTGAAGTCAGTGGTATTATTTGTATGTTCAAAGTTAACCACTGAACTTCTCTGTTGCACTATATCGGTGCCTAATGGCTTCTGCACTTACTTGAAAATTTAAGATACTTAATGTGTTTATTCTGGACTCTTCCTGTTGTTGTGCATCAGAAATTGTTGCCTTCAACCAAGAAGGGTAGTTCAGGCCTTGAGCAGCAGTGCAGCCCAGCTCTTCCTCAGGCAGGGACAGAGCGATGGGATGGAGCTGGATGTGGGCAGGGAAATGCACAAAGCAGGTCTGCAGCAGCTCCAGCAGCAGATCAGGTTTTCCAGGGCCCTGAGGACGATATCGCTGGTTCTGGCTTTAGCCTCCAGGGCAGCAGAGTTAGGCCACTGCTGAAGGTTTTGAAAGTTTTTTTGCTCGTTGGGCTGGGAATAGTAAGAGAGGAACATTGTGGTTTCTCTGCGGCTGTCGCAGACGGAAGAGCTGAGCTCTGGTCTCTGTTCACTTGTGGATGTTCTACATTTCTGCAGATCCTCTCACTGCATCACTGGTCTGGGGATGAATAATGCATTTTGCCATCCCAGCTCCTCTTCTCTGTGCATGCAAAGGTGACAGACCCCAAGGCCTAGGGACATGAAACCTCTGTGTAACAGTGCCATGTGAGCTGGACCATCCCACCTGACTCCTTGATTGCATGGAAGGACAATCTGGGGAGATTTAAGCAACAAACCAATATTCCCACTCACTAATAACCAAAAAAAAATGAAATGTTCTTGAGTGATGTTCTCAGCACCTTCTATTCTCACTGAAGTAGTTCCTTTGGGACTACTTTCATGTGTCTTTAGGGAATGTAACCAAATTACACCACATGAGAGCTGGTAATTTTAATGTTATGCTGTAAGGGGAAAACTATAAACATAACAGGAAAGACTGGATGTTTTCCATTCATATTTTTAGAAAGGTTGCTTCTCATCTGTGCATATTTGCTTTTCAACATCTCTAGCAAGATCTAAATGAATTACTTAACTGGAATTGAAAAGCAAGTCTTAACTTTTAAATTAAGGTGATAAAAGCTGTCATATTTTTTTTAATTTTTGGAGTGTTACTGTAGAAGATAAAGATCAAAATCAGACCCAAGAGGAGATAAGGCTAACAAAATACACAACCTCTAACCTCATGACAGGAGATGGATTATTTTAGAGAATGATCTGGCTATGATCTGAAGCATGGTCTGTGGAGTCTGGTGGATCCATGAGGTTTTAATCAGAAGCATTTCCACGTGGGGTCAGTGTTTTGTGGCAGGGAGTACAGGGTGTGCAGAGCTGGGAATGGTTCAAGGCCATGTGAATGAGCTTCTGCTGCAAGAACCACGCCAAGTTTTCTGCAAAACATGGGGAAAAGCTGAGAATGGGCCTCATGTTGAAAGATCGAAATTGGAATCTCAGTTTCTTCTCCCTGTCAGTGAGAAATGTGTAAAATATGGTGAGCCAAAACACAGCAGGAGATTTTTGGTTCAGAAACCAAAACCAGCCTGGGAAAAGCACTCAGATGTTTGGTGACCTCTGCTCATTCCATCAGGATTTGGCCAATTTGAAAATGGGGATGTTTTTACAAGCTAAACTGACCTCTCTGAGGGCAGCAAATGTGGTCTGTGTTGTGTGAGAGGTGATAGCACCCACTCCTTGCTCCACACAGCTGAAAACTCCTGTTTCCTTGGATGAGGCACAAGGTGGGATCTATTTTCTGTGAAAATCAATCATCTGAGTTGTAGGGCAGGAGAGTTTCTGTGCCCACACCCACCCGCTGAAAAAGCTCTCCCCAGCTTTTCCATGCTTCCCTTTTTGCTATTAAGACAAGATTTTCTCCTGCAACTGAACAGTAAGTGCTTCATAAACAGTTCCTCCATCTGCAAGTGGACCTTGAAAATTGATTATTTTTTGTTTGTTTCTTTTTGTCTCCAAATGTTTCTGCCATTATGAGCCAGGCGGTTATTTTGCTAGGAAGGAATGTGAAGAATTAGAAAAGTTGAAAGCGATTAGGACTCTGTCTTTTAAGACAGAACCTTTCACAAAGCCTGGCATTCAGCCTGCCCAGAGTGAGCATCACAGGACACCCTGAAACCTTGAAATCCCTCTGTTTTAAACCCCATGGGGTGGCTTTTGCATGAACAGGGAAGAGATGATATTGCGGAGACTATTGGCTTCATATTTTAAAGGCCTCTGAATTAATATTTATTCTAAGTAGATGTTTATTTTTGGATAGTTTTATTGTTTATAGGAAGGCCACAAAGAGTTCAATGTTATGGAGAAATGGTTACTTTGTATTTATGGTTAACGAAACATAAGAAAAAAAGAAAGTTCTAAACAATCCTGCCCCAGTTCTTTATTTCAGGAGACAATGTACTTTCCACCCATGCACAGGCAGTGCTTTACAGGCTGTATAATAAAACACTGTTCCAGATATTGTCTAAATAGAAACAGATTTAACCCTGCTGTTGTGACTTGCATTGCTGGGTAATGAAAGTTTTCAATCTGGTTTTACTTTGTTTTATGCTCGCTGGAGAGCTGCACATCCACAAAATCCTGCCTTATGCACAGAGACCTGTTGTTCCAATGCCATCTGTTTGTATATAAAAGGTGAACATCCCCAGAAACAAAGAAACAAACAACCCCAGGATCTGGCCTTTTCTGATATGGAATTAATTGCAATTCAGCCCTCAAAGTGAAATTTCCTGCAAAGACTGCAGGTAATGGAAGAGAACCCAGTGGTTTCAAATGAGACTTGAAAGTACTTATGACAAGGAGGTGGTGGTTCCTATGCCTTCCTGACAAAAAGTCAGAAACCCATAAAATTTCTAATTCTAAATCTCTTTGAGAGTGAGTCAAATAATTTACCTATGCAGTCATTCACTAATGGCACACTCAAAACTGCTGAAAAGACTTTTTAATTTAAGTTGGCTTTGAAAATTACCCATTGCTGTGTTACCTAAAGCAACCTCCAAGTGTTTCTCCACAGGGGAAAAGCCCTGTGATAAGAGATAGTCCCTGAAGATCTGAGAACAAAAGATGGGCTGCAACATCTGCATATCAGGAAATGGTCCATTAGTCATTAATTGCTCCATTTCCGTGCATCAACGGGGGTCACCCTGTTACTGAGGACCAGAAAGATTATAACAATAATATGAATACTGCTTTATTTACAATTTTGCAAGAAAACAACTTTCCATGTTTGTTATTATACAGAGACTGGGGTTTTTTTTTTAAGTTTCCACAAATAAAACACTCAAGGAGGACAGTAGGAAGTTTGTAATTTGAAGCATTTTGCTGTGGGACTAAAGGCATATTTCCATGTGTCACAGAGCCACATCCAGCTGTTGGGACATGAACTAAGGACTAGGAGGAACCAGATTCTCCTCTTTGCTCCCCTTCCCATTTCCTGTATGACCTTGAACAAGTTACTGAGTTTCACTGCCTGTGCGTACAGGCAGTGCTCTGTTATTCTTCCTTTTATAATCTGTGATACTCCCTTTTATACTCTTAAGTATTTTAAATCCAGAAATGTGACCCTAGTTTGGGTTCCTGTAGCTTCTGCACCTGCTGACTGGGGTCTGGGTAATTCCCTGCTCCAAAGTGGTCTCACCCCTGAGCTGGTGCTGGGGGAGGATGGAGGGAGGTATCAGTGCTCAGCTGTCCCAGCCCTGTGCCCTGCCTGGCAGGGGCTGCCTGGGGTTTGTTGGGCCTGGGATCTCTGTGGTTTTCCCATCTGCAGATCAGAGGTAACAGGAATCGCCTCCTGCATGAGAAGCAGGGTGGGGGCAAATGCAAGTGACACTAAGGGCAGGCATTATTATCATAATGTGTGTCTTACAAGTGCTTGAGGTAGTCACTGCAACAACATCCCCTAGAATTTGTGTCCACTTGAACTGCTCTGTCTGTGTAATCACAGAGCAAGAATGGGCAGGTAGGACTCTGATTCTTATCATTGAGGATTAAAACACGGCAATCACCCCAGCCCACCTCTTAGTATTCATTTTACTTATTAAAGCTTCCCAACAAGTCTCTGCAGTGATGTTATCTGCTAAATTGTGTGAGGTTTCTGATCATTAAGTGGATTGGTCTTCAAAGAGCTAAATGAAAATGAGCAATAAATATCAGTGTTACTTAGGTCATATAGTGCAAATGACAAGGAGACCGAAAGACCTTCTGGCAAGTGCAGAACAAACAAATACAGAATAGATTCACTAGCACTTTTTGTGGGTTTTTGACAAAGTTTCTCATTTTTAAAATTATTTTTTGAAAGCAAGTTAAAATGGAGAAGCAGACGTCCTAAAGAGCAGGAGCTCCTGAATTCCCCTGTCTGTTTTGTTCCACTGTTGTGATCTGAAGTGATGTATTTTTACTCCTGCACTCTCTTTCTTCTCTGCAGAAGGGACATTGTAATATTTATGTATGCTCTGGGGAAGGTATCATTATTATGGCAATTTCTCCAGTGCTTTGCACATAGACAGATGCATTTAAGAAGGTGAGCCTCCCGCTGGTGGGTGTAAACAGGAGCTTGGAGTTCTGCACCTGCAATTGTGTTTCCTGTATAAATCTGAGCACTTGTACCAGTAGCAACCTGACTGCAGAGATAAATGAGGCAGCAGCAGTTGCCGTAGCTCCTCTTTGTATCTGTGTTTTCATTCATTTGGAAAAATAATCAGCCACAACTGCTGCCAGGGCAGATTGCATCCTCAACCAAACACTGTGAAAATCTTCCACTGCAATAGTAAATATTGCATGATTTCTTAGATAGTATTTTAAGAACTTATGACAATGAAAATCATTCACTTACTCAGTAAAAATGTAATTAAAAAAATAAAAATGCTGCAAGTTCTTATGTCTGGATTACTCTTTTTTAGACCCTTCCTTTAGTCTAAAATTAGGGCAGCAGCCAAGGTGAATGGTAGGTTTCTCCTTGATAAGCAGCCTGACCCTGTGAATATTGCTCTGGTGAAGCACACACACTCCAGCAAACCAGGGACAAACTCCTCACCCCACTACGAACCCACTCACCCAGTTCTCAAAGACCAGAGTTTTGCTCTAACCAGATTTTCCCTGTCCCTTCACCAGCTTTTCTCCTTCTGAAGAAGCAATATTTGAGAGGGGGAAATTATCTTGTTATAAAAATAACAAAATTTAACTGTACTCATTTATTTGTCTCTTTTACTGTCTCAGCTGCTGGCATCTCTTCTGTGGTGACTGAAACACTCTTGCATTAGAAGTGGGATCAAAAAGAAAGAGGAGATTCAACTCAAATAGGGTTGAAAGACTGAGGCACAGAGAAATGGAAGGAAGAGTCAGTTTTTGAAGCAGAGGAGAAGGAAGGCTATAACCCAAAAACCCAGCCTGAAGGTAACAGTCATTTCCTATTTCTGTAAAGCCTGTTGGGGTTTCTCTAAAGGAAGTGGGGGGTGGGGAGAGAGGACAGTTCCTGGTATTTTCTTTAGCTTAGAAAGCAGACAAAAGTCATCAGGCTTCCTACATGATTGAGAAGTGTTATGGAAAGTGTAAACTCTGCTGTTGCAGGGTCAGGTACCCCAGTGAGGGCTGTCAGCACTAGAAATCTACACTCGTGTTTCACACCACAGTGCTGTTCCCTGAATATAAGGAAAGAAGTCTAGTTGGATGTTAAAATGATTCAGGGAAGGGTCAGAAGGTCCTTGACTCCATTCATCCTGCTGCCCAGTATTCTGTGCATCTTTCACACCAGAGTGTGCTGTCCTCTGCACCTTCTGAACATATCTGGGCCACGTCTGCCATGTGTGACACAAATACAGCCAAACCCTTTCTCCACCTTGGTGAAATGGTTATTCCCAAAAAGCGCCAGCAACAAAAGAGTCAAATGAGATGGAACACATGTTAATTGGTTTCAGGAGATCTTCAAACAGCGCTCAGAAACAAATCAAAGCCATGCAAGATAACTGTAAAATTTATTGTTCAAAATTAAATTACAGGATACTTGTTAAACATAATATTTTAAACTTCTTTTGAAGCATCATAGGGTTTCTAAATTATAACTGTGATCAAGGCATGATGTGAAGTACTCTGGCTCCCTTTCTGCAGATAAGTATATCAGGCACAATGCAGAGGGATGAAGGCTTGGATGTGTTTCCTGGGCATGGGTATAAGGACACACACCACCTGGGCTCTCATCTGACTGATGTCTGTCTCCTGCCTCCCTCTTCCTGGTCAATATAGAGATCATCCATCTGCACAGCAAAGGGAGGGGGGCCAACCACAGAGGTTTTGGTTGCTTTTATGGAATCAGATCTCTAGTGCCTTGGACAAGGACACAGAACTGAGTGGCAGCATTAGGATGAATGCCAATGGATTCTGCTCCCATTTTTCAGTTAATAGGTAGTCAGCTGAGGAGGGCAGTTTTGTGCAGGGAAAAATTCATTATATAAATATGTACTAAGGTGTAACAAACCACAATGGAGATAGAAGGAAGCAAATTCTGGTCTTGGTTCTCAGCTTCTAAAATACAAAATTCTAAAGCTGAAATGGTTTGCCTTGTGCTGTAGCCTGGTGTGAGGGGCCCATGTGTTTAAGGATGCCATTTTGCATTTGTTGCATCAGTGAGGATTTACATAGCCTTCTATGAAATCGGGGCCACAAATGTTGATTTTAAACAAAGACATTTCCATAGGATCTTTATTGTCTGTGTAGTGGTAAAGTGCTATGAATAATTTTTCCCAGGTGCTTAAACAGGTGGTGTCTTCAAGGGAAGCAGGGTGTCTTTCATGTTCCCTATAATTTGTGCTGTCTTAAGCCCTCACATCTTGGGTGAACATTTATGGCTGCCTGAAATGCTCCTTCCCCACAAAGATGCTGGATACCAAGCTCCATGGTTGGAGTAGAAGTGTTACAGTTATCTATTTACAGGGAAGGAAATAACACAGTGGCTCTATTTGCTATTCCTAAATTTATTTTCTCTTCTTTTGTGCAGTGTAAAAATGTTAGTCATCTCCAATGGCCCTTGGATATAAGCTTTCCAAATATATTCTCATACTCTATATAGATGCACTGATGACACTCCAGTAGTTCAGCAACAGGAAATCTGAAATAGTGGCACTAAATGACGAGGAGAAAAAAATCACCAGGGAGAAAACTCTCCATAAAAGTCTGAAGATTATTATGGAGCACTGGGAAATGTTGCCAGTGCTGGACTGAATACTCGTTGAGCCTTCATTTCTCAGACATCATTGATTAAAGGTGGATGGAAAAGTGCCATACAAAAGAGCAGACTCACAAGCTTCAGCTTCGCCTGTCTTCATCTTCTTTGGGGCTGTAAGTGCAAGTCCTTGTAACAAAATTGGGATTTTTAATCTTGTATTTAGGGCCCAAGCAAAAGTGGCTGCACTGAGGAGGGGCTGTGTGGCCACCATTAGCACATGACGCTCATGAAGCTGTTTCCCCTTTATTAGGAGCTTCATTCAGAAATGGGAAGCAAACAGCAGCAGCCAGGTTTGAAAATGGGTATTGATGTGACTGCAAGTTTCCATCTCCTCATTCAGGATTTTAAAAAGCCATAATACTTGCTTTCCTAAGAAACATGTGTCGTGGACTTGTATTTATCAGCATTTTTAAAAGCAATGGATGTGTCAGCTTGCTGGGATCCATAAATTACGAGGGCATGTATAAGCTGTTTAAACATTTCCATGTGGTTTTGGGGTCTCCCTCAGTGATGTCCTATGTCCATCCTGTCCATGCTCATTGATTCTGACACACAGAGAATCCACCATGACTGATGACACTGCAAAAGTGAGTGATTGACCTTTCCCTGGTGGATATGTGCAGATATTTCCCATCTGCACACATAGAGAGGGAAAATGCACAGGTTTTAGTGGGGGGTACCTGATAGAGCTCATACTGGGATGATTCAAGACATTGGTTGTTCAGCCACAGAGTTCAAAGAAAAAAGAAGCAGAAATATGGTAGTATATGAAAATATCACCTCTGCTTCTCCAGCCACATGTAGATCATCCTGAGGATAATACTGTTTATATTTATTTATTTATATAGAGTTGTATTTATGTGTGTATATAAGTGAATATAAACTTTTTCCATTAAAGAAAAAGCTGTGATTAGGGCATGCAAGCTGAAGCAAACTACTATCTATTTTGTTCAAGATCTCTGGAATAATTTTTTTCCTCTTGCTCTTCGTCATTTTTCCAGCCATATGGATTTGCCAGTTCACTGCATCATTGCATGTTTATAACACAGCATTTCTTCAGCAGCTGTCACTATCTCATAATGCCATAGTACATCTTGTATACCAAGTTGCAGGCCACAGTGCGATAGAAAATAGCTTACACTTAAAGAAAACAACAACAACAACAACAACAAAAACCAACAGACCTTGACATCCATTTGGATGCTGCTTGTGATTATAGAAAAGGCAGGGGTAGTGCTATGAACTCTCGGATATGTCCATTGTTCCAGCTTTGTCTCAGGTTGCTAACTCACCACCAGGGCTTGTCTTTTAGCATGATACAATTCAGGGGACATAAACCAGAGACAGGCTCCTCTCTCTCCTTGGCTGTCCTGTGTCATACAGCCTGGGAGCCTGACTTGCTAACTGCTTCTAAGTTGTGTTTTTGACTGGGAAAAATACGGGTGAAAATAGAATAGGTGCATGCCCACACAAAAGATGTGTGCACATTTTGGAGGTTTCAGTGAAGTGGATAAAAACTTCCCCCAGTCTTAGTCATAGGGATACATTCATTCAGGTAACAACTGAGATACCAAAACATGGACTGATGTGTGATCTTCCTCCCTGTCCAAAAGAGAAAGGATCTGGAAGAAGTGAGTTAAAATGATGTTGTCTGGAGAAGTACTGGCAGAAGTACTGCTGTGTGCCACTGCTGTTGCCTTCCTTGCCCAGCAGCCCTCAGACATGGCTGAGATCTGGAGCTGTTTCTGTCTGAACTCTCCTGTCCTTCACCCACGCTGGGCCAGAACACAGGATCTGCTGAGCACGTGGGAAATGCTCCTCTGGCTGTGTGATAGCACGTGTGGGTTTTGGGTCACAGAGAAGGGAGTCTTTTGCCCTATTTCTCATTCAATCACAGATAACTTGAGATTCATTGTGTTGGGGCTACCCCAGCTGAAAAATTGCCCACACAGGCTGCATGTACTGCAGATGTTCAAGTTGTTTAAACTTTTTCAGAAGTTTGCTGTGTGCGACTTTCAGTTCATGCTTATCATTTGACCATCACCACAACAGGAAGAAAGGTTTGGCTTTTTTATTGTTGTTGCCGTTTTTCTTATTCATTCTAATGGCTATTGTGACATGATATCTTGAATTATCAGAGTATCATACAGTGTGCTGCAGATAGTGGTTTAATGATGTAACATCCCTTCACAGAAAGTAACCCAAATACCTGGTAGTTAGATTGAATGTGATCAGATAGCTCTAGGTCACAAATTGGCCTTTCTGGCTCATCTCATGTGAGCCTGTGTGATGAGATTTTCAAAACCCAAACTCAACAGGGTAACATTTCTTCCTGTATTCAGTCATTAGCAGAGAAAGAGCAATTGTACAGTACAAAGATTATCCAGCAGTAGAAAGAACATCCTAATCCCAGACATGAAAGACAGGATGTCCATTAGGAATGGTAGCCACTGATCAATAGTCTAATTTAGCATAGAGAGGTTTTATTGCTTTGGGAGCTGGAAGAAGAGGAGGGAGGTATTGCAGTGTCTTCAGTTCTAGTTCTGCCTCTGTCGCTGATGCACCCCAAAGAAACACTGGCTGACTCCACTGCTTTTCCACAGCCATAGGAAAAAGCAATAATTTTAAACCAGCAGACCATTATGCATTTTGAATGCGTATTTGATTGCATATGGGGTGGCATAAAGCAAGAAAATCCATTTTTGACAATGTCAGGAGTAAGCTGACATTTGCCTGCAGTTTTTTTCAGATCAAATCCAGCAAATTTCTAGGCCATCAGCAAAGAAAATAACTATGAAAATCTTTTTTCAGGTATTTCACACTATTTCCTTCTTTTTAATAAAGAAAAAAAAAATGTAAGGATGAAATTCAAAACCAGAACGTTTTTTTAAAAAGTACTTTCTACAAATACTCAAATATTTTCTACGTGGATTTTTTTAAATATTTTCAGAACACCTCTGTCCCCCATTGCCCTGTCATACTTCTCAGAAATGAAGCTTCAAACTGGGAGCTGGTGAAGACACCTTCAAGAGTGAACTCAACTGCCAAAGGTTTTTCTAACCAGAGGAAGGGGCAAAAGTTGCTATTATTATATGAACTAGCTATTAAGAGTGAGCATTACCAGTAAAACCTTTCTGTGCTGGAATTTCTCTAGGAGTCAGGCAATCACACGAGTGGGAGGTGGCAGACAGGGTGCTGGCACTCCTTGGCTCTTGCTCCTGCTCTGCCTCCTCCCAGGAATTGCTTCCTGTCTAAAGCTCAGGGAGGGCATGTCGAACTTAACACAGGGAAAGTGATAAAATGCTGCTAGCAGAGCCTAATAGATTTTCAAGGAGATTGAGCTGGAGCCATGGAAGGTAGCAGTGAGGCATGGAAAGCAAAAGTACACCAGGCCTCGTTTAATTATCTTTTTCACACTGCATTAATCATCATAAAAACAGGATTATGCCTATTTTTGCATCAGTGTTGGAGGGTAATACAACTGTCATTTTGTGCACTGTCTGTCATTAGCAACTGTTAAATTAAAGGTTTGAAAAGTAAAATAATGAAGTCAGACTGCTCCCTTGACCTATTTTTCACCAAGAACTTTTCCCCCTTTGACCTCCGAATCTGGATTTCCCTTATCAAATCATCTTGCTTTTCCTGGCCCCCTCAGCCACCCTGGTATTTGTTGTTGCCATGACCTGTCTCTTCAGCTATCTGTTTTCTGTGGTGGTTTGACACTGTATTTTTTTTCCTCCTACAGCATCCCTAACTCCTTCACCACAGAAATCTTCTTCCTTCTCCAGTTGCTCTTCCAGCATCTCTGCTGGTGCCTCCTGTGACCACATGTTCCAGGTTCCCTCAGTGTCTGCTCAGGGGCTCAGCTCAGTGACCATGGCCCAAGACATCATCCCTCCCTTGTACCTTCTCCCTCTTTATGTCTCTGTTCCTTGTAGGTGTAAAAGGTCCCTTACGTGCACATTCCTTCTTGTATCTCTGCTTCTCTTTAATTCCCCATCCCTATTTTTCTCTCTAACTTCCTCACTCTCCTCCTCCTCCTCTGTCCCTGCTTCCTCCTTTTTGTCTCCACCCTTGAAATAATTTAAATCACTCATTTTCTTTTGCTGTGGTCTCGATCCAGCTGCAGCCATGATCTGGTGCTTCTAAAAGAGGCACAGAAATTTGTCTTTCCTCTGTGCTTAGAGTCTGGTTTAATGATGTGGGATCCTTCTCACCCCCAAAAGGGTAATAAATGAGTTATGAAGTTAAATATACCTGTTACTGCACTTGCATAATTATTCTTCCTACACTCTGAGAGGTAGAGGTTCTGTATTAAATTTAACTGTAACAGTTGTCTCAAGGATGTCTCAGGCTAACTGTTGCAGCAAAACAAAGTTTTTTGGTGATCTTAAAAGACTGACCTTGCACTTCACTGGGAATCCCCTTGGTCTAAATTTATGGGATAGGGCTGAAAAACACAAGTGCATGATGTCCTCTTGGGTGGAATTTATCCTAATAAATTAATAATCCTTATACTCCTGAATCAGTTCAAACCCTGGCATATAGCTTACCTGCACACACCTGTGCTTGCTCTGTATTAGCTCTGCCTTGGAGGTACAGAGGTGTGAGAATTGCAAAGTTAGGCAAAATTCCAAACTGATGTGTAAGATGCTGGGTTTTTTATGGGGGTGAAATGATAGGACATAAGTCTGAAATCCAGACTATGACAATTTCCAGTGATTTAAGGGTACAAAATGAATCAGATCAGTCACAGCTCTGGTTTCAGAGGAATGTGCAGGAGTATATCTTCCCACATTAACATCCCCTGACTGTGATCAGTCTTTATCACCCAAACCTCGACCTGAACAATGGACAATCGACTGCAGCTGTTTCTACTTTACTAATTTGATCTACCTAAGGAAACCACTCTTGCAGGAACTCTAAAGATGAAAAATAGCACCAATTATATTCTCTAATACAATTGATTTCTTAGTACCCGTGTGTACGGTTCTGATTCTGTACAATTCTACTGCCAGCTCAGTAAGAAGGGATTTTATGATGGTCTGAAAACTTTCTTTCCAAAGACTGTGTATGAGCACACTGCAAAACTATGTACATAGGCAGATATCTCACAACTGAATAAATAAGATTAACTGTATTCAGACCCAAAATTTTACCCATTTTTACAACAGTGGGTCAAATAAATGTAGCAAATCCTCTTTTAGGTTCTTGTCTTTTCCATTTTTGTCTGCTCCCATGTGAACCTTGACTGCAGTTGGCACTGAAGGCAAATCTGCTCTTCTGCTAGTGAACCCACAGCAAAGGCATTGGGAGGCAGCTGAGATCTCTCACAAAACAAAATGAAAAAAAACTGTATTCATACAATAATTAATAGTATCAGTGTAAAACCAAGCATGTTTTAAAGTTAACTAAAGCATTTCCTTTCTTATGTCATCAAAGAGTCACCTCTGGAACTCACTGATACCTCAGCATAACTTCCACTGGGCACAGTTACACAGGTATGTATTATAACATTAAAGTTTCTAATTCAGTAATTTAAAAAGGACCTAAACCTTGCTGTTTCATTCAGGAAAAGTATCTGGCTATGCTCTGAAGAAATGCCTGTACAAGTAGGTTACTCCATCATGTCGCTGCAGCAGGTATTTTTCACCTTGCTCCAGAGAAGGGTGGGAGGATCTAGCAACTGATGAAGACAGGATAGCAGACAAGACAGAGCTTTGGCTTGATTCCGTATGATAATTTCAGTGTAATTGTTTTGCCTTCAGGCTTCTGTATCTGATTAGACCAGTCTCTCACTGATCCAAGGTTAGGAGAATGCAAAACCACTGTAGTGTTGTGCTAAACACAATGCAGCCCGACCAAATAATCTGGGCCAGTTACCCATGCAGATCTGCAGATAGAGGCACACATGGAGTTTTGCATGAGGAACATAACACACAGTAGCTCCAAATTTGGGAGGAGGGTTAATGATTTGTTAAGATAAAAGTTGTGGTCTCTACAGCAGGTTGGGTAATCATATAAATAAATGTAAAAGTCCATTTTAAAGCAGCCTTCTTTTAATACTAATTGGATGCAAAAATCTTATCACATTAGTAACCTTCATACCGTTATAATAAGTCTTTTATTGTATTAGCCAGCTTGGTTTTCACTAATATGATACGAAAGACTTGCTAATATATTAGGAAAGTCACTAACACTATTAATTTACTAGATAAATTACTTCTCTATCTTGGAACTTTAAATGAAATGGAATTCACTAATCCTAATTGGTTTGCTTTCTACCAGAATTATTTCCCATTAGTTCAGCATGTTTTCTTTTTTCATACTTGAACAGAAGAGATTTCTTAAACTCAAAGCCTTGGGGTACAGTATATGGGTTTATTAATTATCAGGTATTCATTCAAGGGGGTTAATTAAGCAATAACTTTCCATTGACTGGAATATACAAAGGAATAAAAGGCTTGACTTGTCCTGCTGATTAAAGCACTGAGGTCGTTGTGTCATCATTTTGTTCCATTTGGTTGTGGGGGAATAAAGATTTTTTCACTATTCAGCACAGAGCTCAGAGCCCCAATTCCTCATGTATAGAAATTTTGTTGGTTTGTTGATTTTTTGCCCTTTTTTCGTCCCGCATCTTTGCCTGGGAAGGAAGGTTGTGACCTTCCCTTGTGGCTGTGGATCTTGGTGCTGTTATCCACTGCAATGCAGTAAGGGGAGCTAAATCCCCTGGGAAATGAGGAGCTGGCACTGAAGGCAGCATCCTGCTGAGTAAGTTGGGTATCTCACTGTAAGCACATGACACTTCTGATGAGGGGTTGGTTCTTGGCTGTTTATTGGCTTCCAGGCAGAGTTTATGGTGTTGGCTTTGACGTTTGGGCCTAATTCAAACCTTTTTGGAATCAGTGGAAGGACTCTCCATGTACTTCAATTGATTTTGGGCTGGGCCCAGCAGCCTTGGAATAGCTTCTCTGTGTGAGAGACACCCTCTCTTCTCTGGGGATGTTGCCTCATCGTTTGAGAGGAGCAGCGTGTCAGCTAGAACAGCTCCTTTTGGGGGTTGAGCTGCTCTCAAACGAGGACTCAAGACTCTTGCAAGGGTTATTTTGGTCCTGGGCTCGCCCTGCAGGAACTGGAATCTGTTGGCTTTTAGGACATACCTTTGAGAAGTGAATCCTTTGAGGGCATAAATTAATATATTGGAATAGGTAGAAGAGAAAGGGGGTTTTCCTAGAGCTTCCCTAGGTCTCACTGAACTCCACAGCCTCCCCGGGGCCGTGACAATCTGTTTTAATTAGAGCTGTCTCTGAGCATCTCTAGATTACGCTGAGGAATGGGGCTCCACCGAGAATTCAGCTGACCCAAGCTGTGGGAGCGCAAAGGCCATCGTTGCACAGGCCTCCCACGTACCCTCATTTGCACTGTGTGAGGCTCCAGCCCAAGCCAGCTCGCTGCTGGCTGGGCTCTGGAATCCATTTATAAAAGCTTGTGGTTGTGTCTGCGTGTTGGTAAATGCATATGATGTACGGTCTGGGGCCGGCTGAAACTGCTGCTCACAATCAGCCCTGCATCACTGAGTCAGCGCATCCCAGAGCCTGAGCACAGCTCTGCCCAGGGCAGCAGGGCTGCTCCCCACCACGCCCGGGAAGGTGGGGCCTCCAGGTACCAGCCAGGAGCCCACTCATCCCAGGCAGAGAAAGAGAAGGAGGTGGAGCTGCAGGCTGGAAAAATGTGTGATACTAGAGTGACTGCTGAGTTTATTCCCCGACAAGCGTTAGCTTGCTTTTCTTCTTGATTGTTTTGGTGATTGTGGTAAAGTGCAGATGTTATGCAATGGTGGGACTGGTAACACTGGCCACTGCCAACTGCAGTGCCAGGAGTTATTTATAAGCTTCCCCAGCAATGAGCTCTGTCAGCACATGCTTCACCTCCTTGTTGCCGTTGCAGGCCCTGCTGTTGAGCCAAGCTGTGCTCTGACTGAGACGCCCCTTCCACACCAGTCTTCTGGAGAAGAGCTTCTTGCTCCCATGAAACCACTGTGCTGGGCCCTTGCCATGCTCTGTTAACTCTTGCAGATGAGCTCTGCAGCCCTGCTAGGGAAGCCAAAATTCCAGCATCACCTTACCAAGAGGGACGTTTTGGTGAAATGAAAACGTTTCGAAATCCCAACAAGAAAGGTTGTAAGATTGCCTTGAGTGCTTGAAATAATACATGTATGTGTATATCTAGGTATACCTGTACAACTGCATGAGCCAAATGACTTGCTTTGGCTTGCTTATCATTCTAAGACATAAAACAGGTAATCTAGCTTTATTTGACACCTACAATAATCATCCAAGAAAATGAGAGGCTCTGTAATGGAGATCTATAAACAGGTCTTGCAGGTCATTCCCACCAGCTGGCTCTGCACACCAGGGCTCTATGGAAACGTGACTATAAACACTGTGTTGGATCAAGAGCTGCTCTACTGACAGAAGAGACAAACACTAAAGCACTACAAAACTGAGTAAGTCTCAGAAAATGATTCACTCTCTTAATTAATTTTCCATTTTGGTTGGTGGAATGCCCTTAGGTGGCTGCAGTGGGCTCGAGTTTCTTCTTTCTGGGCAGAGTTCACCTTTGCACAAGGACTGGGAAACTCTCCTCTCCCACCCTCCACGTACTGAGAAGCCCAGGCAGGATCCTTTAAGGGAATATTTTCCTCTACCCAAATAATTCTGAATCACACTAATTTCTTAAGGCACAGTCACATGTGGCTCAGAGGCTTATTTAATTGCCAGTGCAGTGGTATGCTGGGAAGCCTGTAGCCTTGCTTTGTTAGGCAATGCCCCTTTCTCATCTCGTGGAAAGTATCCCCAAGTGCAGTTTTCTGTCCTGACAGCCCCCAGTAAAAGCAACCCTGTGTGTGAGCAGCCCTTCTTGCGAAAGATGCAGCATTCCCAGCTCTCTTGTGCTGGGATTCTTCATTCCCTGAGTGGACCAAGCTCTCATAGAATAAAGCAGAGCAGGAGAGAAGAGTTGGACATGCATTCCCTATCCTTACAGGATCCTAATGCCTGTGGTCTTCCATCTTGTACCAGGACAGCTGGGGCAAATACATGCAGCAATGCCAGTGTTTGCAGAGTGCTTTTATGTCAGGTTTGTGTGGTTGTCCAGGTTCAGTAGAAACAGTTTGCTTGCTTTCTTTTGAATAATAACAAATTGAAAGCTCTCCTCCAGCTGTTTCTTCCACGATTTACAGCTACATCCTTAGGCACAGTTTTCCCACTGAAATCCTTTACTCGCATCAGAAGACAGTATGACAGGAGTGGAAAGAGCCCCCATGTCATGCCCCAGGCCATCCTAGGGAGGGGACAGGCAATCCTGAGCCTTATCTCTCCCAGGTCTTCCCCTACAATGTGCTTGAAGAAGTGACTAAGCTGGGGAGAGGAGCTGGAGCAACATGAGGTAGATGTGTAGGAGGTTGCCATTGGGGTTGTTCCAGCTTGTGCTGGGAGTCACCTTGACCCAGAGCTACAAAGGAAATGTAAAACTGAATTTCTTCTTTCCATTTCTGCCCCACAAACTGCACAGCATAAAATGTATCACTTTCTTATTTTCAAATAGCTTTTCTATATGCATTATTAATGTAACTAAAACCCAAACCTTCAATTTATCACTCCCTGGATACTCACACTTAGAAATGTGTGTTGTATCATTGTCTGTTTAGAGAGGGTGTTAAGTTCTAGCTTGAAAAGAAAGGTGTGGTGCTGGGAACTGTATCTTTCCTGAGAGGACACCAAAGTGTAAAGTGGGGTTTTTTTCAGGACAGAAGTGTGTAATGGTCTCCCCTGGTATGGGTGGAGGGGGTCATCAGGATAAAGAGAGGGCATGGCACATTTTACTCTTTACCACCAGGCAGGAGCTACAGTTTGGCTACTTCTGCCATTGAGCCTGCATTAATGTGATTTGATTTTTTCCTCCTTCCAGTATTTTATTGATAAACATCAGTTTAAAACCCAAAATAGCCCATTAATAAATCATGGCTATTTTGTCCTATCATGCTTTCATCTGGTTAAGCCTTGAATTTCTACTGCCCTGAGGAAGACTTTGATTAGAGATCCATATGGTACCAGAGATGGAAGGTTTATGCAGCTGGGGGTTTTTAGCAAACCATCAGAAACTTTAGGGTTTCACTTTGCTCTTGAGAAATGCTGATGGCAGAAAAACAGGTTCTCAGAGTCAGACTGGTAGAAAATTACTGCGACATCCTTAAGAGACCAAGTAGGAACTGTAGTTTTGACCCAGTGAGGATTTTGATGTGAAAGCCATTAGGGTAATGATCTCACAGGCTCTTCACAACATGTCTTAGATGGATTTGAGCAGCAGGTCTGTGCTGAAGGGGAAGGGGGACACGATTCCCTTTCCCTCTGAGGAGGAGAGCAGGTGCAGAGTATTCAGCTGCTGGCTTGTCTGCAGCTTGGTGTGGCCACAGGGCAGGGACCACCCATTACAGAGATCTGTGAGGGGTGTGCCACCTGCCCAGACATTTGTCCCCACGAGGGCTCACCCTGAGCAAGGTGTGCAGCAGTGGAGTAACCTGGAGCTACCAGTGCTTTGGAGCTCATCACAGTCCATGCAATGCAAGGGTGGAGCCCACAGCACTTGAGTCCCAGTCTCACTTCTGCCAGGTGGGAATGAGGATGAGGATGGGAGGCTGAGGATGGGAGGCTGAGGATGGGAGGTCTTTAGAGGCTGAGGATGGAAGCAGACCAGCATTCACATGCCCGGCTTGTGGAGGTCTGTGCCTTCAGGCAGGAATCAGACAAGATAGTTGAGTTGAAACTGGGAGAAATGGCTCCTGCAGCACTCTGTGGTAGGAGGTAAGGCTTCATTTCCAATATCTAGGATCTGCACTCAGCTGCACTTGGGGGAAGCTACCTGTTCAACTCTGGGCACTGTCAGCAGGGGCAGGACTCGCCTCCTGGAATTAGCAGCCAACGTCAGGACAGGTGTGCCAGGCAGCAAAGGGGTCCCTTCTCCAAACATCTGCCCCCAGCACCCCACTAGAGGAGAAAAATATGAGCACAGGGAATTAAAGTGACAGCCCCTGTGATCTGGCATATGTCACTGCCTCTGAGGCTGATTTAACTGGGCAGCAGGTAGAAAAGACAAATATACACTAGAGGAGCTGGAGAAATGGAGGCAAGACAGAATGAGATAAAATTTCTTCGAGAGAGTGTTTTATAGTGTGGTTCCTTGGGGGGGGGGGCTGGGAAGGAAGGAGAAAGTTCACCATAAATGGAAAAAGGCTTGGACTATAATTAATTTACCTTGTCTGGGCTCTTTACCACATTTCCATGCATGAGAAAAAAATGCACCAAAACTCACATGTTCATTATTTTTTAAGTACACAAGAGATAACTAGCTCACAACAGATTAATTTGGCTGTATATTCACCCACAGTGTGGAAAACCTTGTGGTGGACTTCTGCTTCAGATGAAATAATCAACCCAAACTGAAAGGGCATTTATTGGAAAGGCAATATGAAAAAAACAGGCTGCTGCTGTCTGAACTGCCTGACTCCTGCAAATTAGCAACCTAAAGGAGAGGTTTTCTTGGAAATCTGTAGGAAGGAGAGAAACTCCAGTGCTTGCACTGAGCCAAATGGGCTTCAGGAGCAGTGAAGGCAGCAGTCTTCCCAAGGCTGCTGGTCACTCAAAGTTCATCTGGGATGTGACAATCAACCCAGGTCCTCTCTGGCTCACACTTTGCCAAAAGGAGGTTGAGAAGTCAGTCTAAATCTACTATTTCTAGCACCAGTTTTAGGAGATGTGTGGGTTCTGCAGGTAAATGTGTGCCTGTACCAAACGTAATTTGTCCTCTCAAAATGGTGTCAGCAGCAGAAGAGACACTGAAAGATTTGATCAGCCTGAAGCCAGAACTCACATAATCACTTTTGCTGTGTAGAAACTAAAGCTGATAAAAGTGACAGGTTTCCAGTGAATGCCTGAACTGTCCCCAGGTTCAAGGATTCTTGGATTAAGGGCTAGAGTCTGCTAGGAAATCGAGGTTAAATTTTGTTCTTTCCCTTTTGTAGTGTTGCCTATACAGAAAAAAAATACTTGGAAGGAAGCAAAGCATATATATACTTCTGCAGCCTAGGAGCTGGTTTCAGTACTGCATACTTTTATGTAGAACTCAATAAAATGCATTTGCAAACATAATTACAGATGCAGCAGTGTCCTCTAATAATGGATTATATAAAGCATATTATGGAAGGCATTCATATCAACTTCTTGGCAAATTATACTACCTGCTATAACCAGGTGTTGTAAATCAATTACAGTTCTATGGGAATTACTGACACAAACTATGTAGCATTTAAATAAAGTACAATTTCAGGTAGCTGTAAAAGGTGCTGTAGAGGGTGGTGAAGTTATTCTGGACATGGTGGAGCCAGCAGCACAGGAGGGGAAGCCATTCTTGGGGAAAGCACAGTGATAAATGGCATTTCAATGTTCATTGAATGACTCTTGGCTCAAGGCCCACAGGCTGGTCCAGCTGCCCTTGTGTGCCACAATATTCCTGGTTTGTAGTCCCAAATTCCCATCAAAATGTGGAGCTCTTTGCTCACCTTAGTAATGAATGAAAAATAATTGATACCCTAGTCCTGAATTATTACCAAGCGTTTATGAAGTTGCTTCAATTTGCTGGATTCCCACATGAAGGCTTTAGTCGAAGCCTTTTCAGTTGAATGGAAATTTACTGTTGAATTGGGCAATATCTGGATAAAGTCTTGGTTTAATTTTGTGAGATTATTTCTTTAGGGCAGAAGGGATGTTATTCTGAGTTATTAGGTTGTGTATTTTGCTGTGTCATGAGAAAAACAAATGGATTTCTTCTTCTACTTCCTCATCACTAAAAACAGCCTCTAGTAAAAGATAAGCAGAACCAGAAAAGATAAAAAGGAAGCCCCTTCCCTTTTCTCGCAGCACTGAACCTTTACCCAAAATCTACTTTTTTTGTATGGTTCCTGTTGTTGTTGCATATTTCCTAGTTCTGCCTAGGACAGGGACCACAGTCACAACCACACAAGTTCCCATCATCATGTTTTGTTATTCAGAAAATCCTTCCCCCAGTCCTTAATAATGGATGTTTGGGCAGTCTGAGAAAGCAAACAGTGCACGGACCATGGGTACCACATCAGTGAACTGCGGCTCACTTTAAGAATGCAGCTGCAGAAACACACTCCTCAATGCATCAGATGCAAGTTTTTGAGGATGCAATGCCCCATACAGCAGGCCCAAAGCCCAACTCTCTGGAACCAAGAACCTGCTTGCAAATGAGTGAGATGCCCTTTCAAGCTGCTTTCCTGCATATTTTCCCTATGAAATCCAAGTAGATTATGGTGCATAGCCACTGTTATGCAGACATGAGATTGGGATGCAGCTGGGACTTATGCTTAGACACAGAAATTGAGATTTATTTCCATGTAAGCAGCTACCCTGGTAATTTGCAAGTACATCTTTCCTCCAAGGACCTGAAAGCACTTCACAAATATTGTTGAAGGCTCAGAATGTTCTTGCACTTAAGTAAACTCGTTCTTAGAGAGGTTAAGTGATTTATTTGAGGTTTCTCAGTAAATCAGAGGTAGAGGTAGGAAGTGAAACAAGATCATGACTGCAAATGACATCCTTTAACCTTTGGAGGTGCTACTGTGTACAAAGGCCTGACCCCAGCAGCCTCACTCATACAGCAGTGTCTCTGAAGTTAATGGGATGACTGGCGTGAGAAAAGGGCTGCAATATTTGCCTCTTTAGGCCTTTCTCTGTGAAGTGTTTAATATTTCCCCAGAGGTATGTTTGGCTTCACCTCCTACGGAGTGTCTTATAGCAACAACAACAACAGCAACAGAAAAGTCAGTTCCATTTTCTTCCTTTAGTGCTTAAAATCAGGATCCGAGGCGAGCACTCTCTCTGGCCAGGCTCTGAGCCACAGAGACCTGAAGAAAGTTGGTGTTTCTTGGAAATGGGCTTTGACTTCTCTGCTTTTCTCCTTCACTGGGAAAGAAGAGATTTTGGGATACAATATGGACCTGCACGTTTCTCAGCTGGTAAAAAAACATAGTCCATATTTCTTCTCAGAAAAAGTTTGGCGCTACCCCAACTTCAGCAATCGCAAAGACTAATATGTAAGAAAGAGTGCACTAAAAATATAATGTAAAAATATATCTTCAATAAAATGAGACCAGAATTCCTAAATTCTTTCTTCTTCCTCTGCAGAAAAAAAAAAAAATCGTGGCTACAAGCCACTTTTTGCCTATTTAGGTCTCTGTGCTTCTTATTCCACTTCTTTAACAGGCTTGAAATGAATGAAGAGGTAGCAGACGAGAGAGTGACATAGGCAGTAAATTATGTAAGTTCCATAAATGCGTGGCAATGGCAAGGAGGTTTCAATGCTAATGCAGCCGGCAGAGATTTCTGTGCTGGGGAAGAGAGGAGGGAACCTGCATCATCTGAAGAGAAATGGGCTCGCTGACTGCTGCAGCCTGCAGAGACCCAGCCTGCCACGTTCAGGAAAGGGGAAACCACCCCTGAAACCTGCGCAAGTGACAATTCCCCGTCGTTTGAACTTCGGCGACAAAGGGAAAGAGATCATTAACTATGAGTGAGGAGAGCTGATGGAGGAGAGAAAAGGGGGAGGAAAAACAACCCAACAACAACAACAAAAAAAAAAAAAAAAACAAAAAAAAAACCCGCTGTTTAACTCTGGAGTTTTTAAATGTGCCCTTGTCTGTTTTCTTGGCAGAGGAGCGGAGCGTTTGGCACCCATCCTTGGAAGGTGGCCCAGCTGTACAAACGCTGGGGTTGGCCCTTTCCACGCTGTTGCTAAGCCGATGGCCCAATCGCCGCCGGGGCTCTCCGCACCCACCCGCGCTCCGGCCGCATCCAGCCTCCGGCCCGCCTGCACCAAAAGCTTCTTTTCTCCCACTTGCTAACAATAACAATTAAAAAAAAAAAAAACAAACACAAATAAATAAAAAAATTAAAAAGGAGCCAAAAAAGCGCGGAGTTTATAGAAGCAAGCCCTCCGCGGTTCTTGCAGGAGCGGAGCGGAGCCGGGGAGCCCCAGCCCGTGCCCGGCTGAGCTGGGATGGACGGGGCTCAGCGCCGGGCTCCGGTCGGACTCGTTCTGCACTCCCTCCCTCTGCTCCCACAGCCTCAAGGTATAGGGCAGAAACAAAGGGATTTTTCTCTCTCTCCCTCCTCCTTTCCCCCCCCCCCCCCACCCCCCCCCCGCTTTTTTCTTTTTTAATAACTTTATCAACTCCGAACCCCAGGATGATTTGTGTGTTTCATACTCTCTCTGTGCTTTTACTCTCGGTTAGAACTTGGATCCTTTCCATTTCTCAGTTAAAAACTCTTTAACTCTTTTTTTTTTTCCTTCTTTTTCTTTTCTTCCCCCCCCCCCCCCCCCCCCCTTCCCCCAGTTGTTTGTGGTTTTGCTTGAAAGGGCATTGTTAACTCCTTCACCTCCCGGCTTGAAAGGGTTTTCTTGGCTGAGCTATTTTAGGTATTTGTGGAACAGCAGAATGAAGTGCTGGGTTTCAAAAACACAGATTTAGAAGAGGAGAGCAGTGATGGAAAAGATTTACATTGAAACTGCTGCTGTAGGATAACCCCAGCTAGAGAAGCAGAACCTCTGTCATGGGTTTACAGGAGCCCTCACCACTTTTGCAAGGCACAGGATGAGGCCATTCCAAGCTGCTGCTCAAAAGCATCAATTTAAGGGGCAGAAGGTGAGAGGTTTGGTAGAAGCATGGGAGGAGGTGACTGTCCTGGCTGTCCTGTCCAGGCCACCATGTGCTGGCCAGGATTGACACCCCTCCCTGGCACAGCGTGTGCACAAAGCCTTGTTTTTAGGTGAAAAATTGGGAATTCCGGACCTCTTTGCTGCTTTAACTACAAATATACATATATATATATATATATATATATATATATATATATACACACACACACACATACATAAATATATATAGGCAAAATGTATAGTTTTGCACCGGGACTGTGTTCAGTGCCATGTCACACTTGCCTGTGGCTGAACATGAAGTCCTCAACACACCAGGGACACACATAAATCATGGGAAAAGCTGAGCAGATTCTCGCTGGAGGCTGTAAAACATAGAGGATTAATTTTCCCTGTTGTCCATAGGAGATGAGGGACTGGGAAGTTGGAAATCTGTCATTTAAACCATTTTTTTCCCCTCCTCATCTCCAGCTGCAGACAGTGGGTATGGTCTCTCTCCCGTGGGGAGGCTGGGCTGGGAACGCGTGTCTGCGCCCGCACTGCTCCAAGAGCTTTCCCAGCTGAAGTCCTAGAGCTTTGAGGCAATGCTAGAAACAGAGATGACTTCAATATTTGGCAGCACCTAGGATAAGTTATCTTTTCCTTTTTAAATAGAGCATGTTATGCAAGCAGGTTTTATTATAATTACGGGTATTTATTATTTCTGTAGATTATAAATTAATCGTCTTGGAGCCAATAGGAATGTAAATTTAGTATTTCATGCTATTTGTGAATTAAATAATGCAGCATTTCTTGTATACCTACTAAAAGCACATGAAAAATCCCCTCTTATATTTGCACGCCCTGTGATAATTAACATGTAGTATTTTTTCTTTTTAAACTTTTTTAAAAAAACCTCTTTTGTATTGGTTAAAACAAGTGCATATTTTTTCCAGCATCCTCCCCAGTATGACTGCTGTTCGTGAATGCTTCTATGCATGTTAGCATGTATGTTTGTTTTGCCTGTTAGTTCAGTTTTGTAGAACAAATGGAGAAAACGAAAATATAGATTTTTAACCACAACAAGATTCCCTGCAGACAGGATTTTTTTGTACAGCTATAGAAATGCAGCAGCTCAGAGGAAGAGCACAGCATGTAATTCTACATACATCACAGCCCTTTTTTATTACTCTTACCACAGCAGCTGAATAGAGAATTACAAAAACTATGTCCCTGACTCTGTAAAGATTTTAAAAAGAGGCTTAACTTTAGGCATACAGGTAACTTCAAAGGGAATTAAGTGAAACTAGGAGATGTGAGTATTTCTTGACAGATGAATGCATTAGAGAAAATGATCTCTACAAAACTTTATCCAGAAGTTCTGGAATTACGTTAATTGACCTCGGTGAGCCAAACAAAAGCTCAGTCGAAATTATTTTCAGAATTCAAACCCAAGACTTTTGCAAAGTACAACCCAGTGTAATGGATATTCCTATGATTGCATATCCACTGGTTTTCTATAGGCAAAGGGTGAAATCCAAGCTCTGTGGAAGGGAATGGGAACATTGCCATTGATTTTACTGATGCCAAAATTTTGCCCAAAATGCTAACATTTCCTCTGGCTCTGAGTTTTCTTCTATCAACTCTGACATCATTTTCTGCATCTCTGCTGTCACATTGTATGAGGTGCATTTTAAAGAGCATTTTAAAATTAAGAGTGGACTTGTGCTGCAGAGCACGGCTCATCTAGCAAAGCTCTGAATCCATCTGACAGAGTTTGATCAGGTGTTTGATTCCAGCCCTCTGCACAGACACACCTCTTCCCACACTCACAATTTTGTTGGCACACCTGTTGTGACCCAGGTGGGAAATTTTGTGCATTTAGAAAATTCCAGTCTAGTGGGGCAAACTAAACATCAATTTTATTTCACCGTGTAGGAGCAAGCTACATCGAGTACTGCACATCACTTTATGATCATGCTAAAGCCACTGTGACAACAAGCCATCTCAGCAAGCTGTCATTTTAATGTTTTTAGCCATTTTCTTTTCGTGTGTGTCTGCTCCACATTTCAGTGAAGCCTCATCTCCCCTGCCCACCGCCCTCGGCTACAAGGCTGCAGCAAAGCCCCGTCTCACACGTGTCACATAGAATGAACCAGGAAAACTCCACACAAAACCTTCTGATCACTGGCCTCCAGAGGAAAATTCCCTCCTGGCCAGAAAGAGAGGAGGAAAAGTGAGACAGTGTAGGTGACACCTGCACAGGGGCAGCACTCAGCCAGGAGTGTTATCCTGGTGGTTTTCTGCAGGACAGGGATGTGCTGGGAACCTCTCTGTGCCTCACTGCCACATCTCCGTGGGGTGCCCCTGCCCATTTATCACTTCAAATCAAGCTGAACAGATCCACTGTAATACTGCAAATTACAGGCCTTCTAGATCATCATTTTAAAGCACTTAAGCTTCTTGTTGTCTTTTAGCTTTTTATTCACTTAACTAGTTAAGGTTCTGAAGACCTAATCTAGTTCCCATTAAGACAAAGAAAACGATTCCTTTCTCTGTGAAGTGTTATACCCCAGGAAGCCAAAAACTTTGGTGTCTGCCTTAGACATATATATATATATATATATATATATTACTGGCATTAACAGCTCAACCTATAGATTTTTCTTCATCAGTGGGGAAGTTTTGTTCTTATCCCCATTTTACAGGATGAAATCTCTTATCCAGTAAAGTATGTGAGCATGTGCCAGTTTCAACAGAGCTGGTGGAATCTTTCCAGGATAGACAGCATTTGCCAAAAGTGCAATTTGAAGTGGAAAACTATTCACAAATTCTGGTTGAATGTAATGCAGAGTTTTGTCAGAAAGAAAATCAGGGGAAATACTTTTCTCAGGGAAGTTTGAATGTTTCATTTCAGTATTTTCAAAATAAACCATATAGTTTTCACCTTTCTTTTATCACTTAGTTTTCAAAATTAACCATTTTACTTCAGTATTATTTTGAAAATAATCTGGTCAATTCAATGTTATACTTCTCAGTAAGAGAGTGAATTTTTACTGCTCAAAATGTCATTTTGATATTTTGAAATGGAGGGTTTGCTCAGCTATAATATTTGTTGGCTAAATTTTGGGTTAAAAACAATATGAAAACTTCCATTCTAGATCAAGCAATGCAGTCTGGGCTGACCCAAATTGAAACTCTGGGGGGGCTTTTATGTCTGTTCTGCCAACACTTTGTGTGTTTCAGGTTGAGCCTCACTGGAATAATTTTTCGAGTTTGCTGTTCAGCCACCAGACCGAAGGGAACACGTCTGTACAGCTCCAGCAGTTTAACAGCTCTATTGTTCTCACTTGATTCCTGTGAAACTACCTGTGCTGGGAGTCAGCCGCGTGGCTTCCAGTCTCCCTGAATCAATGCCCAAACAAACTTTGGGAAGTCAAACCAGGTGATGGGCAGAGCCTGGCAGGGAGCCCCAGAATCCTGGCTGGCCCTTTGGTGGTCTTAGTTCAGGACCCTTCTTATCCTCCAGGTTTGCAGAGCTCCCTACAACACATCTGGCTTAAGAGGGAAGGATGGAGGCTGAAAGGGGAATTACTTTCTTTTGCAGCTTTCGGTGCTTATGACCCAAATTGGGGAAGTGTGTAAGCTGAAAGAAATGCCTGGGTGGATTTGAAACTGAGATCAGGGCTACATTTTTCAGTGGTTCTTGTATTAGTTTAAAACGTTCTTTTTCCTCTTATGAGCATAACTTCCTTTAAATAAATACTCAGATAACTTCTCCTAGTTGCCAAGACTTTTCCCATCCTCTTATAATAGCTCCTCATAATAACGCAAAATAAGCGATAAAACAAAAATGAGCTGAAATAATTTTGCAACGACTACTTTAACAATTAATCTGCTCAGGGAACAGCAGGAACAACAAAGGCATAAATTTAAACATGAACCTCTAAATAGCATAATTACCCTTTAAGTTTCAAACTGTACACATGAGGAAGAATTCCAACCAGCCAAGAGAGAAGGAAACATCATCCAAAGGATGCTTGCTACACACCAAAATATTTTCCACCAAACTAAGTTTTATGAACTTCCCAATGCCAGTTGATATGTATCTGCAGCTCACTCAGACTGCCTTAATTTGTTGCTCTGTGTGACAAGTTGTAGTCTGATCTAGCCTGACATGCCACGGTATGCACAGCACACATATATCATGATAAGACAGTTGAAAACCAAAGACAAACAACCCCCAAAGAGGGAGTTAAATAGCATGATGCAGCAGCGGCCTGCATCCGTCAGAGACAGGGTATTTGAAATGGCACACCTTCCCCTTGCCAGTAAATAAATACTGATTTCAGGCTATAGCCAGGAGTGAACGAGATAACACCGTGTTCCCACGGACAACTTTGTTTCTTCTCCTCCATGTGTATCAGTTACATTCCTTTTAATGACATCCTTTTCTTTTATCAGTGTAGTGAAAAAACAGGGTGTCTTGGACTTGTAAACCCCACTGAAATGAGAAGATGGAATCTTGCTGCTCACTGGAGAACAAGACGAACCCAGCTGCTGCTGTAACAGGATGCTCCGCAGTGAAGATCTTCTGTTCTTTATTACATTGGTAAAAGCACCAGGAATTCAACTGCCTTCGTTTCTGGCCAATTTCAGGTTCCTCTTTTAAGGACACAAAATATTTCTGGGCTATAACTGAAGTGGTTTCATTGTCCAGGATTCCTCTGGCGAAGGGAATGAGCTCTTCAGTGTTTGAGATTCTGAGCGAAACTACTGCCCAGCTGAAGTTGCATTCCCATTACTAAAAAGCTCAGTAGGAAACAGATGACTTCTTGTCATTTAGTGAATGAAGGTGTTGGTAATTATGACAAAGAGCTCACTTGGAAGGGGTGGTTATAAAACACCACAACAAAAACACATCTGTTTTACTCCTCATGTCTCAGGTAGCTCATCTGAGGTGTTTCTGAGGCTCTGGGATGCAGAGGTTTAGAGCATCACACAGATCTGATTTTCATGCCTAGAAAATTGACACACACTGACACAATGGATTTTATCACCCTTATTTGGGCCACAAAAGAATATGAAAACCCAACCAAACATGGCAGTAATTAGTAATGAATTTTTCAGTATTATTTTTATAAAGAGTGATATTTTGATCAAGTGTAAGCTGCCTTCACTTTGGTCCCTTTGAGTTCAGCATTGCGAGGGTCTAGCTGAGAAGCTGAGAGCTTCAGTTTATCTTAAAGTTTATCTTAAAGTGCTCTTAAAGCTGTGTCTGTGGTGTTGTGCTGCCCCACTTTGAGGAACTGGAATGAAGAACTGGGCATGTGCTGCATCAGCTTAGTGTTTCTACAGACTGTGCAGGATGATCACTCATCCAGAAAGAAACACTTTCCACTCTACATGAGCATCAGTGGAGATGCAGATAGTTTCAGAGCAGTTCTCTTTTTATCATGGAAAAGTGACATTCTCTATGGACCTGCTCCAAAGTCTGATCATGTCAATGAAAGGGCTCCCACTGAATTCAGTGTGACTTGGAGGGGTTCCTGAAAATGGGAACAAAGCAGCAAACTTAATAAATCTTCTGATGTGGTCCTGAAAGCGAGAATTCAGACCCCATGGGGCAAAGGTTTGTGATTAGAAAGACAATTTGGCCTCTCTTTCTTCCTGAGCTGAACCATTCAGGTCTCACTGACGATTCATTCTTTTAGAAATATCATATGCCAGTCAGCACGAGGGATCATCGGTCTGTTAAATGCTACATTATGCCTTTTACTTTTCATTATAGTATGAGATTTGATTAAGGCAGTCAATGACCCTGTGCTTAGAAGCAGAAGGGAAAAAAAAATAAAAGATGTAGAAAAAGGCTAATGGAGCCATATAGCTAAAATGCATAGCTGAGAAGTGAAACAATTGAAGGTGTGGAGGAGAGAGGAATTATCACAGCACTGTTGGCACTGAAGTGGTGTTGGGAGGTTTTTACCTGCCATAAAGCATATGCTGGCACTATTTCATCCTCCACCTTGGACATAATGCAGACCCTGTTTGTGTAGGAGCCTTTCCCAGCATGAGAGCAGAGGAGCACACGGATGCCCACACTCCAGAATCCCAGGCAATGCTCACGAGCAGCTGCTGCCCTCAGCAGCCCGGGCCCTGGTCATGGCTACACCCCTGCACCTTCCCCAGGAAGGTTTTAAAGGCGCTTTGGGAAATTAAACGAGTCGTACCTGTATATCCCTTTGTGCCATTGACAGAAAACCACTTTTATTTCCTTTCCTCCTCTCCCTTTAAATGACCTCCATGTTCCCCAAAACTTGGTGCTTCACTCGATGTGCCAGAGCCCATTGGGAAGGAAGGACTTCCCTCTGCACAACTTTCTGTCACAACTCTTTCAGCATTTTGACTCAAGGTAGTCTGGTTTTCTCACTCCCTGGGAGCACTGTAGGTGCCTGCCTCCTGAGGCTCATGACGTGAACCATCGTGTTGATGTGTGGAGCCTCTTCTCCAAGCTGCTCTGTATAAGTCATTCAACCTTTTAATTTGATTAGGAGGTTAATTTGCATGGTGCTGTGCATATTCTTTTACTGGAATATATATACTATGAAATGTATGATGTAAGTTAATCCAAAGCTAAAGAGGCCAATAAAAACCAGTTCCTTATGGAGGAAGAAAAAAGAGCAGAGCTCAATGGAAGAAAAGCTTGGTCTCAGTCCAGAGTCCTGACTCATTGTTAGCCTCCAGAGCGTCCTGACTAGCATCAACGTGTCCTGGAAGCAATGTGATTTTCCTACTGTATTAATGAAAAAATAATAAAATGTAATGCTAAAACAATAGGACATACCAGAAAAATTTCCACTGAGGAATGGGGCTCTGTAATAAGCTCATGTCAGAATGATTTCCATTCTGTTTGCAGAATCTGAGCATATGGTGGAGTGACATGACTTTGTGCAGGGTGTGGAGAAGGGAGCAGCTCCTATAGGTGTATAGACTCTTTCTTCTATACTGAGTGCTTCAGAAAGCTGAGAATATGAAATATATTTCTATTAATGGGAGCCACCCAGTCAAGAGAGAGCACTAGGAATGTGCTCTATAGCTGCAGAGAAGCATTAAGACCTCATGGAAATGTGAAAAATGCCTCAATGGCTTTCTACCCATGTCTCTCCATAACTATAATCTCATAAATATATATAATTTGGAAGTGACGGCGTCCTGGAAGCTTGACTAGTGTGAGCTCACAGTTATCTTTTGCTTGATCCTGTGAAATAAATTATAAGCAGCAAATCCCAACTGCAGATAAATTCTTCTCCATCTGTTTTCCTATAAGAGAAAAAAATGTAGAACTGCTTTCATGCAACAATTGCACACGTCATGAGCTTAGAGACGAAGGAGAAGAAAGCTAGAATTCTTTCTGGTTTAATGCCAACGATTCTTGAGATAAAAATTCTCTGAAAGTAACTGCAATAAACCAATGACTGTTGAGCTTAAACAAATCTCAAGTCAAGTTACATTCAATTTCACTTAAATATTCCTTAGGAGAAAAAGAAAACATAAATGCACAAACCAAAATTTTTATGTCTTAATTGCCATCCTTTTCCCACAATGCGCCCTAAACTGAAATGAGGTCGTTTGGATTTTAGTAACCAGTCCAAGTACAATGCAAAATATATTTCAAAGTAGAACAAGAGTTCATATCCCAAAAACAATGGAGTTAGCAAAAGAATGAAACTGCAGGAGACTGAACGCACTCAATGCCTAGGGATGTATAGTTTTACCTGTCAGAAACAAAGAAGTTGGTCTGCATCCATTCCATAGACATAAACTAAACTCAGCAAGGGCTGCACAAGAGGTGAAGCCCGAGAAAACACTGGCTAAATTTAGCAGAAGCCTTCCTAAATCAGAGGTTTTGGGGTTCTTTTCCAATAAAATTGTGATACATTTAAAAATAAAGCAGGTACAATCCTGTGTGAATCAATATGTGTAGTAAAAGTGACAAAAGATGCTTATACAGTTATAATTACAGCTTGCAGATCACTTAAACGCCTTGCATGGACTGTCCATAAAGAGAATATGACCAAGCGCTTTGAATAAGAGCCTAAATAAATAGCAAAGATGTAGAAGTAAGGCTAATGAAAAATAAACATTCTTGTTAGGAAGAGAGAGTGATGGTAAAAATTAGAGTGATCCAGAGTTTCTGGAATACAAGCGAGTGAACGTGTATTGCAGACTTTGTGTATGAATATCAGGAAGGGATTTAAAAAAAAAAAAAAGTAAATGTTTGGTAGCTACATCTGTCCCTCTTTAATCACAGCATGCTTGTTTAGGACTTTGTAGGCAGTGAAGGGTTTTTTCCACCTTCATATTTGTTGTGTTTTTTGTTGTCTCTATTAAATGTCTATCAGAAGTGCTCTGGCCCCACTCGAAATCTAAACCTCCAAAATATATGAAGGGAAATAATCCAAATGTCAGATGTAACTATGAGCAGTTACTCAATCCATCCAGACAAAAGCAATCAAGCCACATCCTTCTCTTTCCTCCCTGGAGACTCAAGTATATCTAATAATAACCCACCACGGGCACTTGGAGGAAAGGGAAGTGAGGAGGAGCTGTGAGTTTTGACCCCATTCTAGAAAACAAATTGTCTTCAGGCATTTTGGTGAAAGTGCATCAGTTGGTGACACCCCAGTGTAAAAGTTTATGTGAATAACGTGAATTACACCCAGAGATCAGGTGGAGTATACAATGCCACTTGCGATGTGTTTGAGCAACTCGGGAAGCTCTAACAGCCCTGCTCTGCAAACTCTGAGGTTCCTTCTGTCCTTTCACATCAAGCTGGTATTGACATGACAAAATAGGATGAGTTTTTCTCTTGGTAAGATCATGATCCATGGGCACTGGATCTCTGCTGCTCTTGCCTGTGTTCTCGCCACCAGCAAGAGATGGTAACAGCACCCATCTAATTCTCCTGCACAATAAATTGCTTTGGCAGGATGCATTCAGGTGTCAGTTTTGGGGAGAATACTTGGTTTTCTGCTGAAAATCCTGCACCAAAGACACTAGCAAGATTAGCTGGTGTGTAGTAACCACAGAGGGAGGAGCCATGCACTGTCTGGGGACTTAGCCTGGCAAACTTTGTGGAGGTGATTAATGCTTATGAGCCGATCAGGGCTGCTCTTATGTGTGAAGTTAAATTTGTTCCTGCGTGCAGGATGAGGGGCTTTATGTATTTATACCTCATGTCCTTGGAAGATCTTTCATGTATAAGCACTTGGTTAATGTGGCTTATTTCTCTGCACGCTTCCCAGAATGGGAATTCTTTATGAATCTACCTGAAATTGTCTTTTGCAAATGTGTTGGTTTCAGTCCGTAAAAAAGCTGTTCCTGCTTATACTGCTGGGCATTTCTTTTGTTCATTTTCCTTTGTTGGAGGCTGACAACACTGGCTGCAATTTTCATGTGATCATTCCTGAAATTGCTTCGTGCTTGGACAAATGTGTAGGTGTTCTGTGCAGCTTCTTTAAATAGTGAGGGAAAAACAGGACTTCAAGAATAAAGGAATCTACCACAAGATTCTGCTTCTTTCTGCCACTTTTGTCTCTTATTCATTTAATGAGCTTATTTTTACTCCCTGTCTTTCATCTCTCACTCTGTATTAACAAGTTTTCCCTTGATTTCATTGATTCTCCTTGCCCACAATGGCCTTTTGTTAATAATTTATTCAATATGTTTATTCTTCTGAATGTACAGGCTGCCAAGGGAGGTTGTGGAATAGTCATCACTGGCTCACCTAGACACCCATCTATTAGGGATTTTTAAGGATAAAAAAATCAATCCTTCTGTAATTCATGAGGAGGAGGGGATGGATCAAATTACCTGGTAGAATAGTTCCCTCTAATTTAAATTATTTTGTTTTGGGTTATGTTTCTTTTTTTTTTTTTTTTTTTTTTTGGATTTGGGATTTTGTTTTTATAGTTGCTGGCTTTTTCTCCTTTTTTTCTTTTTTTTTCTTTTTTTTTTTTTTTTGTTCTAAATTCTTTTTGATCTCAATTTCCTAATTTTTTTTTCTTAAATAACATTCTCTTGTGTTCATGTTCTTTGAAAGTATGGAGAATTTGCATGAACCAATTTTTATTAGTTCCCTTGAGAATGTTAAAAACTTCAATTAGGTCACAGTGAAGTCTCTTTTCCAGAGTGAAATTCCTTAATCTTCCTTAATAACTTAAATCTTTGAGAAGTGATGTTGTTCTGCAATGCATTTTCCTCAAAAGTAATTATATACCAGCTAAGTTGCTACATAATAGTCAGTGCTGTGTTGTGCTCTGAGTATAATCAGTCCTTGGGTTTTGTAGAGCCTATTAGCCCTGATGGGCTGGAAACACATGACTGTCAGGACTGGGTTGCAGGCTGGGAGATAGGAATTTCCAGTATCCAAGAAGCTGGCATTTTCTATTTGCACAGGAGCCTCTCGCAGTGTAAGCTGATATTCTGCCTGAATTTCTTAGTAGATCTGCTCAATTGTAATTTTGGGATTATTTTAACAACAGTAGGCAAGGAAATCCATGAGGCAAATATGAGTTAACAGGCTGAGGAATGATGCAAGCTCTGCCTTTTGCTTCATGCATGTACTATCATCCTTGCCCAGCGTTTGCTATATTTTCCAGTAGAATGCATCAAGCTGTTTAATACTGTAAGTAATCAAAAGCCCAAATCCCAGTATTGATCCTGGGGCAGCAGGAAGCCAGAATCTCTGGAGTCTGGGAGAGACTCCCCTTTGTGGCTACCCTTGTGCTGTTTCTTCCTTCACTTATGTCAGCTTTGGTGTTGTTGCATAACCACCCTGAAACACTTTTACTTTCTGGAATTAAGGGAAAAGAGCCATCCAAATCCTCTTAAGAAGCTTTGAAAGAGCTGCTTGCTTTCTTTCCTGTGTGCAGCAGTGAGCCCAGTGCATCGTCAGGGGCAGGAGCAGCTCTGCTTCATTTCCTTGGCCTCTGCTTTCTGACCAGGAGCTCAATGTGCTCCAGTGCCAGCCTTCACAGGGCTGAAAAGTGACTCATTGTGCTAAAACATAAAAATAAAGTAATGCCAAAATGGGTTGTTTCTAGAAGAGCTTTGGTGTAATATCAAGAACAGTTTTATCTCACCCAAAAGTATATAATGAAGATTATGGAGGGCTCCATGGATTCACATTTTCCTTCCAGATCTGTTGTAAGAATTAGGGTAACCTGCTTGGAAATCTGAATAAGCATGAGGATTGAAGATGTTACTAAGAGGGTAAGGTGCAGGGATCAGTAAATGATCAAGTTTTCCCTTGCTTGTGTCTTGCACACTGTATTCCTATTTCTGGTCTATGTGATCTTAAAAAGTGTGGGGTTGAGGCAAAAACTCATGGCCCAGAGACTCTCCAACCTGAATGGCTGCCATTGAATAGCTCCTCGTTTCTTAATCCTCTAGTTTTATGAGGTCATTTCTTCCCTGGGTGTCTTCAAAATGTTTGCTCATTTTATGGACAATGAGATGCAGATGTTTTGCAATTAAGAGCATAAACATTCTGCTTGAGCAACAAGAGTTTATAACAGCTCTTCATCTCAGCTTGGTTGATGTTATTCATAGGCATAAGGTGGTTCATGCTAAAGTTGCCCTCTTGGTCAGCCTTTTCCTCATTCCACGTGCAGTAGATAAAGGTGGGTTTTTTTGAAAAACATGAGAGGTTTGGTTAGTTTCTTTAACCACTTCCAACTGAAGAAAAAATCAGGGGGGTTCCATAGAGCAGCAAAGCCTGCTTCCTGCAGCCATAGTTTTGCTGGTATAACTTCTTTCCATGCTCTGCATTCTCCTTATGGTTTTTGCTACCTCTGGAGCACCATCTCTGCTAATAAAGGTACTTCTGCAACTCATGAAGTCATGATGAGAAGCCCTGCTCTTCCAGTCCTGCTTTTTTTTTTTTCTGGAGTAAAGACTCTTTAATCATTCTGTAATAACTACAGCAATGTTTTCCCTTGGCCCTATAGGCATTATTTTGAGGGCAGGCACTGGTGTGACTTTATGGATGTGTATGATTTTGGCAAGGAGAAGACATTCAAATATTTCTCCTCTCCCTCTGCTGTATTTCCTGTAAATCTCTGTATGCCTCATTTCTGCTTTGGAGTCTGCAGTTGCATTTCTCCACACATTCAGTTACAACAGCCTGGACATGGCATAATCAGAACTGTTCTTGCTCCACTCAGCACAGCAGCCCTGTTTTGGACACACAAGTGGCACCCCTTACCTTTCTTTCCCACTCTCTGCTCCCCTGGGAAGGAAAGGCCACTGAAGACAGGATGGGACCAGAGGTGTCTCAAATGCCCCATTTCTACAGCATGCCACCCTCTAATGCCACTGGGCTGGGATTCCTCTGGGGGTCAAACCTTCCCATGCACCAGCAGGTGCCTGTCCAAGTACGTCTGGGGTCACCCTCTGATGGAACATATTCTTATGGATCTAATTCAGAGGTGATGCAAAGAATGGTTCCAGGACGGCATCCTCAGACTTTGTTTTGTATCATATCAGGCTTCAAGTATTATATATTGCCTTTCCGGGATAGTTTTACTGTCCTAGAGACTGGAAACAAAAAAATATTTTGTCTCTTGCCTGGAGGATCTGTCCATATTTGTTCCAGCTTAATTTAACTCTGGTTGAATTCAGAACATCCAACTTCTAGGCTTAGCTTAACTTTGGGATATACAGTTATTCTGCTATAACAGTTTACTTTGAATATTGTGCTTTAGCAAAACATTCCCTTCTTGAAATAACTGAATAGCTGCTATCTTACAACATCCACTGAAAGTCACTATGGGAAAAAGAGGTCAGATTCACAGGGAATTTTTATTATTATTTTTGGTTTGTAACCTGGCAAAAATGTGAATTTTAAATGTTTACATTATAATCTTTGTTAAAGTCAACAATAACAAAGTTCAAAGCAGGAATAGAAGTCCCATGGCTCTCAAATTAATATTGTATGGAAATGCAAGCTACGTAAGAGGCTGTTGCACAGGAGTGTATTCAAGTCCTTGGCTGGAGCCTTAAGGGTCAAGTTTCTGTCACTATTAGTCATGTTATTTATATAGGCATGGACACAAATAAATGTTCATATACTGCATGTGTGCACACACACACACGTGCACTGTGGCCATTGCTAGACCCAGTGTTGCCCAGTCTGGCTGCAGATTTCAATAGGAAATCATGCCTGGAAAGATCATAAAGGCAAAGGGGAAGGAGTGTTGTTTAAGAGGTAGAAAACTAGTGTCTTTTTTATTTCTCTAGATGTCTAGGAGGTGGCACACAGAATAAAAACGCTGAACTAAGATTCACAGTTTTCACAGCAGGTAGCTTGGACTCACCGATGGCAATAAAAGCTTTGATTTGGAGGAGGAGGAGGAGGTCTACAAATGCATGAGATGTCGGCTGCCCCTAATGAAGACCTTCTGGCTGAGCCCAGCTGTGGTTTGTGTGTGACTCCTGTTTGCCTGTGCTCAGGAAGAACTGATCTGTAGTTATCCTTTATCCGAACATTCTATCAGTAGCTTTGGTACCTCCTGATCTGATGCTGAAGGACTGTGGCTAAGCTGTGAAAAAAACATGATACAACTTATTATAATATTTGGGAAAGAAAAAGCTGGTTCTTCATCACATGCCAGAGTTCTTGACTATGTGTGACAAACAGAAGCCGTTTAATCGAAACCATTAATGACCTTATAATGCTTTTGAAAGCCAGTCAGTATCACGATTCTTATTTTGCAACATTTTTACGTTTAAAATGTTATGGGAGGCAAGCAGATTACCCAAACCCAGTTTGTTGAGTGGATGCTTGAGTTGGACAATGGCATCAGCCTGGTTCTCCTGCCGGCTGAGCCTCTCAGTGCCTGCCAGCAAACAATGCTCAGCTGAACTCCAGTGACCCAGTTGCCTGCACTAATCGCCCGCTGATTATTGGCTAATCACTGCCTTGATTGGAGCAGCCAAGCCAACCCGCTCTTGGCTTTGCTGTATTTGGGAAGTGGGATGCACATTTTGGCTATCCCCTGCCCCGTGCCTACAGCCCAGGTGGGTGATGGATTGCAGGCTTGTTGCATGCCTGGCCCTGCAGTGTGAAACTCAAAGTTTGAGCTGGCTGCAGACCTCCCCGGTTCCTCTGTAGCCCCATGTAATGAAGAAAGCCCCATTTGTGGTGTTCTCTGCCTCTCACAAGTGCTAGAAGTGAGAGGACAGAAGTGCCTGTGGGGTTGGTAGAATTGATTTTATCCTCTAACCACCTCAGTACAGTGGACCCACTCCAAGGTTGTGGTCTTGGTTCATGTTTGTCATGGAGTTCAACTCAACATGGACAAAAAGGGGCAAGGAGAAGGGGAAGGAGCCCTCACCTACATTTCTCCAAATGTGTCACTTGATGCTTGAAGTAAATAGCACTGCTTGAGTATGAACTTTTATTACCAGATTTTTTTGTGCAGGCAAGAGTGGGAAGTCACAAACCTTTCCATGATAGCTGCCCCGTGAAAAGGATCCCATTTAGCAGCATGCTGCATAATCCAACAAGAAAAATGTGGCTTTAAAAGCCAATATTATCCACATCCTTGGTCAGAAAGGTGCAGGCAATGGCTTGGCCTCTTTGCCAGCATGTTTATTAAAGGGTTAATCAGCCATGTAAGGTTAAATTTCACCCTGGGGATTTTTAGTATGGACTTTCTGGCCAAACTTATCTTGCTGTCAAACAAATATCTGCAGTTTTAAAACAGGAAATAGAGATTTTTTTTTTTTTTGTGGTTTACAGCTTATGATGAGGGACACACTCATGACATGAGCTATCCTGATCTTGCTGATCTAAAAAGCACTGCAGTGACAGCAAGAACCAATCAATTCCATGCAAACCTACTAGTTCTGACTTTTGAGGTCCTAAAACTTGCTTTTGCTGTGGATACATTATGATCTAATGCATATTTTTTAAAGAGCGTGAAATGTGTTTTTCTTGTTTTTCTCCTTTATTTGTCAATTTGCTAATGGAGCCATAAGAATAATCTACACTCAAAAGCAGAATGTTGTGTTCTGTGATAAGCCAGGTTAGTTGATCTGTGTTATACACACCTTAACATTTCACTTCTTTAAGTCTGCCTGGAAAGGCTTCTGATCACATGGGAAATTTAGTTTAATACACCACATTGCTAAAAACACTATGCCTTCTGATCTTGCCAGCACTTTCTGTTCATTTGAGGTGCCAGACAGGAATGACAAAACAAAAAACGAGGCTCATTAGAAGAGATACTGTGTGTGAATAAAGTGATCAACCCTCAGTTTGTTCTCCCTCAGTTATCATGAAAGTGAGATTGTTTTTCTGGGTGCATAACAGAGGAAAAGTAAATGCCTGATGGTTTGAAATACATTTAACTCTGGTTAAGAACATCATGGTCCCTTATTAGATCTCTAAACCATGGATTTCCACGGACCACAGGGAGTGAAAAGTGGGACCAACCCAAAAAGTCTGCAGATTTCCAAGCTGGCCAACATTCTGATGGATCTGCCAGCCCTAAACTTGGATACACATCCATTCACATGTCATAAACAGAAAGTATAGAATAGCAGGGCTAAACTTTGTTTGAGAAACTTGCTATTAGAAATATGCCAGGACTTCGCAATAAAAGGCAAAATGTATTGAAATTTACAGGGTTTAAAATTTCCTCAGAAATTTTAAAGTAGGCTTGTGTTTGCTTTTTTGTCTGACCCTGCTCACCTTTGCCAGTGAGAAGGAGCCAATTTATGAAGGAAGTTGGCTTTTCCTAAAGGCAGATTTGAAATTTCATGCATGATGTTAGAATTTCCTAGCATTTCTCCATGCCAAGAAGAAGTTTTCCACTCAGTTTCCCAGAAAAAAACCACAACATTCAAGGTACATAATTTTCAAAATGTTGAGATAATTCAGCTACAAATATTTGCAACATCCAGCCCTGGTTGTTAAAGCAAACATTGCTCAGGAAATGGATGTCTTTGGCAGGGACTAGGAAGACCAGGGTATCTAAGTCCCTCATTGTTCACTCTGACCATCTCAAGGAAATCCCTGCACCACTCTCTTATTGAGTTTCTTAAAGTGGAAGATTAAAAAGTTGCTTTTTGTTATGTTTATCTTTATGATGTATTGCATACAATAGGCTCAAATACCACCATATTTTATATTTAATTTCATTCTACTCAAGAGATATCCAGCAATTATACTGAACAAAAACTAGACTTGAATGCATAATGCTTTTTTCTAAAATTTCATAATGTTTGGGTTTTGCTCCTTGTCCTTTCAAGAAAGTTTTGATGGACTACTTATACTCTGATTTAATCCCTTTTTTTATTGGTAAATTAATATCCTTCCTCCTTTGGTGTTAGAAACACTTCTTCTCCTTGGTCCTGGGAATCTTTCTGTTCATTTCATGCTGAAGTTCTCACAGTGTGGAGCAGAATTTTTGATAGTGCAGGGTGACACACGTGCTTTCTTAAAAAACTGTTGTCTTTATTCTTCTGGCAGTAAATGCCACTGCTGTCAAATAAAGTAAAATTGACTCCCACAGGAAAGCTTAAAGAGTCAGATACACCATCACAAATTCTGGCACAGACTACTTGGAAACCCTTTTCTTCTTGTTTGGCAGGATGTGCTCAGTCCCTGAACATACTGCTCAGGAGCTGTTACAAAATGCAGAAGACAATAAATACTAAGCAAGTTAAAATTTTATCTGCTTTGAGAGATAGGGGTCTGACACAGGAGAGTTCTATTGACAAGAACAAGAGATCTCACACCACTTGTAAATGAAAAGCTGTTAGGCAGGCAGTACCTTCCTCAATGTCATGTTTTTCTTAGAAGTGGGGCATACATTACACACAAATTTGAGATTATCTACAACAATTATCTAAAATTAACTGTGGTTTTCTGATGAAAAACATTTAGAGGAGGATCTGATAAGCAGTGGGCCTATTTATAATGCTTGCTACAAGAAAGAAAGGTTTGCTACTCTGAGCGAAACCAAAACGCACCGTGTGTCAGAGGATGAAAAAACATTGGCTTCCTTTCCTCTGCTTATTAGCAGCAGAATTGGGATTTTATCACGTCTATCAGTGGTTAACTGAAAAAGGCCAACATGAAGAAGAGGTACTCCCATTTCTGTTTCCTTCAGTTTCCTTACCAGCTGGTCTCTGAACACCTCTGGTCCCACAGAGCATTAACTCACCCTGGCTGTGACACAGGGAAGATCAGAGCTTTCCCGGCAGCTTTCTAACCTGTGCACCTCAGAAAGGGGCAACCAATGCAAGTTCATGTCTGCTGGGTCCTGCACCAGGGCAATCCCCACGTGCACCTCAAGGCTTGGTAGAATGGGGCTGCTCCCGCTGCACCTCGAGGGCATCTCCCAGGAGCATCCTAAACAGCCACCATCACCTCTGCTCACTGACACAGTGGGGCTTGGGTGCTAGAAACACGAGGTCCTGAAGAGCCATGGGGCCAAGTGCTTCTGTAACAACACATTTATTTAGATGTGACTTGGCCAAGGGAGACATGCTCGTGTTTGATTCAAAAATAAATATGGAGTCCAGCTGGATATGGTGTTATTTATTCCTCACTATGCAAGGTTGGAGCAATCCCAGCATAGGAGGCTCAGAGAGAGATAAAACAGCACAGGTACTTTCCAGGCCAGCCCCTCTGAATCTTTCCAGCATGGAATGGCAGAGGAGAAGCAGAGTGGTGCTACATCAAGTGTGTTTCCTTAGTGCAGGCACTGGGTGAGAACAAGTCTCTGTGTTTAGGTACTCCTCAGGCTACACAGAACACAAATTACAGGGATTGTTCCATCAGCAGACAGTATCAGTGGAGAGGTTCCTTTTCCCAGGCCACAACGTGTTGAAAGTCACAGGATGAGTCCCCAAAGAGATGTTGTGATTTCTCTCTTGGCTTTTTCCACATCTTGGACTGCACAGACCTGAGTTCAGGATTCACATAAAAGAGAGTTACAGTCAGGAACATTTGAAAGCTCTAATTTCTAAAAAATTTGGCAATTTCACCTCATGGGTAATGTCTACATGGACATATATAAGTTCTTTTCTTCCTTTATATGAACCCAAAGAGAGTAAGATTCACAAAACTCATGTCACCTAGAATTCACACACTGAACAAATTAACATGTTGATTAAACAAAACAAAACAAACAAACAAACAAACAAAAAAACAAAAACAAAACAAAAAATATACAGTCATTCTACTTATCCAAGAGACTGATGGATCTTGACAAACCTTTCAATGAACCCATTGTGGCTTGTCATTTGTAGGAGCCACAGAAACCAGGTGGATTTTGTTGTAAGAAATTTTCCATAGTTCTGCTTATCAGTCATGTGAGCATGGGCAATTATTTTCACGTCATGTTTGCTAGTACTGATTTACTTTGAATTTGACTGGTCTTAAAAAAAGAAAATCTTTAATCTAAACCAAACAACCCTTAATGCAACCAAATGTTTGGATGAAGAAAGGGCAAATGTCTGTGTGTTTGTGAAAGCAGCACCAATAAAAATAACACAGGCACCATCTAAGATTGTAATGCCAGCAGGCAATGCAGAATAACTAAAAGGGCCAGTTGTAACTTTGCAAGGTTGAAAGAAGTTCCACAGTTTCTTCAGGATCCTGGCTTTAACTGGAGAAGAGGTTTACAAACTTTAAAAGCAGTCTCTCCAAAAAGTTTGCAAATCTGACTGCTTCTTTTATTTGTCTTCCATTTTTAGAAAGAGCAACTTTTTAGAATTTTCTGCATGAGAAGTGTTTTCTCAGCTGTTAAAGCTAATTAAGAGACACAAGAATCAGTTTTGTTATATTTTCCTCTGAATAGAAGTGAAGGTATTTCATGCAATTTTTTACCCAACTCTGCTGTGTGATGGGCTGCATACAGAGCATTTTATTTATACCACTTTATCTCACACCTGTTTGGATACTGGCTGTTTTATGGTATTTAAACATACTATTTCTTGCCAATTGCTTTATCTCCACAGTTCCTGCTTTTGCTGCAAATGTTTCTTATTAACTCTAGAAGAAACATCAATTGCCCCCTGCACATTATTAGCGAGGACAAAAATAACACAATTGTTAGTTACTTCCAACATGTTATCACTGCAGACCTATAAAGCAGACATTCTTTCAAAATACTGTAGGGGCTCTTTTACTCCATTGAAAATAAATAATACATGCTTTAAGGACTTGTTATTTCACTGGAATTTTATTTTTAAATGGAAAAAAAAAAAACCTCATCCTAAATCCACTAAGTTCCACTGCTGTGCAGTGTGCTTTTTGAGGTATTTTGTTGAGCACACCTCTGTAGCTGCACCCATAGAACACAATGTCAGGCAAAGCCCCACAATGGAGGCACACAAGATTATTCATGCAGAAAATGCATAATCCTTCAAGGATGCCTTCCTCTGGTTCGGATATTTCTCCCTATAGCCTGGCACTGTGGGTCAGTGATTTCCAACCCTGCAAATAGGAAGGAGATGGGGGCAGCCCACTGCAGGTGCTGTTCCGGGACTCTGTACTGCTCAGAGCCCTCCGGAGCCCTAAAGGGCTTTCCCTGCCCAAAGCCCCTGTGGGAGGGCCCTGCAATGTCCAGACTGCAGAGGCGACGTGAGTCGCACCAAGCGTCGTTCTGGGAATCTTGAATCTGGGAATGCTCGTGCTTCTCACACCTTTACCTGTCACCTCAGCTGCAGAGCCACGAGCCGAGCAAGCCAGGGCAATGGTGCTGTGTGCATCCACACCTGTCCTTTAGGCAGCGTGTCCTGGCATCACATTCCCAGCACAGAGGATGCTTCCAGCTTGTAGCGACTCCCAACAGCCTGGGCTGGAGCCGAACGTTCAGCCTCGATTAATTGCCCATAACCCCATATTGTATTGCTGTATTGATGTCTAGATAGAGATCAGACAAGGGGAAAAGAAGTGCTGAAGTAGGTGTCCCTGGCTGCAGAGGTCTGGATCTTTGCCTCAGCATTTGCAAAGCCTGATTTCAATGCAGTTGTCAGGCAAATATGCCCTGATTGCAGCTGGGACACAACAGGACTGCCTGGAGAGAGGAGTTAACTTTCAAAGCAAACTGCTGTAGCCAGGATGCCTCACTTCATGCCTGCTTTCTGAAGTAGATTCTTTCATCCACAGCCAGAGCACACACCACCCTCCATCCTTCTTCCTTGGGTGGTGTTTTTACTGGAGGCACTGCTGGATCCGAGCTTCATTTTATCCTGCCTTACTGCTACTGTTTAAAAACCTGTCCAACTTGAAGACACGTGTCAATGTTGCATTTAGGGCTCCAGCTTATCATCTCTTGTTTCTTTATAACCAAAACAGCACCGTTTTAAATAACCTACATACCTGGTAATGAAGATATCCTTACATGAGCTCCTCACAATGGAACTTCCCTCATCCATCTGGGATTGCAGAAAAGGCAGAATTTCCAAAGGACAGAATTTCTAACCTGAACTTGCCTTCAGTGATCCTCAAAGGCTGGAGTTTAGTTCTGAAACCACAAACTTAATAGGGTTTTTTGTTGGCTGGATATTTTTGTCATTTCCTTTAGGCTTTGCTGTATCAACATGAAGCTCAAAAAGCCCAATTTGCATTTACACTCAGGTGCATTTGCACTCCCCTTTGTTAAAACAAACAAACAAACAAGCAAACCAGTTTTTCAAAGCTCATTCCCTACCAGCCTAATGAGAGGTTTCTTCCACTGAAACATCTGGTTTTAGTCATTGCTGGTTGCAGTATACTGACAATTCATCTGTTCTCAAAATGCAGGGAAAGCAGTGTTAATCCTGGGCCTGGGGAGCTACCACAAGCCCAGCCAAAATAGCTCCTGTGACTATAATCATTCATTGCTCTTAGATATTTTATGGTGCATCAGAAAATGGATTCTATTTATATGAGCATTTCTTAAACTAACAGCGAGACTTTTGTGCAAGTGAGAAGTAGGCTCCAAACCTGCACATTAAACAGAGATGTGTGACTGATGAATCACACAAGAGCCAACAGAGCCTGATTTCATTAGCTTTATTAATTTCTGTAACACAAGCCATTTAATAGAGGCCTCATCTTCAAGGAAAAGTTTTCAAAGATTTGCAGAGGAGCAAATGAAAGTTAACTTGGATTGGATTCGAGGTGTGCCAAGCTACCTGCAAAGCACAGTACAGCAAAGTGTCTGCTCAAAAATGCTGTAAAAAGGTTCTCTGGTGCACTGTGTGCTGCTGGTAAGACCAGACCTGTAAATCACACTTCAGCCATGAACATTTTCCAAGTACTTTCCAACAATATATCACATTGCTCAACGTTTTAAGACTGTCTGACAGGAGACCGTGTATACTGGTAGCAAGTTAAATAGATATGGGCTGGTGACACAGACCCATCATCTTTCCATGGTTCAAATTTAAATCTGTTTTCTCACACTTTCATGGTGTTTTAATACATTTTTCTTCCTTATGTTTGTTGCCATTAGGCAAGAATGACCTAAGCTAGATTTTGAAATCTGATCTTGTTATTTATTTTAAGTAACTTCCAAGCCCAGAGGACCATTTGTATATGCTATACATATAATCTCATGAAAACAGGGATTCTTAGAAGATTTTGGCCAAATGAATTTAAAGATTGAGATTTCTCTGCAGTTAAGTACAATCCTTGTCTTAGTTTCTCAAGTCAGAACCCAGACTATCCCTATCACCATTCCATATTTTATGCTGCATTTATTTTTGACATTGGTTAAAATCAGTCTTTCTTTGGTATGGACAATCCTGTCTGATTCTGGATGTGCACTCAGTTGTTCACCTCTGGTTTAAAAATGTTGTTTAACCCACTAAACAATAGATACTCAGGGAAAGGATTCTCAGTGTAGAAGAACTTGTATATTCTTTACTATCACGGTGAAGATTTAAGTCCCATCTCAGTGTTTTCATAATTGTACACAGTTGCTGCCATTATTTATCTACAGTCAGAACTACAGCTCTTGTTTTACAACTTAATGCTTAAAAATCTTAACAAGTGTCAAAGCAGAAATGAATTATGTTTTATCTATTTCAGAGCTCATAATTAAATTGCTTTTTCTTCCACAGAGAAATAAAGCCAAACTCCTACCAGGAATGCACACCAATTGCATATTTCCTTCAGCACACTGCAAAAAAGCGAGAGCAGTTAATACAAACCTGGGTGTAATTATTTACTGAGCAGTGTGCAGAGCATCCGTGCCCACTCTGTTTGTAAACTGGCCAGTGTTCTGACTCACGTAGGAGACACATGGAAAATGCTGGATATCTGTTGTACAGAAGCCCCACAGTAAATAAATAAGACTATGTGGGATGTCTCCCACAGTTTACACCACATCACAGCCCCTCTTACACAAGAGATCTGTTGGCACAGCAGAGATACCAGCGTGCCCATCTGCACCTTCATCATCCCTTTATCACAGGGCTGGTTACAGCTCTCCTCTTTGTAGGCACGTAACAAAGCCAACACCAAATTGTCTGTTCAGCTCAAGCACTGAGCAGGCACAAACCATGTAAAAACCACCTTCCTCTTCAGCAGGGCAGACAAAGCTCAGCTCAGCTCAGCTCGCCTGGCACCTCTGGCAGGTTTACAGCCCTGCGTGCTCTGCTCAGGGGCAATGGGGAATTCCTGCAGCACTGCCTTCAGAGAGCCCCTCCTTGGAGAGCAGATGGAGACAGGAGTGCCCTGGCTTGTGGAGGAGGTGCCATCTGTACATGAAGCTCAAGAAGCAATGCCAACCAGCTGCTGATGCTGAGAGGAGTCCCGTTCACAGCAACAAATCCGTGCAGTCCCAGCCTGGGAACATCCCACCTAAGAGCACAGCTCTGTGCTGGGCTAATGCTGCCCAGAGATGAGGAGCTGAAGAAGTTCAATTCAACAACCAAAATTCATTTGGAAAGGGCATGACTGAAAAGCCACTAAAATGAGCAGTGTGACCTGCCACTGGCCATTGCCTTGTGGGGCTGGCTCACACCAGTGAGAATTGGCCCCTTCCCTTCCAGACCCCTTTGGCTCACACTTTGTGTCTAATGTTTCAAGAGCTTCACATATTTCTAGAACATGTTCTCAACTTTGGGAGGTGAATTGCTGGGAATTTGTTTCTAATATAGGTAATTTAAACCAACTATACAAATATGCGACCTTTGAAAACACTGGTGGATTTTGACATATTTCAGATCAATGATAAGACTGTGCCTAAAAAGAATCAAAACAAAAAACAAAACCAAAAAGCTAAGAAAACATCTCCTTCTGTTTCTGTTTATAAACTGCAATTATGAAGCAAAAAAAACCTCAGACTTGTCTTGTTGGTTCCTTTGTTGACATACCAGTGCTGGTCAGTGAAGGAAAATGGACTTGAAATAAATTCATGACCCTTTTTGTTTCTTAAGGGGGAATTCCCTTGGGAATATTATTTTTCTAGAAGCCTGTTGCAGATAATAGATGTGCTTTATCTCTTTAATGATGGCTGTTGTGAAGCTCATAGAAGAACAATTGCAAGCTACACTGCAGCTTCAAAAAGTTATAGTTTAACACATCAATTACTATTAATGAAACACTTGGAAAAAGATTTACAAAACCAGGCCATCTCTTTAATTATAAGCTGTGCATTTTTTCATTCACTAATTTTCTCCCTGACCTCACTGATATTTTTGGGGAAATCAATTAATTCTTTTGAAATACGTGGAGCTCCATTGGTTCATATAAAACTGCAAGGAGAAGTTTCTTCAGAAAAACAACAAAAAAAGCCACATTAAAATATATTTTTAAAGCATACTTACCAGAAGAGCTTCATCTCCATTAAAGTCTACTTTCTGGTCCTTTATGATTTTCAAGTCCTTAGTAAGAACCAGATTCTGAAGTAAGATTATAGCAGTGCATCAGTTTCCAATTGATTGCTTTACAGATGTTTAAAAGGAAGTATGTTATCAATAGAGATTATTATCTCTATCAAAATATTCAGTGAATGCTAATGTTATTCTTTTCTCATTTAAATATAAAGATCAAGCCAAGACCCTGCTTGCTTGAAGTCAAAAAACCCACTATCAGTTGAGCAGACTGCTCCATGAATATTTTTAACAGATTTAAATTTTTTTTCTTATACAGAATTCAGATGGGATCTCATGTCCTGTTCTAAGATCAGTAGCTGGAATGAGAACATTGTTGTTTAATATACACCTAGACCTGAAAAACTAAAATATCTAAAAAGACAACTGGTTTAAAATTATCATTCTTGAACTTAATTAATTAAATAATTAAATTAAATAATTTTTTCTAAAGTATTTCTAGCCCCAAAATCTACTACCCTACAGCAGTTGTGAGAGAGATCGGTAAATAACAACAAATTTAAAAATGGCGTAACGAAATACTTTTAAAGTCAAAACATGAGTGTTTGGCTACCAACATTTTCAATCAGTGCCAGCTGTGTCTGGTGCAGCCTAATATTAACATTAATCAGAAAAGAGCTACTGAAGACATTTGCCACATTTTCTTATTTTTTGCTTTAATTTCACTGACCACTTTTTGTGGCATTTTTCAGGCCACTGATGGTCAATAGACCAGATCTGATTAGCACTACTTCAGAAGGTAAAAGTCTAAATAGCAGAGCCCAGCTGAGCTCACCACATATCTGACTTGGCCTCAGCACAAGTCAGCAGGGGCTTGTCCCTCTGTTGCTTGTGACTTGTGCAGACCATTTTGGTAACAACTGCTTCAAAACAGAGCTAGTTTTGAAGGGGAAAAATAGAGGGAGTCTGGAATCTTCAGGAAAGAAAATTGGTTTAGTGATCCATTGATGGACTGAATCGTAAACCTCCTCTTAACCCCTCAGATTTTGTCTCTGCAACTTTGCAGAGGGTGACGACCCAGGAAAGCACGGCCCTGGAGAACACCTGGGGACAGAAGGGGCCAGAATGAAATGAGGAGCCAGAATGTCATGCACCAAATATGAGCACAGCTGTAAAGGTGGTATTTGCACCACCTAATTAGTGGCTTGTCTGCAGTTTTCTTCTGTCTTCACTCAGAGTCAGGATTAAAAAACATGAAGGAGATGAATTTTCTCGTGTTCAGGCTTGGTTGTTTATTAAATCGTATCTAAAATACAGAGAGTTCTGCAACACTTCTAGCTACCAGCTAAAAGTGAGCAAAATGGAGGTGGATCCACCTAGCTACAAGCTCTCTTAAAGCTAAACAGCCCCGTAGAGAATTAATACCTATATTATTTATACTTTTGACCCAATAACCAAACTCCTGTGACCTGCAGTGCAGCACTGACTGTCCAACCAGAAACCATGAAGAAGAAGGAAGAACACCAAAAGGAGACAACACCCAAAATCCTCCATCTTGTCCCATACCTACTACTACATTATAAAGACCTCAAATTTAAAACCCTTCACCCTGTGAAAGAACACACTTCTATTTAACTACACAGCCTTGACTTTAACTCCATCACTCAAATTTGGAGGCTTTCTCCAAAGCCTCAGGTCAAAAGCAGTGCTCTCCATGGGGTCAGTGCCAGAAAGCACAGAAAGGTAAAAAAATTCCAGGTTTCTGGGATCCAACACACAACCTTGCCCTGTTCACCCTGTGGGATCTGCTGAGCTCTGGAGCTGAGGAGGGGAGCTCTCAGCTGATGGCATGTGGGAGATGGCATTACAGACCCAGGATGGGCAAAAGGCACAGCTCCTTATTCCGTCAAGGACTCCACATGCCAGTCTGTGCAATCTGATTTGCAATCAATTGCAAGTGATTACACATTGTTTATCATCGATTGGCACAAGGAATCCTTGAGAGAATAATGAGCTGCAGCTGATGACAATCAGAGACTACTGTCTCATTGCAAGTTTGATTGCACATCCTTCCACTGGTGCAATCGAGCACCCACCACCACCACAAAGCACCACTGAAAATATTAAATAAATAAATAAATAAGTAAATAAAGGATGGCAACAGAAAGCAAAACATTAAAAGCCCTTCTGAAAAAATAAAGGCTGAGTGGAAGTTCTTGAGGGCAATATTAGAAAGGTTAATGTCATTCAAATGCTTCAGGTTAGAAATATAATGAAAAAGTTTCAGTAGATCTTCCAGCTTTTCTTTTGATGAAATAAAATCTGGACAGCAGGCAAACAAGCAGGAGAAATTTTGGACCGAGGCATCTAAAGGAAATATATTATCTTGGAATAAAGCCTGCAGCCAAATTAAAAGTTCAGAAAGAAAGATGGAAATTTTAAGACAATCTGCTAATAGCTCCTGGTTATCAGAAACTCACCTGCTCTTCTCTACGTGGGCTGTCTTTCTATCAACAAATGCACAAAGTGCAAAAGTAAATCATTTTACCCTGCTGGAGCTGTGAGCTTTATCAATTCAGCATGCAGCTCTTTGCAAGTGAAACACCCAGGTCTATGTGTTTTAGAAAACAGCAATTAAAATTTCAGTAACCAGCAGGTCATGGCCAATACTCTCAAAAAGGGGGGCTCATCCCTGGCTTTATGTTGTGGTTTAGGGACAGAAGCCATTAGGGATGGTGTATTTATTTTGTGCCTAGAGTGGTGCACAGGATGATCAATGCCCAAGACTGATTCTGAAGTTACAAATTTACTTAAAAAGGAGCAGCAAATGCAATCATGTTTTGTATCTGTCTCAGTGCCAATGATTATGGTGAAAAATATACAGGTACCTTCATTAGGGATTTGATTTTCAGAAGTTTACATTCAGGTCTTGAAAACTTTTTTGCTGTCCCAGCAGTGTCAGCAGAAACTTTGCCATTGCCTGAGCTGGAACTGTTTGCCTTCTGATCTGAAAATCAGCTCTGTGAAAATGAAGCAAAATCATTACTTTGAGACCTTGTGTTTCATGTAGCTATCACATAGATCTCACTGGTGGCCAGCTGTCCAGCAACTCCCTGTGCAGCCCAGCTTGCATGTTCTCCATGATCTGTGACTCCTATTTTTAGCATTTCAGACAACATGGATTCCAGCTGGGTTATCTCATTTAGGTAATTATTCAAAAAGGCCTCACTACTGTGTAATATTTTGGAGTAACAATCATCTGGTGCCTGAATCAGGTGCCCAGAGAACTCAATAAATCTGTGGAAATGAGGAGATAAAAATTGTTGCATTTCATGCCAGACAAACATCCAAGTGACCAGGTTTCACTTAGACCTTGTTTTCCATGGGTGTCCCCATACCAGGCTCCTTCAGAAATCCTCTTTGCAGCCCTGTGGGCCCTAAATAAAATCCTGACACTCACTTTCATTTAACCTTCACCCATTTGCCTTAGGCAGAACAGAGCCAAGTCTAGAGGCTCCCCACTTCACAGTCTAATGTTTAAATACACCCACAAACTGAGAACTGTCCAACAAAAGCCACCAAGCATGACTTAGTCCTCTCCTTTGGTAAGAAATGTCAGGTAGAGCTGTACCAGCTTGTTAGCACATAATACAATGTGCCTGGTCTCATATTGTTAATCAATATCTCTATCTGAGAGGTGACATTTCAACAGCTGTGGAATGCTGGAGCCTGTTAGGATTTTTTTTTTTTTTTTGTGTGTGTGTGTGTGTGTCAGGTTATAAACTTCATAAATAACTGATGAGCACACCTCTAACAACACCACATGTGTTTGTGTGTGCCTGTGTCAGCACCTTTCTGCATGTAAGCATGGTGACCCTGGAAAAAATAGGTTTACACACTTGCCCTGTAAACTTTTAATTATTCACTGACATAGCCTGAGCCATTTAAAAACCCCCAGACCCTGGAGAGGTAAAATGAATCATGGAAACGTAAGGCTGGAAGAGATCTGGAGGAGCTGACTTGTTCATCTCCTTGCCCCAAAGCCAGACTTAGGAAATCCCCTAGTGGAATTCCTAGTGGATTTCCTAGTGGATTTCCTCAGTGGAGCATCTACCACCTCCTCAAGCAATCTGTTTCACTACTTCTAATGTCCAAAATATCAAAGAGGATTTTCCTAATATTTAATGTGATAAACTTCAAGTTTAACCATACAGAAAAATAACCAAGCACAGCGAGGCAAAAATGGTGGAGAGAAAGGGATTGGTGTGAAAAGGGGAGTTGGATGAAGAAAAAAAATATATTTAACTGGAAAATTTACTTGAAAGGAAGTGAACGTCAAGAGGAAAGGCCATGCAGAGGAGGACATAGAGCTCCCTGCACAAGGCTGTAAGAAAACATTTTCTGGGGGAAAGGAAGAGAGCCTCTGAGAGTAAGAATTCTCTTTGCAATGTTTTTGCCTTTCCCTTTTTATGTTCACTATACCTTCTTTCTTTTGCACCTTTCCATGCTTCTTAGTATTCCACTTTTCTCTTCTATAGGTTTTATTGACCAGACAATGTATTAAATTGTCAGGATGCAGCATGCCCAGGGAATTTCTGAGGCCAAACCACCACCAGTGACTGTAGATGAATGCATACTCCAGTACCAAAAAAAAAATAAAAAATAATCCAGATGTCTTTCACTGCTTGTACATGTTAATACCTACTTACACATTGTGAAAAGCTCAGGAAATTTCTAACCAATCTTATATATTTCCATATTTCACACACAAACTCGCTTTAGAAAGGCTTTTAAGCATAATTTTCTTAGCCTTCCCAACAACTCCCTGAGACATTGGCAGTCCCCCTTTAAATGAAACAGCGAGAGCAACACAGGTGGATATAAAAGGAAAAAATGAGACATGAAATTATATCATAGAGGAAACGCTGCTAAGATGTCTCAGCTTGTTGTTATCAGGCTTGTGGTGCGAGGCAAAAATAAAGTTTGTTTATAACTTTGACCTCTCAAATGTTGCAGTGACATTGTAATTTAATCATAAGCTAATAATTTACCAGTTCTTCACTTCTGAGTAACAGAAAGCCATTGTGAGAACAATGGTGAATTTTCAGCTCTACTTGTGTCCTCATCAAGGCTATAAAAACTTTTTACAGAAGACCACAAGAAAAGCAGTGAGGTGATCACACACAACAGGAGAGCTGAAGTTATCAATAGAGTAATTTACAATAATTGTATTTGTAAATTGAACATCATTACAATAACAATAACTATAAAATCCCAAAAAGATACTTGATGCTCTTGAGTAATTACATGCAATTAATTTGTATCTAATTCCAGACTCTGGCACGCTCTAGCCTAGCCTTTCTCAGAAATACTTGCTGGCAATGAAAAAATAAGATGCTGCCCAGGCCACCTCTGCTGGGAAAGCTTTATGTTGTGCAAGAAGGGTTCAGCTTTGGCAAAGACAAACAGTGCATCTGCAGGGAAACCTCTGAAGGATCCCAGTTTGTCCCTTGTACACGTGATAACAGCATTTATGAGATTTTTCCACTGGAGGTTTTGGCTCCACCTTCTCCCATCCCTTCTGCTGGCTCGTGCTGAGCTGGGCCCCCACAGCAGCATGGACACAATTATTTGGCACTGGCCAAACCAAGGCAGGGAGGAGAAGACCTTCTGCAATCTGAGCTAATGTTTTCCTTTCCCATGCTGATGAATGAGGAGCAGGAGAATTTGAGCCTCCTCAAATGGTGGAATGTTTGTCACCAAATAGTTTATAATCCCACATCTTAGTTGAAGAAAGGAACTAAGGATTGTTTCTGGGTCATAGCTCTTCTTTTGGTGAATTCTAGGGAGGTGTGTGCAGCCCTCCAGAGACAAAGAAAACGAAACAAAAAAAACAGAGGGAGAAAAGAAGAGCGTGGGGGCTTTGGAGAATGCAAAGATTTTAGGGTCCAAAAGTAAGAACACATCAAAATGCAAGGTCTTGGTTTCATGAGCATATATTTTTGACAAATATATTATTCATTATTAATCTTTATGTCTTGGCCCGAAGTTCTATGCTATATCTCACTATGGATATTGATTTTCATCTACTTTGCTCTGTATTTGTTCAGTTTCAGCTTTTAAAGGAAGAAAGGGATTGAGGCAGAGAACAGTGAAATGAGAAAGAGGATAACAGACACTTTTGCTGCTTTGCTTCATGATACACTGACCTGGTGATGGCTGAGGCAATCGTCCATTAGTATACATTGGTAATTTTTTAAAAATTCAACCACTATAAGACACAAGGAAAAATTATATGTTTCTGTGAGCAGACAGGTGTACCAGTGGACTGGCTTGGTTGGTTTTGGAAGCCACTGCTTATGCAAGAAGGTGTGATGTAAATCTATACCGACCTACAGAAATGTTGGAAGAGAGTGACTCCTGCCAAAGACTCCTGCTAGCCTAGGTAGGAGGAAAAGGGATTGGCCTGGGGCAGAAATGATGGCACCTCTGCAGCCTGCAGCACCCAGAGTGGGACAGGGCCCTGGGCAGGGCACTGTGCAGGCAGCTGCCTGTCTTTGCTCCCCGTGTGGATTTCAACATAAAAGGTGTGTTGCAAGATCCAAAAATCACAAGCATCAGTTGTTTGCTATTATTATAAGCAGCCCCTGCTTTTCATTTTAGGCAAGAGAACACGTGTATCAGTGTGCATACACACACATATATAAATACATACATGTAGAGGTATGCAGATCATATAAATAAAACCAATCCCATCTACAAGCTTGGCTTTGATGCTAACACAGTGAAACAAGGCGTTTTATTTGGAGTAGCTGGTGAATAAATATTGTTGCAGGCATCACATAACATGCGAACCTGAAACTACTCAGCACTGCAGCGTTGAGGCTCTGTATAATTAGGTCAGTGTTATAGCTAAGGGGAGGAGGAGCCAGCCCTGAATGATGCAAAATCCTGAACCTTTCAGTTAGAAAGCTTTTTCTGTGGGGTAACTGAGTATCACTTCTCTCTTCAATGTTTAAGGTTTTTCTGGAGGGATCTGTAAAAGACAAAGCTGCCATTCTCTGCTTGCTTGGAGTAATCTGTCCAAAAGCACTCCAGATGCAGAAATGACTGTCTGAGTGGAAGAAATGGTGGGTAGAGGGCAAATCTCTCTAAAAAAGAGAGCAGTTAACTGCAGCAGAGCATCAGCTTACAGGTTTTTACATTTTAGCATATGCATCAGATGCTCCTGGGAAGGGTGACACTCAGAAAAGAAGTTGTAATTACTTGTTTTGGATATTAAGTTATGTGTTAAAGAACAGATGTGCCTTGGGACTTCTAGCTCTAACAGCTACTTAAGTTTCAGTAAACTGAGTGAACAAATGAACCAAGTGAAAATGAGAAGGAAGCTTCTTACTCACATCCTCTCTCTCCTGACTGTAATAAGAAATGTCTTGAAAACAAAATATATTAATTTAGATTATCAATAAATTCTCCATAAAGTTTAGGACAGAGATATTTACCTCCATCTGAACGTTAAGGAGGGGTTTGGGACAGGAAACAAGGCAAATTTTTTGAGATGTTTCAAAAATTTGGTTGTGTGTGGATCAGAATGAAGCTGTGCTAAAATGAAACAAAGTACAACCCAAGAGAACATTAATGATAGCTGCATGACTAGGGAACTAATTTGGCAGGTCAGAAAACCAGACAAGAATCCCCAAACTACTTGCAAAACCTTTGTCTTGAAATTCATACCTTTTGGCCAGAAGTTGTGATTTTGACAAAGCAGCTCTTTTCAGCAAAGGTATTTTAACCAGCTCACCAGCATGTTAAATTCCCCTCTTCTCATTCTCTACTTGACTTCCTCCAGTGTTTTGGGCTGCAATGCCAGAACAGCAGCAATCAATAGCCCACAAAACTGTGGTTTTGCATGTCGCTGTAATGACTGGAGTGCTGGTATCTGTGTTTGCTCCTTATCTGGCTGTGATGATGCCTCCTGATTGGAAAAGAGGGACATTTACAACAAAGCTCCTCTGAAATTATCCTCCCAATGTGTGTGAGGCAGCTGGGAACCTTGTGATAACAAGCAAGTCAATCTTCACTTTCTCATTGTCTTAGTTCAGGTGAGTCTATCACCTGCCCAGAGGACTTGGCAGAGGAACTTTCTGCACTTGGCTCTAGAGAAGGGGGTAAGAGGGACAGGGCTCTTCTTCTGCATTAGGAAACTATTACTCCACATTGTCTGAGGGATTTTAAAGTCCCATCCATTTATTCCGTGAGGTGGAAAATATTGACATGCTATTACCTGGAGATTCCAGTGAAATGTGGATCTATTGAAATGCACAAGAACTGTGTTGACTGTGGCTCCTTGTATTCTCCTGCTAAGTCTTGCAGATGCAATGGAGTTTTTGGTGGAGTTCTCTCTCTGAGTAAGATCTTTCCACATGTCTATCTCTGGAACTACTGTATTCTCTGGTTTCCAGTTCTGTATTATCCCAAAAGTGCAGTAAGCTGTGCTGCTAATCTCCCAGACCTTAGATTTCATAGAGATCTTGTGGATGCACAGCACAAGGTATTGGGGAGTGAGGCTCCAGTTCAGGGGCAAAAGGGCTGGGTTCAGGAAGGTTGTTTATCAGGAGAAGTGGGTTTTCTGTGAGGAAAACAGGGAACTTGATGGGTCAAGGAAAAAAGTATTTCTAAATTTATGTGAGCATACAACGGGCAGCAAATGCACAGAGAAGGCTGTTCAGGGGATTCTTGGTGGAATAGAGTAATGCCACTTATTACTGTGGGTTAATAGTGGACATAACCAGCCTGTTAGCAAAAGGGACATACATTTTTTAAGGGATTCTTTGTTCTTCCTCTCTTCTTTTTCCCCTCAGGTTTCATGAGCGATGAGAAAGATATTCTGATAAACTTCTTAACAGGGAGAGAGATAGAAACGTGATTTATTTACTTTCTATACTGCTCTGAGAAGTGTTTTGTGGTGGTTGAATAGGTTAAATCGTAGAGGTCCTTACAATTACTCTCCTTTGCCTTGTGCTCTCCAGAGTTTTGGGGAAGGTGCAAATGTGGTGCTGTGTCCCTGTCTCTGACCAGTCTCTGGAGGAGGTGGAGGCAGCTGTGTAAGTACTCTTCAGGACTTTTCAGAAGTAAAAGCTCCCTTCAGTGTAAACCCAGGCTGAGGTTCTGGGCTTCCTTCAGCAGCAGAGATGGAAGATGCCTCTGATCAGACCCCCAAAATGTGTGTGTGTGTTTTCCCATCCTAACTATAGCCAAGTTTCTTCTCGAGCCCACAGTGGATGCCTGTGGGCTGAGGACATCATGCATGTGTGATGTCACCAGGGCAACCTTCTGAGAGCTAGAATGAAAATCTGGTGAAATCAGATTAAATCATATGTCGTGCTTTCAATAAAGCATATTTTCTTTATCCCAAGTTTGTCTCTGGAGATGACAATGAATTCCTTTGATACAAATGAAGAAGGAGCAACTTCTGCTGAACACTTTTGTAGGAGAGGTTTTCTTTCTTTATTTTTTTTAAATCTGCAATAATCCCTCCTGTGTATACTGCTCTCATTACATACAGGGCTCTGCACCCAGCATAGTTGAGACACAGCATTTTAAAGCCTGCAGTAGGTGTCTTTTCTCTTCAAGAGGGTGTTAACAGCAGTTTACAATTATACATACATTTTAATATGTAACCCTCTATTGTAAACTATTCACTCTTAATATGTCTGGCTTTTGTTTGCTATGAAGTTATACATTATATCTGGATAAATGATTCACTTGGCTGTACAGTAGTTTCTCCATATAGGTACAATCTCACTCCAGCCATCCTAGATTATTTTTAACATAATCTAATTTAAAAAGAAAACCTCCTCCCTGTTTATAAAAATATTATTTGTTCCTGGCTTTCATACATATATTTGAAGGAAATAAATGAGTGATACCAAATAATGACTAGCACTCAGTCCCTCAAACCACAAATTATGCACCTCTATTTGCAATTTATTCTGAATGTTCATTGTTGTTGGGGTTTGTCTTTGTGTGTTCTCTCATCTTGCCATGCATATTCATGCTCATAGCTCCCCTGAATCCATATGCAGAAACACAAGTACCTGAGCTGGATTGTGGAGTGTGAGCTCCTGTAAAGGCACAGACACTTCTGTGGTTGCTGTGAGATTGGGTTTAGACACAAAAACCAGTGGGTGGAAAAAGACAAAGACCAACTATTGCACCACCCCAGCATGACCTAGTCCATATAGAAATAGGGGCATAAGTATCTGCTCTTGATATTGGAGCAAAGCAGAAATAGGGAGGAATTGTTTCTGTGCTGCCTCAGAATGGAATATCCTCCTCCCTCTTCTTTCCTGGGGTGTGTCCTGGAGATACCATCTAGCTCTGTGAGGGAGAACACGCAATGTCATCTATAAATAACAAATATTTCTGTAGCATAAACGCAGATGCCTATCTGAATAAGATCCCACTTATGACAAGTTTATTATGCAGCAATGTAGGAGAGGAACCTCTGGATGGAAACACTGGAAAACACTTCTCTTCCCAGCAGAGGAAAGCCCTTGCTCAAGATGCTCTGAATGCCAGGCTAAGGTAATGACAGCAAAGGGCTGTGGGGTGTTATCCCACTCAACACAAGCTATATGTGTTTCCTCAGTGTTTGAGGAATACTCTAAAAACAGTGCTCTCAGTGTCCCCACAGAAGCAGCAAAAAAATGGAGATAAACCCTCCCTGGCTTTTGTACTCCTGCATTTTTGTCACTGGTGACAACGAAATGGGAGAATGGCAATAAAAAAGTTAAACTTTCTTGCTGAGGATCCAGATACAAACATTGGGGCCACAGAAATGGATTTTAGTTTGCTTAGTTAGAAAAGAGCACGCTTTCTAATCCCATACGTTTTTCTTTCACAGACTGTAGAAAAAAATGTGCTTTAAGAAGTCAGCTCCTTGGACATCCCTGGGTTGGATCATGCAGATGGATGGTCCTGAACAGCTTCACATTCAGGTGTCTGCATTCTTGATTTCTTGATTTGTGAACTAACTGCTCCAGAGAAGATCCAAGCTGGGTGAGAGGAAGAGGAGCAGCACAGACAAAATCCTGTCTCCCCTGAAATCAAGGGCATCATTCCTCAGATAACATCTCCCACTAGTCCAGCCTCCCACCTTTCCTGTTCCCCCAGAAGTAATGTTGTAAACTATGAATTAAATCAGTTCTGCTTAATGGCTTTCCCTGGTCAACCATAGATCTAATACCTACACAACCAGGAGCTCTGAGCACAGAGGTCTACCTGTCATGAAGAGGGAAATGCAGCTCTTTCTTCCCAGACAATGCAAAAGACCATTTATTCAATGTTAATTCCCTATGTCGTGGTTTTGCACAGGTATTAATTAGCTTTAATACACACTTCATACATGGTTACTAATCTACTTTCTGTTCTTTCTAAGCAAGATAAATAATACTTTCCAACTCTAGCCTCTCAGAAGATTGCAGTCCCAACATAATATTATGAAATGGAGAGGACTATCTCTATTTTTTACCCAGAAGTAATGTATAATGTATTGAAGTCCAAAGCCAAGTTAGCTGATGGCATGGAAATGGGAGGCAATACATTGCATTAATGATCACCACTGGCTCCACAGTTAAGCAATTCCAGCATGGAAAGACTCCAGGCAGCTCTGGAGTCCAAATGAGGAGTTTGTCAGCTTGGAAAATACAAGCATGAGAGTTTATGGGACTGAGATGACCTTTCATGAGAGCAGAGTGGTTAAGAGATGAATGTGCAGGCTCTGGGTTGACTTTATCTTCCATCTGACTTCCCTGCTGAGGAACATCATAACATAAGCTGTGCATAACATAAGCTCTGCCCTGATGCTCCTGTGGCTCAAGTTAAAAAGGTTTCAGCTGATTTGGGACTGATTTGGTCATAGGCAGATGAGAAGCATGTTAAGATGCTATCTAGGGTCAAAAAAACCAGGGAAAAAGTGCCCATATAGCTAAAGGCCTGCAGTTCACAGGCACTAGAGCTGAGCACACACAGGCATGCCCAGGCACAAGATGTGTGGATGAAGAAACAAATCCCAGAATTAGTGGCTTCAAAAAGACTCAGGGCAGAGAGGTGACTTAAACACAGCCACAGACACATGGACAGGAATGGTGAGTGCAGCTTTCTTGTGTGCTAAACTGAGACAAGTCTCCTCATGGGAATTTTCAAAACATACTGAAAGTTTTCTACTCTTAAACAAAGGAAAAAACATTGCAAAACAAATTAAGAGCTTTTTTTTCTTTAACTTTTATGTTAAATACATAAAAATGAGCCTTTCAGTATTTATTTTCACTGGGAAAATGAGTAAATTAGGTATGGCTGTGATGGTGAATGAGGAACACGAGCACTTACCCAGCTTCTTCCCCTGTCAGTCTGGTTCAGTGAGAGCAACATGAGGCTTTGCATTTCTGAAAGTGAAGCCACTTATTTGGGAGAGTTGAATAAACAAGTTTACCTGCATCTGTACATTGAGTGCCTCCCTCTAAGGCCCATTCACATTCTTACCCTGCTTTTCATAGCCTCAACAGATAAAATGAACTGTAATTACACCTCAAAAATGTTTTATTTTCCTCTTGTGGATGCTCTGTTAGGCAGCAAGCCCTACCAGCCTGACTCCTCACCATGTTACTCCAGTATTATACTTTGATATAATCCGTTGGACCAGTGGTCTTGGGAGTTGGAATAATGAAACAAAATTATTTCATCATTGGATATGAAAATCTTTTGAACTCTCTTATGCTGCTGTCAACTGAGTTGTCGCCTCCAGTCTAGTTGTTTCCATTTTCTGAAGACATCCAAAAATCCTCTGCTTTTTTTTTTTTTTGGCTTTCAGGCATATTTCACAGAATGGTTTGAGTTGGAAGAGACTGTAAAGATCACGTAGTTCCAATCCCCTCTAAATTTCATTTGTTGAAATTGAGAACATGTCAAAATTATCTCCCGAAGTGGGAACCCTGAAGTATTCTTTTCCTGAAAAGTTCAGCTTTACTAATCACAATCAGACACTACCCAATGTAACAGGTCCTCCTGGGCTTGTAACAGCCTTCTCAGAAATCTCACTTCACATCTCCTATGACAATATTATCTTGATGGTGGCTTTGAGTCATTCTTATGGATATTTACATGGTATCTACTGAATTTCCTCCTGAATTTAAGGGCCTCAACCAAAGTCCAGTGAGAGATTTTCCAATGTCTTCAAAAAGATTAAGATAAGGCACTTGAAAAGATCATTCATTTAGAGAAAATAAGTTCTCTTTGCAAGTACTTACATGCTGCTGGGCTTGAATCTTTGCTGAAGGGATTGCAGGCTCTACAATGTGTGTGTGAGTCATGCTGGTGAATCAGAGTTTTCCCTGGTTTTCAAACTGTGGTTTTCTTTGTAATAAAGCATACATTGTATTTTCACAGCCAAAGCTCCACCATCGCATCCCTTTCACAGATGTACATGGTAAATGGGAGAAGCTATCCATGGGCTCAAGTATCTCACACAAATAAAAGGGGAAATACCAGAATTATATACTTTTTTTGTTAGTTTGTTTCCAAATGGATCTTTTTTTAAGGTGTAAAATCAGTTTCTTGCATTGCTTTCAAAATACAGTTAAACTGCTAGGTATTGTGGGCAGGACTCAGGCATTTCTGTCAGCCAAGTTACCTTCCGTAAATCTAACTTCTCTGGGGAAAAAATGCACCCATTTTCCCAGGGAGTAACTCACTGCTACTCTGTGATGAATGATGAGTTCAACAAAAAACATATGATATACTGCATGTTGCTAATTATCTGATATTTTTGCTGTTCTGTCCTCATCCCTCTCTCTACGATATTAATCCTCTAGGCATTTCTGTTGTGGAAATGGTCTTGAAACCATAAAAAAAAATGCTATTTAGGATGTTGGGCTCAGCTTCCTGGTTAGTGTAAATCAGCCCTGACTGGAGTGTACTTATATTGGTATCTATCTCCTGGAAATCCAGACTGTTATCATCATCTTTGGCCTTTCACAAGATGACCTGAGACTTGGTCCCAGAGGAGATGTGAAAACCCCTCACCTTGGACCCTCCAGATACTCATGCATTGATGGGAGACAAACCAGATGTACCTCTAGGTCCTTTCACTGATGGACATTGTGATTCATCAAATTTTTAGTAACACAGAATTAGATCACACCAGATTAAAAATTTTAAAAAGACCCAATTGCCTTAATCATTAGCAAGAAAAAGGAGAACAGAAATAGAGGAGAGAAAGATCTGAAAAGATTTTTGAACAACAGTTTTTTGGGTGTTTGATTTACTATTCAAGTGTGCACAGCTGCTGCTCGGGGGGGAAACGGCACCATGCCAAGAAGGAGAGACAAGGGTAGAACAGTAATGAGAGAGGAGAAGATTGTTTGCAGACTGGACTATTAAATGAGTGTGGGAAAAGGTCCCATCATTCCCCCCTCCATAAAAAAGTCGTCTGCTTCAGTGCCCCAGCAGCTCACGGATATACCACTTAGGCATTGTTGATGCCATGAGCTGATGGCAGGACCAGAATCCACCCTTCATCCCTCCAGTCTGGATTTCCTCAGAGGCAACATCAGCTGCAATAGAAGCTCCCTTATTGGTAGCATCTCCCTTGTGTTCTCCCTCTCACATGTCCAAACAATCAGCTTGAGTGGGACATGCATCATTACTAATTTTAGTTAAACAGCAGCAGTTAACCCTGCTTGTCCGGAGCAATTCCAGTTCTGGGTGTGGCAGCAGCACCATCACAGAGGAACTCATAAGGGAACAGCGCCTGACATCTGATGGGAGCAGTCCAGGTATGGACCAGAAACCTGTGCCAAAACTGATCAAAGCAGCCACTTCCTTACTCTTCAACAAGGTGAAGGATGTCTCCCTTCACACAGAGATCTGCCATCATTGTAGCCCTGCTATACTTGTGCAGACACTGATTGACTCAGTCTAAATAGCATTGCCTGTTTTACTCAGGGGGCACTCCTGCAGCATGGCCTGCTACTCCTGCATCCTGCAGCTCTGCCACGGGCACCTGACGTTTTTCTCTGCTTTCTTTGATGCTACTTTGGTTGTTCCAGTCTCCTTGGCTTTGCTCATGTTTTGCACTGCTGGAAGGTCTCCCCACTCTGCTCTCTCTGTAAGGTACAAGGGCACAGGCAGCAGGGGCAGGTGCCTTCTGTCAGGGAGGGGGTTTGGCCCAGGTTTTCATGTGCTCCACACTGACCAGTGCTCAGCAAGGGTTTGTGTTACTGGTTTGGATTACTTTGTTTATGAGAATCTCGCTTTTGGTGATTAATGCTTGTGCACTGTACAAGAGTGGCTTCAAATTTCTCTTTGAAACACGGCTCTAGAAACACTGCCAGATGATATTTCTTCCCAGGCAAATGCTTCCTATCTATGGAAAATGGGAATGCTTTGTTGGTCGCAGAAGGCCCTAATATGGTACAAATTACCAACTTATTTACAAACACAGCCTCTTTGTTCCAGTAAGAGGTAAGAATACACTGTTCAAGCAATGGACTGTTCAAACTTACCATAAAATAAGCAGGCACTACCCTCCCAAGTGACCAGTTCAAATGATTCACCAAACCAGCTATTGAATTCCACAGCGAGGGCTCTGGACACAACATCTGCTTCTGCCTAGGCTCTGCTGGTCACAGCCTTCTGATCTTCCAGCACTCACTTGGGAACAGGCTGTGGATGAGCTGGAACTACTTCAGTCTGACTTTACAAGATACATTTTTTTTTCCCCATCCCTGTGGTATGGTCACAATTTCTTTCACCTTTTAGAGAAGAAAATGTTTTAAGGAGACATTAATTTAATTCCTAGTCCTGCTGGATTTTTGAGGTTCAATTTATCGTGCACAGTGGTCATGACAAACACACTGTACCCAAGTGAATTGACAGACTGACATGAAGGAAAAATTTTCAGAGGAGCTTATGTGACTAAGGTGTACAAATCCCATTGACTTTGAAGTTTCTACCAAATATCTTTCTAATGATCTTAAGAGTCCAGTTGTCTGGTTTACTAATTATGAAAACAATTTTCAAAACCGTCAGACTTTTTCAAATGGAACTTAAATTCTTAAGTCACTACAGAACTGCAGCTTGTATGTTAGTGAGAGCCTTGGTTTTAATTGAACTTAAAAATACATCAGTGTGATTAGCAGGCAGGTAAAGTGAGAAACTGCGTGTTAGGACTTTGTTTCCATCCAGCTCCCTGCTCAGGTGGTGTTGATGTGTGTCTAGGTAGTGTCTGTGGGCACACAGCCCAAAAGAAGTCACGTCTTTCTTCCATCCAAACCACTCTGCTGTAGTCTCATTGTCATCTTTTTCACATTTTGTATGTTTGTTTAATTTGCTGCATACTATTTATGCTTAATTTCCTGTCTATGAAAATATTACCATGACAAAATTTTGCTTTTCTTTGCCATCATTCTACCAGTGCTAGAAGATACACTTGAGCTTTTATTCTATACAGTTTCAAAAGACCCATATAAAGTTTTGCCTCACTTTTTGCCTCACCCTTTTGCCTCACTTCCTTTTGAAGATCATTTCTTGGTGTAATATTGGACGCCATTTTAAAATTTTACACATTTTCATGCAGAATATTTTTTATTAAATTTTCATTTCATTCTCTGTCTTGCTCTTCTTGAGTGATTCCCTTTTCTTTGAAGTTGTACAAATTAAAATCCCACTTTGTCACTCGCTGAGCGTAGCAGGATCAATAGTTAAGTATGTCCTCAGAATCAAGTCTCTTGAAACTTTTACCCACTAATATTGTTCCTGCAGGGATCCCTCCAATTTCTTGAGATCTCATGGCTGTGTTTGAGTAGATGCAGTTTTTGGCTGACTCTTTCATCCATGGCACAATACCCTTAAAGCCCCAAACTGCTTCTCACTGTGTCTGTTCCGGGGCAGTTTGACTACAGATATGTTAGAGCAAGGTAGCCTTTATTTTTTTTTTTCCTTTGTCTTGCTTAAAAACATTCTGTGTAGATGCATCTGCGTTGCAATCCATGTGTGGTCATTTGGCTGGTTATCCTTTCTGATAGAGCAATTCAGTTGGTCTGACTGATCTACTGATTTCAAACAGCCAACCTTTAAAGGGTGAGTCTCTTTGTGAGGTTGTCATTCTATATTTGGTATTTAGAAAAGAAGCAGTCTCCTTAATAAAAATGGCAGTTTTGGACTCGATTTTCTTTCCCTTTCCAGTGTGACACAATTTTTTTTTCCAGTTTGTATAAATAGTACAGCAGACTGAAGGTGCTGCAGACTGTTTTCCTCAGAAGTTACTCATCTTCCTTTTTTATATGCTTACAGGTAATTACAGACAACATTATCCTCTTTGAAAATTCCCTGAATTCTTGGAAATGAACTGGTAACCAGTACAGCCTACTCCTTTTTTTGTAGCATTGATATCAAATTCATCAGAACAATCCAAACACTGATTAAGACAAAGTATTAGCTGATTTTGGTTGAGTCATCCTTTGTTTTTATCCCTTTCCTATCCGGTATCTCAATCTCATAATTGCTTTTAAATGTCACACATGGTACCAGAACTGAAACACTGTTTGAAATAAAACATGACCAATTATTTGCTTATTTACTACTAAATGAACATAGTCAAATGAAAACATTATCTTGTTTTCCACATGTTGTAAAGCTGAAGGGAAAGAAAACTAAGGGAAATGGTCCAAACTCCTTTTCTGCAGGGATTTCTGAAAAGAAATAATTTCAAATTACGTGATATGTATAATTTTTTTCCAGCAAAAGACACAAAGACATTCTGTGATGTAGGAGTGTTGTTAGTATGCAATAGAGCTGAGCATGTCCTTTCATCTGTGATTTCTAACTGGTTTACCAATTCTTTTTTTTTGGAACTGGGTTATCACCTTGACCTTCACATTCAAAGCTTTTCTGCAAAGATTTGGGTTCTTTAGCCTGGGACCAGCCCCACAGTAGCCTGTGGGAGAAATATTGTGGAAAATACTTGGACTAAATAAATGGACTATATACTTCATTTGTTCACCACAAAGCAGAAAAGGAAAGCTGAAATCTAGGTATCTTCCTTCAAGATTTTGAATGTAGCTGAAGCTTGAAATTAAGGAAAAAACTATCAATCTTATATTATTATCAACATTTTAATTGCAGTCATACAGATCAATGAGATCTGGGAGCTATGAGATACCACAACCAAAGTGATGTGCACTGGATTCAGACAAACTTCCCAAATAAACCCATTCCCAAAGGGTCACCTTGTGAGGACCAAATAGTGAAAACTTGTTTTGACTACTCAGACTGAGTGAGCCAGTCAGTTGAGCTCTCCTTGGGACAGCTGTGAAGCCATAAAACATAGCTCAATGGTTTCCAGGGGCAGGCAGAATTGCAGTGGGACTTTTTGAAGTGCTTCAATGCATCTGAGCTCACCAATAGCCCTTGTATAAGGGAGCATGAGGCTATTAAAGGAAGTTTAATAGTGTAGAAGTGAACCCTACATTAAACCACATAGCAGCCACATATGCCTACTTCATGGCAACTCAGCTTCTCAACCTTCCTTATATTATAGGTATCACTCTCTGTGTAGGAAAAGCCTTCCCATAAATGCTGTTAATCTCATTCTGACCATACTTTTGTAAATACAATGACATGGTCAATGGTCCCTCTGAGACCACATTTCCCAATAATGAGGGAAATGGTATTTACAGGAAGGACTTAAATATTTCTTTTGTACTGAAGCATGCATTTTTGCATGTAGTGTACAAACCCCCAATACAACTATGACTAATGTACTCATCTAATTAAATTTTTACAGCATTCCAGCGTATCAACGTCAAATATTTGCATCCAGTTACCCTCCTCATAACACTGTCAAATAAACTTCTGCTTCTTTATATTTAGTGTCTGCTTCCCTCCTTCCTCACCATGTGAAACCAAGGCATCATCATCATCTTCATGAAGACAGGAAAACTGCCTCCTGCTTCCTCTTGTCCCAGCAGTGAGTGACCCCATAGATTTTAACTTGTCACTCCAGAAGTGCTATTCTGCAGGAGGGTCCTATGTACTGTTATTCAATGCAAAGATTAGATTCTGGAGTTATAAGACTACATGCATTTGCAAACAAAACATATATAAAACTTTACTTGTCTGATTTGCCATTTTTCCTGCAGAAAAGTGAGGCTTCCCCACTAGCCAGATAGCTGCTTGGAAACAATTTGAGCACAGATAAAACAGGAAAACAAAAAGCTTAAGGTTGGTAACTGTTAGGACATCAAAGCCAGGTGAAAAGGTCCATAAGGCACCTCTAGGTTATATCCCTCTAAATAACAAAAAAAGTTTGTGTTTGGGGATAAAGTGGGATCACTGCCCCAAATCAGATATGGCCAGAAAAATACAGACATTGTTTAGTTCAGTCTGTTTAATCTTCCCTTACAACATAGGCAGGTCATAATGCAATCTCCCTGAATCCCTAGGTAAGCACTACATTGTTGCCTTTAATTAGTCTGCAAGTTATAGTTTAAATGCTGTGGCCTGACATCTCAATTAGGTATGCAAGATAAGATCCCAATAAATGATTTCTCAAGTCTAATATTTTGCAGTGGGGCCTTCTGGGGTGCTAACACAATGGGTGTTCTCCTGACCATGCAGCAGATGCAAACAGGGCTATTCACAGGGCTCTGTTGTAAAGGGACACTGCATAGTGCTTTAATCCCTTGGTTTAAATGCTTTTTATTTGAACAGGATCTAGAAAAGAACCCTTCATTAATATCATGAGGAACAGACTGGGGCCAAGCCTGTTAGCTGCCTCTTAGCTGCAGATATGGTTGGATCTACATGACAATAAAACATTGTTTGGGGGAGTTTATCAATCAGCTGCAAATGAGCATTTCGAGTTCAAAAGTTTCTTCAGCATCAGATTTTCAGCAATGAGTAAACCAAGAGGAAAACCAGGACTTCTAGTGATGCCCACTCCCTCCTCCTCATGGAGAAAATCACAGACCAGGTTTTGGTACAGACTTAGCTCTATGCTTCAAGGTTTATGTTTTGATTTTAGAGAATTTGGGACATTTCTTTTTCTCAAAAATTATGGAACCTTTGACACTTACAAGAAAACAACCAAGCAGTGACAAAGACATCTGTATGATGGGGCTTCTCATAGGAGAAAACGGGAAAAAATGTAATCCAAGAAATTATTGCAAACAGGTCAAGCTTTTTCTTAGGAGAGTGAAGAATTTTTTTCTCTTGGACTACAAAATAAGGTTTAGGTTATGTGGAAAGAAATTAAGATGCAGTAAAATAGCTCCTAAATTCAGGGTGCTGAACAATCCTAGGTTTCCAGGTGAAGTGTCTGCAAAATGCTCCTGGCCCAAGAATGGGATTCAGATGAGGACAGTCAGAAGGAGACTGCCTAAGTGGTCTTGCAGGGAAAGACAAGTGAAGGTCTGAGTTTCAAAAGATTTAAGGGCCTTCCTCAGGACCAAGCACAGAGCTTTCCTTTATCAAAAAATCCTGGTTGTATATCTTGCACGGACATTTGAAACCTGAATCTTTCACCTAAAAACAGAGAAAGGAAAGCTCCTTTCTACTCTGTTATGCAGCAGTAGGGAAGGTGGAACCAGCCTGGGATGCTGAGAGTACCACTTTCCTCCTGACCTCCTCCTCAGGATATTCAAACCCACAGCTCTTACCTTACTCTGATGAGATTCCTCCCTACACCATGGTAGGACTCGAGTCATTTACTGCCCTCCCTGTGGAAAGTGCTCCCCTTCTCACAGAACACTGCAGCCTGCTGAGAGGAGGAAACCTGTGCCAGGACCCCAGCAGGTTTTAGCTTGCTCCAAGGTAAGGAGGGGGAAGCACAGAGAATCTAAACCAGTGCATGAAAAACCCAAATGCTATCTAAATTTCACATTTGGTGATTAAGTTGTTGGGAGAGAGAACCCACACTGCCGTGTCAGTGGGTAAGCAGTAAGCTGGTTCAAACAAACAAGTGCTTTTTCAGCAGGGGCTTGCTCATAAAAAATTTCATATCTCATTAACCAGTTGATTCTGCAAACCTCCCCCACCCATTAATTTTTTTCCCCCATCTCTTTCCCTTGGCATGCTTCCTATTTCTCACAGCAGCAGCTGCACACAGTTGAATAGTAAATCAAACACCCTAAAAACTGTTGTTTTAATACAATGTCTAAGATTTCCCAATTCTCTTTTCGCCCCTTATTTTTCTTGAAAACCATTCTGGCTCATCTTTGTCTGGTAGTAAAATAACTAAATCTGGTAGCAAAAGCCTGACCTGTATTTTTATTTTTTGCAGAAATTATTGGGTAGGTTAGTAAGTGAAAAGCAAGTAATCCACCAGCAGTTTAGATAAGAGGATATTACAGGCTTGTGTTGTTAAGTGGTATTAAATACATTTTTTAAATTACATTTCAGTAGCAAATGACTTCTCTCATCAGACTCTCTTGTGGCAGAGCTATTTCTTTCTTCATCGTGGTTATAAGTCTTTGGAGAAATCAGTGTATGCATCCCCCGCAGCCTTCATTTCATCCTCTCCCTGGGCCGTGCCATCTGGCAGTGTCATCTCTCTCTAAGTCTTCAGGTGCCTCTGTTGGCCTGAAAAACCTTCTGAATGCAGGCTGAGTTCACCAGGTCTGAAGAGGCATCCTCTCCAGGACAAAAGCACCTTCAAGAGTTCCTGGAGGTGTTTGGAAGACTCCCAGCCCATGGTACAGCATCAGAGGTGGCTTCCTGGCTTGAGGAAGGCTGAATGAATCCCCCCTGGCAAGGCTGCAGCTCTTTGAAGCAGATTGTTCGGAATAATCAAGTGCTCAATCTGCTGAAGGAGTTATTGAACTTTTGTTATCTCTGTACAACTTGGCTTGTCTAGCGTGGGATGTGCAACTTCTGGGTAGGTGTTCACATCCCTGATTACACACAACACTGGGGTTTTTTTCCGTTTTGGTTTTAATCTGGGCTGTGCAGGGGAACCAGCCAATGGTAAATCCATCTCAGTGACGTGCTGTCTGTTATGAGTTAGGAGGGGAGCTGTTTTGATTATGCCTGCGATGTGCAAACCACAGATGACACTCTACTCTGCCAGGGACGCCACCAGAGCACTAGTGGGGGAAATGTCCTCCCCTAAAAAGCAGCCTCTGTGTTCTCTTCTCCTATGAGAGTGGACTGTGGACACTGCTGAAGGCAGACGCTGGGGTGTGTTGTGCAAGCAACTTTTTCCAATAAACCTCCAAGAGCAGATTCCTTAATGGAGTCTCCATGCTGCTATCAGTGTAGGCAAAGTCAAGACCACATCCTTGACTCCAGCTATTCAGAGAAAAAAGACAGATGGCAAGACTGAGAGAGAGAACACCAGCATTTGAATGGGTCCTCACAGATTCTGTCTGCATCCCTCAGAGCTGAGGGTGGCCATGGCCACAGGGACAGCAAAACTCCTGCCATTTGTTGTTTGTTTTCCCCTGTAAAACAGCTCTGGTGGTGTTGGAAAGAGGTTCCCAGAGGTTCCCTACTCACTGACAGCAAATCTTTCTGCATGATTACTTGGAGTCCTCATTGTATTTCTGTATCCCTGGTTGAAGCTGGGAACCCTTAAGGGGAGCTGGAGGGGCTCTGGGAACTGAAAGAAGTTGTGGAAATGTATCGGGAACCTCCTGGCTGCCCACTTCTCTCTTTTCACAGAAAAGGAGTCTGGGGAAATCACTACTGCTATCTCTCTTTGTGCTCCTACTCCCTTCTTGTGGGACATTGTGTTTCTTGTGGCTTTTGGTCTTTTGAAGTTAAGTTTGTTATATAGTCTTGGTGAGTGCTTTGTGGCTTGTGGTGGTGTGTAGGCGAAGAAAAAGGACAGAGCTGTGCCGAGGGCAGTTTGGTCTCTGTTGGTAGAACCTGCTGCTAAAATCAAAGCCTATTTCCTAAGCCATCTTTAAAAACCACTCCAGCAAGCTCTGCTCCCTGCTGCTCGATGCCCCTGTCTTCTGAAAGCCACACCACCCGTGCTTGTTTTGGCAGATTCTCACTCTCCTCCGCCTTACCCTGCTGAAGCCCTAACTCCAGAGCCTCCTCCCATGGTCCCGTGCCTTGCACTGGTTTCTGCTGGGCTGGCAGCATGGCCAGCAATAAGAATGGGGTTGGGAAAGGTCTGCAGCCCTTACTGGGCTAAGTATCTGTTATGTGAGACTGGGCTGGCTGACCAGCCCTGAAATACACGTGTTAACAGCATTCAGCACTGGAGCTAGCATTAATGATTTGTGGACAGACCACAGTACTCCAGCTTGCCAGATTAATGCCTCACCTGGTACATAAACCCTGTGTAGCTGTACAAGTTGCACAGTGTCCCCAAAAGACTGTGACAAGCACTCTAGAGCCATTACCACCTAACTAGCAAATAAATATTTGGGCACGCAGGCTCATTTGGAAAGGTGGATTAATTCCTGAGTGGCTGCAATGGCTCCTCTAAGTAAACACCAGCTCAGGGCAGTCTCTACAGCTGAGTTTTGCCCCATGGACCTTGGCTAGCAGGCAGGAGTATGTGCCCAGGCAGTGAGCCCCGGGCTGGGAGCAGCGTCTTGTTTCATCACATAATGGGTCTTCCCTCTTCCCATCCCACGTCTTGTTTCCTTTCCATTTCTCTTCAGAGGAGACAATGGTAATTTTCCAAGCAAGGAACTTAGAATATAAGTGTTTTTAAAATGCTTTTGAGTTTAAAATTAGAGTTTGTCAAATGAAATCTTAAGAAATTCCATACTGGGGCTCCTTTTCCAGATATGTTAAATTGAGTTTGGCATTTAAGGGCTGTGTTTTAGTGGACAACTAACTTCTTCTTCCTTCCTCACAGGACACCTCCATGTTGGTCCTCAAAAGGCTCTTTCTCTGTGCTCCAGCTTTTGTTTCACTCAAGTGACTCCAAAGCACATTTCCAAGGCAGAGGAAAAATTAGGGGAATCGGGTAAGCATTATGCTCCCGTTAGAAAGATGGATTTGGTATTACAGTTAAGGAACCAGGCAGACTCAGAGGAATCTGAGCAAGATTCAGGGTTCTGCCTCTCACAGTGCTCAGCTCCCTCAGTTATGGCTTTGGTGACTCATACCCCAATCCCTGCAGATGGCCTGGTGATCACACTGACATCAGCTGGCTTCAGTCCCCTGTGCTGGAAGGTGTTCTTGTTGTAGGATTCTCCACCTAAACAGATTTCTTTCTGCTGAAATATGCCTTTAAGCTGAAATCAGAGTCCCTGGCAAATGGCTTGGCATTGTCCTTGTTTCTGTCTGTCCCTGGGGGAGGAACTTTTATGCCAAAAGCAAAAAAGAAAACTGTAACCCCAAAACCTGAATATGGTTTTGGTGGGACAGGTGATGTTCAGACATGCTAAATATTCTATATGGTCAGCACAAACTGTATTTGAGACTCTGAAAATCAAGGCACTAGATTTGTGTCACTAGACATGGAGATTTAGGGCTTCACTTTGAGAGAAGGTTTCAAAGATACCCAGAAAAACAGGAGCCTATTTTAGGCAATGTTAAGTCCTCAGTCCTCTTCTTCAATTTTTAAAACTTCCCCAACTCCCCAAATTTGAAAACATTTTCTTCAAGTGCTGTCAAGCTAGAGCTACTCAGTAATGCTAAAATCCACTTGAAAGAATGTATTTAAAAATGAATACACTCAAAGATTATGCATGAATTCATATGCGTGGATTCAAAGACATTGTCTCATAGACAACAGTGGCAGCATATTGAATCTCATATTGGGGAATCATTTCACAGCATTCTACTGTATGTTTTAGCCCTATCTCTTTGTATCTTTATCAGAAGCCCATATATGTCATCATTCATCTCTCTCCTTGAAACAACAGTATTACAGAATTTGCTGAAAAGTGTTAAAGTAAACTTTTTTTTTCCTTTTCCTGAAGTGATCTCCCTGGCTCTCGCAGGAGAAGGGACCTGTGTGGGGATTTGCCTTTTGAGGAAGGTGAAGAGTGCAGCTGGAATTCAAAACCATCTGGATCTGGGCTTTTTCAGGTTCTCTGTGGGCCTATGAGAGCACAAGAAATCTGGTGAATTAGCCTGCCGTGGAGGGGGACACTTTGCCACAGATACCAGATACACAGTTGTGCTCAGGATGTTTTTTGTTATGAGAACTTAATCTCTGCAGGGAAGGAGAAGCAGAAGGAGGGGGGCTTTGAGCAGGGGTGAGCACCAACTCCCATCAGAAAATTTAAGTCTTTGCAAATATCCTCTACATCCCTGCACAGAAAGGGGAGATTAAAAAAAAACAAAAAAACATCAACAGCAAGAGTCTCTTCTCCCCAGCAGTATTTCTTGATGATGACAGAGCCCCTCTTTCCCTTCCCCCCTTGCTATCAGCTGGCTAATCTGCCTGCACATTCTGACACACAGCTGCGAGAGATGAAAACTGTACTGTTGATAGATGAAACTTTGGATAAGATTACATGGTTTTGAATATCTTGATGACATATTTGTCTGAAAAGTCTTTTAGAGGACAGCCTAATATAAATGCACGGAAATGTTTCTAATGACTAGCATTTGTCTACGTACTTGGTTTGGAAGATTAACATTCACGTGTTCTTCGACTGTCATTTGCATTTGTATGTGGAGGCAAACTTTTCAATAATCACTTCTTCATGCCGAGAAGAGTTAACAATTTATTCAAAATACACAAGGCCAAATTAGTCCCTTCTGTGAGGCTGGGAGCTTTGGTGGAGCTGCACCAGTGATGGGTTTGGCTGTGCTGCTCTCGACAGCAGCCACAGCTCGGTGCCCAGGAGACATCTCCTGTGGTAATGACGAAAATCCCTCCCTAAGAAAGCACAGCAAAAGGGTGGAAAAACCCACCACCCAAGGTCAGGACAATTGCCTCTATTTTTATTCGGCTGCGCTGAGCTCTGGGTTGTTTAGCATTTTGCACTGATAAATGGATGCAGTAAGATGTATTTTTTGTTTTTGTTCTTATTTTCACAACACTCAATGTTGTGGTTAGACCTCCAGAGTCCCATTTGTCAGCTGGGGAGAGGGCAGAGAACCCCTGATTTTGACGTACTTCACATGACCAGTCAGGGTGTGGCGGGCACCTGGGTGCTTTGAAATCCTGCCCTTGCTAAAATTTTCTGAACTTTAAGAGTTTTGTTGCCTCAGTCACTTTAGACAATTGACCTTCTAGACTCTTGAAGCAAACAGGCATCCACTCCTAAAATATGGAAGTGTCTATGGAAACCTGGTCCCATTCATATCACAGCAAGAAGATATCCATATCCCTCTACCTCAGTTTTGCTCTGATGCAACAAATGTTGATGGAGGAACTCCCTTGCTGAGGGTCAGAAAGGAGTTTGGTGGGACCATGTGTTAACATGCACCTTTACATTGCCCACTAATTAAACAAAAAGTAATTAGAGCTCATTTGTAATGTGAACCTTCTGCCTTCCTCCTTCCTGCATGCAGCATAAAATGAAGATAGTCCTCAAATCTGGCCTCTATATGATACATTCCAGATGTCTGGGCTAAACAAATGTAACTCAACACTGCAGAACTGCACTTCTGAAATAGTGGGGTGTCCTTTCCAAGAGCGTGCAGGAAACAGGGCTATGGGAAGCCTCCTTGTTCCCAGCACTGGACAGAGCTCGGCACAGCTGGGAGAAGAGGCAGCACGTGGGAAGGAGAGGTGCAGGGCTGGATATTTTATGAAACATGGTTGGGGTGAGGAAAGACAGACACTTGCAGAGACTGGTGGAGCTGTGCATCCCTGAGGGCTTTGCTCAGCTGCTCAAATATAAATGAACCTTTCAATCTGCCTTGAGTGATCTCAAATGGTGAAATGAGTGGGTACCACCATGTACTACCACCACAGGTAGTATGCACTACCTGTGCACTGATGTTGTGGTGTATGTGGTCCCTTGGTTCCAGGAGGAGATTCTCCAGGGTCTGGCTGCTGGTCTGATCTCTCCACAGGCTGTGCAGACTCTCCAGGAGAATGCTGCACCCTCCACTAACCAGGAAAAGGCAGGAAGGAAACCTCTCAAGGACAGCACTGGAGATCCCAAGAGATTGTTCATCTCTCCTCTTCTTTAACACTGTGCCACTTTCCAATCACCTGCTGGGGTGAGATTCCTGTTATAGATCAGGTATTTAAAAAAATTATTTAGATATTCCCTAATGCTTGAAAACATCCAAATTACCTGGTTGCTTCCTCTTGAATACTGCCCATGGCTCTTCAAAGGCTCCTGGTATAAGCGTGCCTTTGTCCAGCAGTGTTGGACAGCCAGACACCATGTCGTTTCTGCTCCTCTTCTCACACAACCATGTCTCTGCAAACTTGCACTGACACTCTTTCCCCTTCTGGAAAATGTTGACATCTTGATGTCTTCTCCATAGACTCACACTGACAGAGTGCTAGGGACTATGTGATGACACCGCAGCCCATGTTAGTGAATGGTGAAATAGCCCTGTCACAAACTATATCATGAAATATCAAAACTGTTTAAAAATGTAGTTTCCTATTAAAAAAAAAGGGGGGGAAAATCCCAAAGGCCTTAAGCTTACCTAGAGAATTGCTATGCTCAGTTAGATACAAATACTGATGCTTAAGTAAAGCATTTTAACCTATGGCAAATATCAGTGGTTTATAATGTATATGCATGTATATAATGGCTACACAATATCAAAATTCACAGTACCTAGGAATCATGTTCATGACTTGTGGGCACATCTCATAATATTTTTCCAATACAGGTACTTTGAAACTCTGGCTGGACTGATACTTGACAATACATGTTTTGCATTTTTCTTTATTTGAAGCACAATGACCAAATTTGAACAGTCACAATCTGGGTTTTAATTTTCAGTTATGAATACTCCTTTTTACAAATACAGAATCTATTATTATTCCTTTTGGAAATGGTGGAATAAATTACTCCAGTGCACTTACTTAATTTCTTTTGAAAATGACTCTAATACAGAGTATTAATTTCTGCTGAAAATTGCTTTGAAGCTTGACAGGACTCTGTCAGAGTTTATCAGTGAAGGCCTTGCTGTGTGTGGCAACAGTTGGTTTCTCTGTTTTTTTGACATTTATGAGAATCTGAAATAGGTCAGGTGAAGATGTGTGAGATTGCCGAGGTTTTACTCCTTTGCTACTCTTTTTAACCATTAAAGACTGGAACCAGTATAACATAAGACTGAAGAAAATAAAAACTTTACAATAGGTGCAGATGTTACAAAGAATTTTTCCTATTAATATTTGGGATAGTCATTATGTCTGGGATGAGATAACTTGGACAAATCAACAAGTTAAGATAAATAGTTTGGATTTCTTTGTTTGTTTGTGGAAAATACACACATTTGCTTAAGAATGTTGGAGAGGTGATTTTGTCTCTTGATCCAAGAAGTGATTAATAGTAGGGCAGGCAGACATACAGTTGGAATTTGACCACACAGGACAGAGTTCATGAGACAAATTCAACCCTGCTTTAAATATTACATGGTCTAATGAGCTTCAGTATTTAGTTATTTTCTTAAATGCCTGCCTTGCAGACACCTCAGATCTGTAGTCAGAACATCCAGCTGTGCTCTTGCTGCTTCTCACTACACAGTGTAATTAGAACGTGCTGATAACTCAGTTGATGCATGAGAGATAAAAATCCATTCCACCTCATGCTGGTGGTAAAAACGTGGTTTCATCAGGAAAGAGAGCAAATATGAATTAAAAACACACTGAAGACAACAGTATCATTTCCACCAACACACTCCTCTGACATCACCAACACCAGCATGTGTTGTACTCTGTTGCTTTATCCCTGGCACGACATTGATCTCAGCCATGAATCAGGACTCGGTGGTACCAGACACTGCAGACAATAAAAAATAAAATATTCACAGCCATAGAAACCCTCATGTTGAGAAACCATCTACCCAGTGGCTCCTGCAGCAGAGCGATTCGTGAAGAGCTCCTGCTGCTCTAGAGTCAAGCCTCTAATGGAGCTAATTTTTCTCCTGCATCCTGGGATAAACTTGTCACACAGCTGTGTTTTTATGAGTAGGGGACATGACATCTAGTCAAGTTTTCCATGCTAAGAATTTCATGTTACATATTGTTAAAGATGACTGAAATAGGTTATGTACACATCAAAATGAGTGAACTTTTACCTTTCCTATTGCAAGTTATCCGTGACATCCTTGGAAATCATTGACTTCTCAGCTATTGACATTGTTGGGGGAAGGGGAAAAAGGTTCATCTTGCAAGAAATGCTGACTCAGAGATTCCTCGAGAAAATCTACTTTCTTAGCTGAAGAAGGAAGATTCATTCTTTGCTCATCTTGGTGAAATCTAATTGTGATATTTATATTCCGCATTAATTTGATTCAGTAAAGATTTCCAACATAGGCAAAGAAGCCAATCGTAATAATTTGTTCTGAAGCTTTTATTACTATTGTGTTTTGAATGCAGGTATTAAAACAGCAGTGGAGCAGTAGATGCTATCCCTTGCATATTGTTAAAGATGCTACCTATGCAATTCCTAAAAGCATGAGCCCTTCTAATGGGAGGAAGCAGCAAAACACCCATTGACTTCAGCTGGTTATAGATTTCATCAAGTAAATATGGGGCAGTGCTACTTGTTGGGGAACAAAGTCATTTGCAAGGAATAGTTCACAGTAGCTTTTACTTCTCCTTTGTGCTTTCTACTTTACAAAATGCAGTTGAATTCCATATATAAAAGTGACTGCTTTGCATTAAAAACAAGTTTTCCTTTTAAGTTGAACAAGCCTGCTTAAAACGAAGAGACATTTGGTACCAGTAGCTGTGACTTAGTGAGTATTTTTTCTACTTTTTCATGTATTCATTACAATTCCTACTTATTTTATAGAAATATCACACAGTAAACATTTCTTTTCTGATTAAGGGATTGAAGGAGAACTGAATTATAAACAGTATTAATATAAGAGGGAATTTCTATCCTGTGCTCTGTAGGCCTGAGTTTATATGACCTTAAACAATCAGTCTGAAGAAGTGACATCAGCTGCTGTACACATTCCACATTACTGAGGAATTAAATTAAGCAGCTTTAATATCTGTGAAATGGCACAGGCCTGAAAGAGAATCATTCCAATTTATGGACTTTGTATCTGATTTACTAGTGCATGTCTAGCAATTTCAGAGCCACCAATTGCTTTAAGACCACCTCCAAAGTGTTTTTATCACTTACAGTAAATGTGCTAACATAATGTTTTAATTAAACATTTAAAGTGCATCAAACAAATTTATTGATGCTGCCAGAAAAAAAAAATAGATGGAAAGAAGAAGAAGAAATTCTGCTATTTGCTAAATAAAGCAATCTCCACACCATTTTGTGACCCTGGCAAAATTGGTCTTAAACATTTCAGCTAGCAGCTATAAATTAGCAAAAAGATTCCCCTCCCCTCCAGTTCCCTCATTTTCCATCCCCAACCTCCAAATCATACTTTGTGCATAAAAACATGGTAAGAGCTTTTTGAAAGCTATTCAACTATAATATCAAATGGTTGTGAACACTGCATTTATTTTTTTCTCCTTGAACATAGGCCTGATATTGAAAAGATATAAAAGTCCCAGCAGCACTTTATATTGATGTTGGCATTAAAAATGCTTTTTCTGTTAGAGAGAGAGGAGTTCCCCCTTAAAAAAATAAAAGCCAATACCAGGCCTATCAAAACTTTATCATCCTGTTACCACTTTGGCACTGCATTAAAATATTCACAACCGAAGCTTGTTTTCATTAAAAATCCTTTTCCATCCTGCACAGGGGATCACAATCTTGACACAGACCCAGAATTCCTATTACCCTTTAAAAAGGAGAAAAGCAAGCGTTGCACTGACATCACCTGAAGGAAGCCACATTCAGATTTGGTCCCAGTTTGCTCCCAGTTGGGCACTTGCAGAAATGATGTGTGGTGGCAGGGGCAGAGACCGGTGCCAGGAGCTCCGTGGTTTCTCCTCACCACCTCCTCCAGCTCTGCCCATCCCCTCCCAGGAAGGTACACCTCGGGCACTGTGGCACAGCAGCTCAGTGCACACAGGCTTTTTGCAGAGGGCTAAATTGTGATTTATGCTTTATGGCACCAAAACGACGGGCATATTATTTGTGTAACATAACGTAGTTTAGGTTTTCCTAGCAAGGGGAAGAGTGTTTTGTCTTCCTGAGTAAGCATTCATTTTAGAGACAGATAATCATGGCAGGTTTGCTTTCCTACATATCTTTTCTTACATACATCTGTCGTTGTGTATGAGAGAACAGTAAATACAGTGGGTCTTAATATGAATGGAAAGCATCATAATATGAATGGAAACCAAAGAGACTCAAGGATTCTGGTGCCTGAAGATGGGATTCCAAGCAATGCATGTTAAGGTCAGTACTGCTGCTAACAAGCTGATACACAAATGTAGAGTACATTTCATGTACATTATTGTATTTTATTATGCTGTATTACATATCATCTGCAATTCAATTTGCTGTATTTGTTCAAACATGGTAACTATAAACATCATGTGGCTGAAAAGGAAATGAGCAAGGAACCCCATAACCATTGGAGCTGCCAGAAAACAAAAGGCCATGGCAGAGCTGAGAACTGGCTGTTACTGGCAGACTAATCTTACCTTTGTTAAGAGAAAAAATGAATAAAACTTGAAAAACAAACAAAATAATAGACAAGTGAGCTCATCATGTGGGATCAGAAGCCTCATTTTTGGGCATCATTCAATCATGGGCTGCAGGAAAGCTGTTGTGTCATCTATCATGATGCAGGATAATCCTTTCAGTGTGGTAATTCAGTAGTGCGAGAACCACCACTAACCCTTCGTCCTTTGTGCTCTTTTGTCACGCCCTGAGTCACCCCAGCTTTGCTTCACTGCACCTCACAAGATAAATCTACTGCAGGCTCATGGTAACTGTGGCTCATGGTTACCTTGTGGTCCACATCTATTTTTATGTCTGTTGTCTCCTGCTTTATATTTAGCTCTTTGGGTATTCTAGAATTTAGCATAATGGAGCCCAATCAATGATGTGAGCCACTGAGCAGCGACACAGTGTGACTATGAAGAAATAATAATTGTGGCTTTCAGCATCAAGGTGGAGACATTTTTCTAGAGAAAAGAAATAAAGACCTTAGAAGAAGAGTGCAGCATTTCTCTTCCTATCACTTCATCATGCATGATTTACCATTGTGTTCTAGGGGACTGATTTTCAAAAAGAATGAATTTTGCATTAAATTCTGAGTATGGTTGCTGCAGAAGATATGATATTTGCCTATTCAGATGATGAGCTGGATGCCTAAGTGATCACATCAATGGGTAATATACACATTCAGTCATGAGAAAAAATTTGCATGCCCTTTAAACACCTAAAAGTTTAACATCTGGCCTTTTCTGTGGCACCTCAATTTTTTATCAATGGCTTCCCTTCTTTGAAAGGTCTTTTCTTAAAACAGTCAGATCATCACAGGCTTCATACAATATCCACTGTTCACAAATGAGCCAGGCTCAGCTGTGGTGAGAATGACTTTAATTGCTCCACATTACAGAGGTGGTGTTTACCACAAAGTCCCTGAATTGCACATGACTGGACACTCTTGAGTGCTGTACTTGGGACAGTCTATGTTCTGTCCAAATGAAAAGTTTCATTAAACCTCTGTAGCACGTGCTTTAGGTAGAGCTGACAGCCAAAGGGTGACAGCCAAAGCCAATCAGGTGACAACTTTTTCCTGCTCACCAGCTCTGTCTTTTCCAGAAATACATAGTTAATTTTCAGTATGAACTGAGGAAAGAACACCTAAAATGAGGTAAAACTAAGTACTAGGTACTGCTCATTTCCATCAATTTTTTCCTGCTCCCCTGACTGATTATATTTTTTTCATGTCTTACTAACTTGGACGCATGGTGATGAAAACAGCTCCAAACCAGAAAATCTGATGTATTAAGCACTTTTCTTGTCTCTGTCTACTGCTACGTGGCTGGTGATGCTGAAGAGCATTGATATGCTATAGCTGTTCCCTCCTCAGTGCAAGTCTCACACATCTCACCTTAATTTTTGTAATTTTGCCCTTGCCCCAACCACTCCAAGCCTCTAAAGAAGTTTGGATTTGGGCTGTGAAGCTATGAGTCATAGCAATGTTTTCACACATCCCAGTATATTAGTTAGGGGACTTGTGAAACAGAGGCAGGACATTTCAGTTATTAGCTGAAATTCCCAAATGAAGGGCCAAACATTGAAAAAACTTCCTTTGTTTTTATCCGGCCCCAGATGAGGCAATATTCTTATGTAGCATCAATAAAGAGTTACCTGCTAAGCAATGAAAGAGGGTGTTCTACTACATTCTATTTGTCAGACTTTCAGTCTGGATGGCAATGTTGGGGCTCGTGGCTTTCGGGTGCCCTGCCTGGGGTTTGCAGGACTAATATCGAGGACATTTCACCCCATTTTTATTCCTCAAATTGTGAAGATAAGGAAGGCCTGCTTCTACCCCTGGAAGCTGCCATCCCAGTCCAAAACAAAGGAGGATGGCTCTCTCCAAACCTGGGTATTGTTAAAGCAGGTGATAGGGAAGATAACGAGGGGGTTTACATGTCATCCTCACTTAGGCAGGCTTTGCATGTTTGTACTTCTGACCCCAAGATCAAGTTTCAGATAGTGCTATATTCAAAGTTTAGTTATCTTTCAGAGAAGCCACCAGAAGCCTAAAACCGAACTTTTTTTCCATGAGGAAATCCTGTAGCCGCCCTTCTCTGCTCAGATAACTGCAGCTTTGCAGCACCTTTGCTGTGAACTGGCATCACAGGAATTCTTGCTGGTGTCTGGCTGGCAGGCAGGATGAAAATTCTGTGAAAACAGAAGAATCAAAACCAGGGGTCTGGGAACAAAAAGACACTCGGGAACTGTCACCTCCACTGAGCTGACAACAGTGTGCCCAGCTGAGGCTTGGCATGAAGTGTTTACTCATCTGCCTTAGCCCTGGAAAACGCAAAGGAGGTTAAAAATTAATCTGTGCAGCTGGCAACTGCTGGAGTGGGTTGACATGGTGGTGCAAATTTCTTCTAATACCAGGAACACTATGTAGCAGCAGAGTGACCAGGCAACAGGGTTCACATGCGCTTGACCCATGCAACACAAGGCACTACATGACCTTTGTGAAGTGCCCTTTTTTGTACTGACCTGTTTAATTTTGGTGTCACAAAGATGTGGGTATCTAGATTCTTCTGAGACAGTGCCCACTCAGCTACAGCTAGCTTTTCATTCCAGCTGTACTTGCAGAATAATGTGGCACAATGGATATCTTTCCTTTAAATTTGCAAGGCTAGATTTACTAATGGCAGGCTCTTTAAGTAATCTGGAAAACTACAGAAACGTTATGGTATATCATCTATTTATCAGTGGCTCCTAGAGCTTGATTTTGGATCATATCTTGCAAAAGGACTTTGCCAGGTGCTGCTGGAATCATTCAAGGATGAACTTTGAATTTCAGGCAGATAAAAAAAAAATGAATCCCTGTTAGAAGAGACTGCAGGGGATGGAATCTAAACCTGCTGAGGCTAAACTAACACCAGAAAGTGCTAGCCTGCCACTGCAAGAGGCCAGTCTCTAAGTAGTTTGGTAGTTACCTTAACAGCTATAAAAGGTGCAAATCTGTAGAGAGGACAGAAAGAATAAAGAGAGAAACTGCCCTGCCTGTCTCCTACTCCACGGGGAATAACACAAGCTACATTCGCAGTAACTGATCCTACTAACTGCTCTAAATGGAGAGGAAAAAGCTGTGGCTGAAATGTCTGTACAAATCACAGAGACACAAGCCTGTATCTCCAAATCTCTGTCTAATTCTTGTGCTGCACCACTGCTAAAGAACTTTAAGCCCCTTTGTGTGACATAGTAAATATGCAACTAAACAACTTCAGGCATAGGAAGATCTCTTCAGCAGCACCACGAGGTTATTACTGTCTCCCAGAACAATACATGCAGTGCTGTGTGATAGGTGTGTATTGCCTTAAAAAAAATTCAGACTTTACATTTAAAAGACAAAAGAGACCACCTTCTTTGTGTTATGAATACAGGTAGTGGTAGAAATGTGCTCACACCCCGAGCAGATGGTTCCTGGGGCACAGGGAATAGTTTTTTGTTTTTCACAAGCCAAGCTGGTCTTGACAGCAGAGGAGAATAAAGCTGAAACATTTCAGGCACTAGCAGCATATCACGGGTGGCCATTAGGGCAGGATTAAACAAACATAATTAGAGAAAGTCCTTCTGAAAGATAGTTCTGCTAAAGGATTCGAGTGCACACCTATTTTGCGCCCTGCTTGAAGTCCTAATGCTGCTCCACTGCTAGAAGCAAATGCCTTTTGAAGGCAGCTCAGAGCCACCGAGCAGTCGCTTAGCTTTATAGTTTGCTAGCTGCATGTCATCTTTGAAGGCTGGGAAATTGCAGAGGCAGTACCGTGATTCCCAGCCGAGTGAAGCAGACACTTGACACATTTCATCCCTTGCAATTAAGGGAGAAAAGCAGAATCAGGGGAAAATTCAAGCAGCATTTTAGCAATAGACCACTCCCTTATCAAGATGAAGTACAGGCATCACCCACAGATATATGTGGGATGGATGCTAAGCACAGACAGTAATAAATGCATGTGAATTTGGCATTAGAAAGCCTCACACTTAGAAGACTTCGTTTATTGCTCTTAGTCATTTACACACATCCTTCTAAAGTGAGGAAGCTCAAACATAATCAAACCCTGTGTGCAAATTACCAAGTCAAATGCTGTTGTTCTGTTCTGTTGTCTTTTAATAACATAGCGCAAACTTCCCAGTGCAAAAATACCATCTTGTGATAAAATGACTAATACATGACTAAAGCCGGTTTCCATCGTGAAGACATAGCTCTGGGGATCATTTGTTTTTCATGGTAGATCCCTCAGACAGTGAATTCCTCTGGTGGTTGGGATTATATTAATGACCAAGACTGTTAGTCACCTCAAGGGAGCTGAAATAGGATGCCACTCTGGTTGCCATTATTAATTCCAACTGCAGGTGTAAAAATTAATTTCATGGGTATTTTTATCATTTCCTTTTAGTTAAGGATTAGAGTTTCCGAATGACCCAGACTCCGGATGGAGACAAATCTGAACCAGGTCTGCCCAGCACTCCCATAACAGTGAACCAATTCTGAGGGTGTAGGAGGGAAAACAAATGGGGTATAAGACTTTCCATCCCTCACTTGAAGACAATCAATGGCACTGAAAGATATCAGATGTCAAAATGACATGCACTTCTTTGCACCAAGACTCTCTAAAGCAATCCAGTAAATCGCAGGTTGTTTTCATTTCTGTGAAAGAATAACACATTTGCCAATCGTGGGAGAAAAAAAAAAGAAGAAGTTAAATACATCAAACCAAATCAAATGTAGCTGATTAGAAAGCTACAGTTTCCATTTGCTGGCACGGGTACTGTTTTCACATAGATTTTCTGACAGATGCTGCTGTATCTCCATTGTCAAGGCAGCTCCAGCAGCCAAGCTCCTGCCTGGCGTCCTTTACCATAGGTAGAGTTGGGCTATTGAACCTGGGGAATGGGAGGGGAATGGCTGGGAGGGAGCGGGCTCACCTTGGCTGGACAGGGCAGGAGTTGGGGCCAGCCGGATCCGCCAAGGAGAGACAGACTGGGAAGGAGGAAACCCCCCCAGTTCCCCCCTCCCCATGATTAAACCTCAACTCCTGCCAGTTCAACTGGGAAAGGTGTTGGCTCCAGAGCTGTCCTGTATTCACCGACACCTCCTCCTGCCAGAGCCCCTGAGTAATGCTCAGAAGATAAGCAGGTTAGGCCAGATTCAGTCAGATAATTAAGGCTTGGAGGCAACGTAAGATCCTTCGGTGCTCTTACATACATACTGCTCATCCGGGGTTTGGATTTTTAACTCGCTATGCTCATAACCACATTCCATCCAACAGCTTTCCTCACGTCTGGGGCATCTTTGCCGCGTGGGCAAGCGCTGTGCCAGAGATGGACGGACAGACAGACAGACAGACAGAAGCTGTGCCCGGAGGTGCAGGGCTCGCAGCTCCCTCCCCGTCCGTGTCACATCCATCAGCCCTCCATGTTTCTCCAAGTGTCTCTCCTTATTGCTGCCATGCGAGGTTTTCCTGGCCTGATCCCTGTCGCCGTGCCCCTCCCGGAGCCGTTTCCATCCCAGCGCACAGAGGGCAGGAGCTGCCGCTTGGAATTGGCTTCGCTCTCCCCCTCCTTCCCTCCTTCCCTCCTTCCCTCCTTCCCTGCCTCCCGGGTGACCCTCCCCGCACGGAGCTGCCAGAGCCACGGGGCTCGACGCCAGCCCTCCTCTGTTATAATGAACCTTTTTAGGTCACGTAAGCCAAGAACCTTGTGCTGCTAAAGACCCCATCAGTTACATGAAGCAGTTATCGTATTTTACTGTTTACAGGGAGTAAGCCCAGAGCATGGCGCTCAGCCCATCGCATGCAGCACAGTTTATCACCAAAAATTAATGAGTTTGTGCCATCTCACACTTCAAGACATTAAATCACGGATTTGTTTAAAATTTACTGAGGTTCACAACTTTTAATAAAGACCATCTCAACCTTCACAGTTACATGTCAAAACATCGTGTCGGAATCATGCCCTCCTCACCGTTTACTGATGGCTGACTCCAAGAAAGAGATAGCATATAAAATTCACTTATTTTTTTCATGCTGCCAATGCAACCACTCTTACTGTTGAAACAACTTAATGCTAAGCAAAAGGGAAAAAAGCAGCAACAATTTTTGTGAGCTAAAATATATACAAATGCAGTGTGCATGTTGCAGGACATTATCAGGATATCTCAGATACCTAGCATTAATGTAAACACTTTATTCTCTCCCCTTAACTAGTACTAGCTTCTTGTTTCTGTAGAGTTTTCAGTTTAATTTGTGCAAGACTTTTTACCAGGCTCTCCATTTACCCACTTTGGCTAATTTCAGAGAAAAAAACCCACACTGTACAGCTGAATACGATCACCCGGGCTATAAATGATAAATTCCACCATAAAGCTTTATAAAAATCTTTATTGCAACTTAAGTCTTTATTTCTCTTAAATGAATAGATTTTTTTTAGCATCAAAATGCCTTCTTCATTGATTTTCACATTTAGGCAAAAGCTGTTCATGAAAATTAATAAAGTAGGACATGCATCATGGAACAAGCACAGTGCAAATCTGGTGGCACCAACCTTTAGCCACGTCTCAGAGTCACTTGCAGCTTTCCAGTCGCACCTCTGTGCTGTCTTCCCTTCGGAGAGAGAAATTGCCTCTAGATCATACAGTGTTATTTGCAATATTTCTAGCATTTTATGAACATTATAAATGAGCAATGAAAATGTCCTGATTGCTAAAAAACCATTACTTAATTTGGACTCCGAGTAGACAGAGCAAACTCACACACTCAGGTGTAGCACCGACGCTGTATCTTCCATGTAGTGACTGTCAGGTACATCCAGGCGAATAAAATCGAAGCAGATGCTAAAACCTCACAATTCCTAGAGCTAAAACACAAGCCCTCTTGGACGCAACACAAAAGCAACCAAAATGTGTGTTTAAGCCTGTCTTTTCCAGCTACTTTTTTTTTCTAATTTAGCAACAGAAACTTGACAGACAAATGAATAGAGGTTGTGTATTCATGATCTGGGCAGAATGGCCAAATAGGGGACTGTATAGGGAAATAAATATTCTTTTTTTTTTGTTTTCTCTCCTTCTGTAGCTTTGAAGTGCAGCAAGTCTGGTGGATTCAGTAACACTAATACAAAGCTGTAAAGTGGAGAGAGGAGAAGCAAGTTTCATTAACAGGGAGAATTCTACATAAAATATACTGGAGTTGATGGAGGAAAGGAAGAGGCAGCCAAGATGTTCAGCTGCAAGTGGAGTCCAATTTGATGCTCAGCATGAGTTTAAAGGGAAGATTTTCTCAGCCTTAAAATAAGAGAGCAGTATTGGATGCGTATGGGGCAGAAAACTGTCGTCACAGAAATGGATTGTGCCGGGCTTGGGAAAAGCGAGAGTGGCAAAAGTAGCTCATTTTGCTGTGCTACATTTATAGATGTGTTATTTGAATGCTCCCAGGAGGACCAGCTTCTGCATCCAGACAAAATTATACAGGCATCCCACCATGCCGTATCCCAGTGCTAAAACCTCAGCATAAAGGAGATCCACCGTGACTTAGGCGGGAATTTTGCCTTTGGATTTTGGGGAGCAGACCTGATTTCCTGCCAGCAGATCTGCTGCTGTCTTTCATTTCTTGAAGGATCAGCCCTCTGACATGAACAAATTGCTAACATCAAGGACCTGATCCTGCTTCCACTGAAATCAATACAAGTTTTGTCATTGGTTTCAATGGGATCAAGGATTCAATCCCACCGTTTTTGAAGTCAATAGGGTAGGGGTTTTCTCTGAATAAGCAAGGTTATGTTGATACTGCAGAATGGTCCTAAATTATATTGATTATTTGGATGTAAACCCAAGCATAAAAACAGGATTAGGGGGAAAAAGGGAAACGTATGAGAAAGTGAGTACAGAGCAGCATCCATTTGTGGCATGCAGCGGGTCAGCAGGAGCTCAGCCGGAGCAAAGGTTGCAGTGGCACAGCACCAGGGACAGCCAAGTCCACCAGAAAATTTTGGGGAAAGAGAGAGAAGAAATTAATCCTTTTTCATCTGCTCATTCTAAAGCAAACCTTTGACTCACTCATCCTTTATTAAAAATAAACAAAACATCGACAGAAGAAATTATTGTCACATATAGACACACAGTAATTGGTTCTGCTTCTTTGCTGTTCCTTCTTTTCTGTCTTCTCTGATACAGGGTTGTTCTGTGTTTCTGTAACAACTACTGGCAAATCAGAATTTATTGTACATATGTTTGTGTTCCACTTAATAAAAAATATACTTATATTTTCAGATAAGCTTTGTTAGTAATTCATGAGGTAAGTAACTATTTATGCTAATAAGGGAGAAATATATTCTCAAGCATAATGCATTACATAAATTTGAATGCAAAATGTTCAATTATGAAGTAAATACAGGTAATGCAAACAGTAAATTACATCCAATAAAAATATATAAAGAATGCGTCTTCAAAGAGAGAGAGGCTTTTATTTGCATCTGTGAGTTGTTTAAAGAGAAAAGAATTAATAAATACTGAATTACTCTTATGATGATTTAGCTCATAATTCAGCAATCCATAACGACTCCCAGTAATCAGACTGTTGTTTCATACCCTCCAATGTAAGGCAGGACTGTTTCCTCAGCAATTTTATCCTTACCAGATTATCTCGTCTGATTCTATTAATTCTCTCCCATAAATCTGCTAACAGTGATATGTGATTTACTTACCCTGTTAACTGATCTGAAGACTGTTAAAAGGATTTATCTAGCACTGCACCTAGGAGCAGTTTATGCCTTATCACTCTGTTACCCTGAAGAAGCCTTTCTGAAATCAATTTGGCTGGTTTCATAGTTAAATTCAGCGGACACTGTTTAGTTCTGCACCATAAAATAAGACACTAGATAAACAAAAGGAGCAGTAACTGTACTTAATGTGTTGGTCTTGATACATGTTTAAGTTATAACAAATTACTGCGTGAGTCCATATAACACAAAAGCTGCACGCTCGCTCCTGCTGGATGTGGTGTGTGGGACAGGCACACGCGCTCCAGCGGTGCAAGTTCTGCCTCTGCTGCTGGCTGCTCTGCACACACCGACCCCAGAGGCTCTGGAGTTAATGTTTCACGTCCCCCTGCACGGTCTGTCAGGAAACTCTCCCACAATAAATATACATTAGTTTGGAGGCTCATGAACCAGGTCAGCAGCACACTGGGAGCGAGCAGGGCTCCACGGGTACATCGTCGAACGGAGATGCTTGAAAACAAACCAGAGCGAGAGGCTGTGAGAGGGACAGAGGAGTTTTCCCTCTGCCTGGCTCGGGGCAGGATTGTTACAAACAGTGCTGGGAAAAGGGAGCACTCTGGGGGAATTGGCCTGCGATAATTGTGGAAAAACTGGAGACTGAATAGCTCTAATTGAAATGAAAGTGTGTGATTGTTATGGAAGAAACACTGTTAATAGAGGACTGTAAATGTTTAGACACCCATTGTGAATAGCCAAATAATAAAGAAAAATACTACTAAATCGAGAATTATATACTGTAGGGAGGAGAATGTTGCTTCTGAAGGTTATCCAAAAATTGCTAATAATCTTTTTTCTCTGCTTCACTGAACAGTAGAGACATTTTGGTGCAGCAGTTCTGTGTAACAATCACACAAGAACAATATTGTACAACTAATAATTTTACTCGTTGTTCTGGTAGGTCAGAGCTTCAATTAATTTGCAGTACTTGCTTACATTGGTATCAATTAAGAGACGGTCCCCATTAGCTCACACAATTTCATACTCTTTGTCTAGAGTTCAGAGTTTACTCAGGAAATTTACTCGTTTGCAAAAGTACCACTTTGAATCTTGACATCCAAACAAACTATTTTATGGGGCTGGAGCCACATTTCCGTAGCCATCTACTGCATGGCCTAGGGAAATACTGCAACTGTACATTCTGAAATGCAATAACCTTTTCATTTAAAAATATTAGCACACACTTTATGTCTCTCACAGGTAAGCATGTTAGGGGACATATAGTGCCACATTCATCTTGCTCAGGAGAAAAAAAAATACAGGGAATTGGCCTGTCCTGGGGGGATTTATGCTGTGAGCCTGAAGTTTTGTTGATTCCAACGAAGTGAAGAAATAGGAAAGTCAGCCCAAGCAGTTAACTTGCATTAACTTTGTCATGGATCGCCATCTGTAACATAAAGCTGCGGATGTGCACGGCTGTGTGTGCGGGTGTGTTGTGGGACAGTGCACAAATAAATGTATTTTGATTTTGTTAGAAGTATTGGTAGCATTTTTTATCTTTACAGAATTGCCACAATGATAATTTCGAGATCTAGTTATCTTCCTAAACTCGCAGTATGCCCTACCCCTTTCAGCTGCCAGGAACAGTACATGCTGTATGACTTTCAGATGTTAGTACTGGCACTCACACTGATAATGGCACAGTCAGAAGATGTTATCCATTCGTAAATCCACTCGCCAAGTGCTATTTCCTAAGCAGAGATTCTTTGGCTATTGCAAATGATGACTTTCACAGTCGGTGAAAAATCACCCAGAGCCTCGCCCGCACCTACGGAGTGATACCCTGAGCGGCGTTATAAATAGCAAACTCCGGGGGGGAAGGGACCGGGCTAGGGGAGAGAAGGGAGGATTTGAAGTACAATGTTCAAGAAGCAGGTTTAATATATGACCAAGTGTCAGAAGTCAGGTTTCTGAGAATTACTTTTCAGATAAACAACTTTATAGCACCGCACTTAATCTTACTTACTAGAGACATCTCATTTATCACGGAATTACAAGTAACTTTAATTCTATCGATATTCCCATAAAGCCCGTTCGGAAAATCGAGCCTGGCAGCCTCGGAGGTTGCGGGGCTCCCCGGGCCGCGATGGGACCCGGCGGGTGCAGCCGGGGCCGGGCGGGACCGCGGCGGCTGCGGGGGCGGGCGGGACACGGCGGGGGAGCCCGTTCCCGTCCTGCCCCGTCCCGTCCCGTCCCGTCCCGGCCCAGCCCGGCCCGCCGCTCGGCACTGACCTGCGGACGAGAGATGGCGCTGTCGAGGTTCGAACCGAGCCGCTCCGCCGCTCCGCTCCATCCGCCGCCGCTCCTCGGCCCCCGCACCGGCCCCAGCCCCCTCCCGGAGGGGAACGGGAGGGGGGGGGGGGGGGGGAAAGGGCTGGAGGGTGTGAGGCGAAAGTAAATACATTTAGTTGTAAATGTATTAAATTAATTAGTCCTGGCCGGCACGCCGAGCACGGAGGGAGGGGGTGCGGGGGGAGCGCGGGGTTTGCAAACTGGCGGGGCTCTCGCACCTCCGGGCGGGCGTGGGGGATGGAGGGATCGATGTCCCGTCCCTGTAACAAAATAATCAATAAGTGACCGGGGCGCTGCGGGCGTGCGGAGCGATGACCCGCGGCCGGCACCGGGGAAGGGCCGCTCGCAGGTACTCGCACCGGGCACGGCGGAGCCCCGCGCTGCCCGCGCGCTGCCCGCTCCTTCCCGGGCGCTGCCGGCTCTCCCGGGTACCGCGTCCGGAGCTCTCCTTCCCTGATCCCGGCCGTACGGAGCTCCCCCGCGCCCTCAGGTGCCGGGCCGGGCTCCGGGGCAGCTCCCGGGCACTCCGCCCCGGGGCAAGGCGCTCGGCCGCGGTCGCGCACGGTGCGGGCGGAGCGGGCCGGCGGTGGCCGAGCCGAGGCCGGGCGCGGTGCGGGCGGCCAGGAGGGGGTTAAGCGGGCGCTGACAGTCAGCTGAGCCCTGACTGACAGCCCGCAAAGTTTCCCTGTCGCTAGACTCTTATGCTAATGAGGCCGGGCGGCGAGCGCCCATTGGCCCGGCCCCGAGCCCGTGTCCCGCCTGACGTCACGGGCGCTATAAAACTCCGCAATGCTTTAAACTCTCCTGCCGGATCAAACCTTTAAATATTTTTCATCTTCTTGCTGTAGCTTTGAGGCCGAGTTGGTTTTGTTTTTTTTTTTTTCCCTCTCTCTCTCTCTCTTTTTTTTTTTAAACTCTTATTATTAGTAGTATTATTTTGGTTGCGATACAGACTTTGATTTTTTTTATTTTTTTGCCTTCGCTCTCTTTCCCTCCTCCCTCCCCCGATGAACCTCTCTCCTCGCTCTGCACTTTGCACGAGAGAGCCCAGAGGAAAGGCACCATGAAGTGTTAAAAATAACAGAACAAAACAACAACAACAAATTTACTCGCAACAACACCAGCTAACACTTCCAGCTGCGGTTCGCGAGCTGCGAAAGAGAGCGAGAGGAGAGAGAGAGAGAGAAGGGAGGGAGAGAGGAGGAAAAAAAAAAAAACCCTCTATGCAAAAGGCGAATAGCGAGAGCCCCGCGCTCTGATGCATCAGCGGAGCCTCTGCGAGGGATAACGCGGAGCGGGAGAGGAGCCGCCGGGGCGGACCGGAGCGGAGGCAGAGCAGGAGAGCGGAGCGGAGCTCGCCAAAAATCAAGCTGGCTCACCCGGTGGCGACTCAGAGCAGCCCCCTCGCTCCCGGAGCGCACCCTTTCTGGAGGACTCTCGGCAGCAAAAGGATGGCATCAGAGCTGGCGATGAGCAGCTCCGACCTGCCCACCAGTCCCCTGGCCATGGAATATGTTAATGACTTCGATCTGATGAAGTTTGAAGTGAAAAAGGAGCCGGTGGAGACCGATCGCATTATCAGCCAGTGCGGCCGCCTGATCGCCGGGGGATCGCTCTCCTCCACCCCGATGAGCACGCCCTGCAGCTCCGTGCCCCCGTCCCCCAGCTTCTCGGCGCCCAGCCCCGGCTCCGGCTCCGACCAGAAGACCCACCTGGAAGACTACTACTGGATGACGGGGTACCCGCAGCAGCTCAACCCGGAGGCGCTGGGCTTCAGCCCCGAGGACGCGGTGGAGGCGCTGATCAACAGCAGCCACCACCCGCTGCCCGGCGCCTTCGATGGCTATGCTAGAGGGCAGCAGCTGGCCGCGGCCGCCGGCGGCTCCGTGCCGGCCGAGGAGATGGGCTCGGCGGCCGCCGTGGTGTCGGCGGTGATCGCCGCGGCGGCGGCGCAGGGCGGCGCGCCCCACTACCACCACCACCACCACCACCCGCACCACGGCGGCGGCGGCGGCGGCGGCGGCGGCGGCGGGCACCCCCACGCCGCGGCGCCGGGCAGCGCGCCGCCCTCCTCCGCCTCCTCGGCCGCCGGCTCCGGCTCCGGCGGCGGCGGCGGCGGCGGCGCCGGGGGGCTGCACCACCCGCACCACGGCGGCGGCGGCGGCGGCGGCGGCGGCCTCCACTTCGACGACCGCTTCTCCGACGAGCAGCTGGTGACCATGTCGGTGCGGGAGCTGAACCGGCAGCTGCGGGGTGTCAGCAAGGAAGAGGTGATCCGGCTGAAGCAGAAGAGGAGGACCCTCAAAAACAGGGGCTATGCCCAGTCCTGCCGCTTCAAGAGGGTCCAGCAGCGGCACGTCCTGGAGTCCGAGAAGAACCAGCTGCTGCAGCAAGTGGAGCACCTAAAGCAGGAGATCTCCAGGCTGGTCCGGGAGAGGGACGCCTACAAGGAAAAGTACGAGAAGCTGGTCAGCAATGGCTTCAGAGAAAACGGATCCAGCAGCGACAACCCTTCCTCTCCAGAGTTTTTCATGTGAGTTCCCACAGCCTTGCCACCTTAACTAAAAGTTCTCCGTGTGAGTTGTTGTTGGGGGCTTTGCTAGAGCCACAAGCCCGCTTGCCACCTTCTATTACCTTTTTTTTTAAAAAAAAAAACAAAACAAAACAAAAAAACAAAAAAACTCAAAACAATTTTAAAACAAAGTTTTTTTGGGGTTGGTTTTTGTTTGTTTTTTTTTTTCTTTTTAAGGTGGGCTGGCTCCGTGTTGGCCAATCTAAAGTTCTACATGAGTTTCCTTTCTGTTTATTATTATTATTATTATTATTATTATTATTATTTTTATTTTTTGTGGGGGCTTGCTGTTGTTTTTTTTTTTAATTTTAAAGATTCAACTCGCCACCAACTCAGTTCTTCATATGAAGCTTGTTCTTCTTTGAAACCTGCCATCCACATTATATATATATATATATTTTTAAGTTCATGAGGTTGTTTTTTTCTTTTGAGCTTGCTGTGTCCAAAAAGTCAGAATTTTTTTTTGCCATCCTGAGTTCTTCAAATGAGATTTGAGCTTTGCAAAAAGAAAAATAAAATTTAAAAAAATTAAAAACTAAACAAAACTAAAAAAAAAATAAAAAAAATCCAATGTGAAAATTTTAGACTCCAGCTTGCTGAGTTCCATCAGTTTTTAGCGTTGTTGTGCAAAACTAGAGATATGCCTAGATCAACCTGCCAAAATCAAGCCTGCATCAACCTTCGGTGTGTTCATGTGAGTTTTGGCCTTAATCTGCCAAACGTGAGACTTTAGTCTGCCATTAGAATCCCATACTCATCTCATGCATTACGCTTGCTATTTTGTCTTAGCAACAATGAACTATAACTGTTTCAAAAGACTATGAAAAAGAGACATTATATTAATAAAAAACCCTGCATGCTGGTCATGTATGGTATAATTATTTTTTTTTCTTTTGCTTGGAAATGGACTTTTGGAGACTATTATGGCATGGCATTCATCCTTTTGTTTTATTGCCTCATCACTTTTTTGGGTTGAAAGCAAAAAAGTGCAACCTTTGATCTTCCTCCTCCTCTTCCTCCCATTAAAGTTTGCATCTGCTCTAAAACTGCTTTGAGTTACTCAAAACTTCAGACTTCCTTTTAAATGCACTGAAGCATTCCCTCTCAAAAAACCTGCCAGAATGGATTTTGGTAACTTAATGTGGCAAAAAAGAAAAAAAAAATCAGAAAAACAAAAACACAGAAAGAACTTCGGAAAGATGTTAAAAAACAAAATTCACATCCCACTTGGGGGGGACATTGAAACCATGCTGTTGCCTAAAAACAGTCTAAAATTAATTTTAAGTGATCTGCCCCATTTTTTTTTTTTTCCTTTTGCGTTTGGTCATTGTCAAATGTGGAATGCTCTGGGTTCCTAGTATATAATTTAATTCTAGTTTCTGTCATCTGTTAGCCCAGTTAAAATGTATGCTACAGATAAAGGAATGTTATAGATAAATTCGAAAGAGTTAGGTCTGTTTAGATGTAGATTTTTTTTTTTTAAAGATTGATGCACTAAATTGTTTACTGTCGTGATGTAAAGGGGGGTAGAATTTGCAATGGGACTGTTTTAAAAAGTAGTTTATGCAGCATGTGCTTGCAACTTAAATATAAGTTGGGTATATGTAGTCCTTGCTATACCACTGACTGTATTTGAAAACCAAAGTATTAAAAGGGGGAGGCACCCCTGTTTATATCTATAGGGGTATTTTACATTAAAAATGTATGGGTTGTTTTTTTTTTTTTTTTCTTCAAAATTGAAGTATTTGGGACTGAATTGCACTAAGATATAACCTGCAAGCATATAATACAAAAACAACAAAAAAAAATACGAACCTGTTTAGAACGCTAATACAATTTATGCAGTTATAAAGATGGCATTACTGCACAGTTTTAAAATGATGCAGATTTTTTTACAGTTGTATTGTGGTGCAGAACTGGATTTTCTGTAACTTCAAAAATTCCACAGTTTTAAAGGCAATAATCAGTAAATTTTATTTTCAGGGACTGATATCCTGTCTTTTAAAAAAAATGGAAAGTAAATCTTACCACAATAAATATAAAAAAATCTTGTCAGTTACTTTTTCTTTTACATATTTTGCTGTGCAAAATTGTTTTATATCTTGAGTTACTAACTAACCACGTGTGATGTTCCTATGTGCTTTTCTTTCATTTTCAACTCTATGGTTATATCGAAAGAGAGAATAATCTACAATAATAAACTGCGTTTTTTTGATTCCGTACTCAGTTTCTTAGTCTATAGTTCAAAGTTCCATAACTGCGAGTGCAGTACTTCAGAGTGCTGCCTGCAAAGGGGTGATGCTGAGCCACGAGCTGGACTCAATAATGTTCAGGAGGGGAGAAGGAAAAGGGTAGCCTCATGTAAAACGTAAAATTGTCACCCTCTAGGACTCAAGTTCTCTTTCAGGTAGATGAAAAAATGTGAGCTTTCAGGTGCTGCTGCTGACTTCTCAGTAGTGCATTAAGTGCAGTTTCAGTGACTCAGATCATCCCACCAAATTCTAGAAGATCTCAAAAGGGAGGTCTGCTTAAAAACCTGATGACACGGTATGGCCCTGTATTTTGATTGTTTTATGATGGAGTGAAGTTAAAGAGGAGATTTCACATCCTCTTATCATCTGATCCCAGCTAAACATGCCTGTCTCTAGTAAGAGATGACACTGCATCAGGCTTGGCTTGTCACAGAGCCACTTAAAGCTAGATTGAAAGATTTCATTTTGGTCCATATTGCCTCCTTTTTTTCTTTTCTTTGCTCTTTTACCCCTTTTTTTTCTTCTGTTTACCCTGTGGATTTTTGTTTTGTTTTGGGTTTTTTTAGTTTTGTTTTGTTGTTTTTTTCTTTTGCTACAGGCCTTAGAAAGTCCAGGGAGAGCTGAGGAGAAGAGAGAAAAAAATCCAAAAGACTTCCTCCAACTTTTGAGAGTTATTTGTTCTAGACAATCAACCCCAAAGGTTAATGTGCTAGAAACTTTCAGGTCTCTGTGCCCCTCTTCACTGCAGTTCCCCATGTCAAAGGGCATTTCAACTTTGAGAGGCTCCTCAAACACTCGCCCCAGTTCGTTTAAAGCCACCTTTCCCTGAGAGCCACCAGTGTCCGTCGGCAGAGTGCCGTCCTGCTCTCTGAATGGGATTATCTGCCCACTTTCTGTGAGAGGCAGAGGCCTCTCTGAAGGATGCTCCAGCCTCTCCAGGATGGGGGGGAGGGGGGGTATCTGCAGACTCAGGCTCATAAACTGAATTCTTTCTTCTTCTTTGTGCTTTTCCCCCCTGCTGCTGGTGCAACTCCTTCCCAGCAGTAAGGTCATCCCCTCCGGGTGCTGGTGGCCCTGAAGGGACAGGACTTGTTGCCTTCCCTCTGCCCGGCCGGTCCAGCCCCTGTCAAGGGTCGAGCTGCAAGGCCAAGGTGTGGCTCTGAGCCCCCCTGCAGCACCTGCACCCATGCTAGCCAGGCAGTGGAAGTCACTCTGCTCCTGCTGAGGTCCCTTTGGTGGGGATGGACGCCAGCCTCTCTGCTGGTGACAGCAGTGGCTTGGTCTGCGAAGCCGATGCTGTGTCTCACCCCTCCCCAGTGCCGGGGCGCCAACCTGCCCTTTGGCATCTGACCTGCTGTTACACCAGGGTTTGAGTAATGGTTCAAGCTCCAGATTCTGGTTAATTTGAGTTCCATTTTCTGGTTAATGTGTAATCTGTGGGTAAACTGGTTGCTATTGGCTGAGCTGGGAATTATCTCCTCTCATAAAGACAAGGCTGCTTGTTGTTTTGTCTCCCACCTTCCCTTCCCTGACTGAGCCTTTATCGATATCCAGGTGTTTTTGCAGGGGCTCACTTAGAAGCTTTGCTGCTGCCCTTGCTGAGAGCAAAGAAGGGAAGGGAAGGGAAGGGGCAAGACCCATCATCAGCAGAGCCCTTGCTGAAGTGGTGCTGCAGCACCCGAGGGAGGACAGAACCCCAAGCTGCCTGGAGCAGGACCATTTCTGGTCCAGCCTCATCCTCACACCCCGCTGTCACTTCAGGCTTCCTTGCAGGCAAACTTAGGAGCAGGCAATAGGATTTCAAAAGTACTGTGAATTAACTGAGTAGTGAAGAGTGAGGAGAGCACTGCTGCCTCCCTGAAGTATCTTCTTTCACAAAGGAAAAAAACAAACATCCTATTTGAATGATTTGAGAGATAAGAGAAAACCTTCCTAGAAACAGACTTCCTAGAACACAGTGACAAAGGGAAAATTCCCATCACACCCCCAACCTGAGAGGGAAAAAAAGCTTTCTTCCAGTTTGGCATTGTGATGACAATCTTGCTTTGCAAATTAAAAAAAAACCAAAAAAACAAAACAAAACAAAACAAAAAACAAAAAAACAAAAAACAAAAAACAAAAAACAAAAAACAAAACAAAACAAACAAACAAAAAAAACAACAAAATGCAGCCTTCCTTAGGTTTTTCAGCCTGAAACATGCCAACTGGCCAACTGAAGGGGAAAAATATTAGGCACACATTTTAATATTCACTGAAGCAAAGTGACTATTGGGGTTCTCTGTACAAGTCATTGCAGGGGAGCGCCCACCTTTGCTGCAGGACTGCTTGCTGAGGACTAATTGGAACCGCTCTGCTCTGAATAACCTACATTCATTAATCACCCCTTGCTTGACTCTGGCCTCGATCCTGCTTCCATTAAACTCAGAGGTGCAGTCCCTGGGGATTTCAAAAGGGAGCAGGATCCCACTGTTCTCCCATAGGTAAAAAACAGGTGGAATGCTGCCTGAGCCAGGCAATTGGGTGTCAAAGGTGTTCTTGATCTTAATCTGCCCATCACTAACAGAATCCTATTTTTCCCATAGTCCTAAAGTGCCTTCCCATTTATTAACTACATTACAAAGAACTTTAATGTGACCGGGGCCGGGAGATACGTGCATGGACAGCAGCCCTTTGCTGGCTGGGAAATGGTGGCACTGACGCTCAGCCCCCTCCCCTGCCCCAGCCCACCTTGCCCCTAAGCATTTTTTATTTCCACCCCCTAAAATGAAACACAGCCCTCTCCTGCTCAGCCTCCAGGCTTCTGCTGAGCAGAGGCCGAGAGTATTTTTTTAGTTTTGCTACAGCGTTTTCCCTGCTTGAAAAAATGTCATCCTGGACTGAATCCCAAAAAAAAAAAAGACGGGAGAAGGGAGGGAAATACCCCAGTCACACCAGTGCATATTTATTTCCTTAACTGTTTCTCCCTAGGCATGTGGTGAGAAGTGCCCGTTTGCAAACTGAGTGGGGAGAGCTTCTATTTATTAGAAATCCTTCTTCACCCTTTTAAAACAAAAACACCAGTTCTGGATCAAAATGTGATTTGAAAACTCCCCCCACGCGAAAGACGGCAGCAAATTTTTAGTTTAAAAAATGAACTTTCCCAGCTCTTTTTTCTTTTCCCTTCCGAAAGCTTTTGTGCAGCTGTTTCCTCCCCCTCCCTCTGAGTAGTGTGTAGGAAGTTCTTGATCTAGAATCATTCATAATTTTAATACCAATTTCTATTTGACATAATATACTAATATCAGATAGAGAGTGTAGCTGCTTCCTGGATTTAGGGAGGAAATGATGCATATATCAGAATTATCTGCTCAGATGCCAGAACTACATTGGTGTCATTTCAGCATGTGCTGTGTTGAAAGGAAATCCTCTATATTTATTACTCCGATCATCAGAGGAGCTAAATGGACCCACTGTTTCTGACACCTGTTCAGATGGCTGAATTTAAAATTTCACACAGGAAAAAAAAAATTCCTATGTACTTCAATGTTAAGAATTCAGGGGTTTTTAATACACTTTTTTCCCTCCCTCTTTCCAAACTGCTGTGTTGTGAGTGGCTTCCATGAGGTTTGGGCATTCCAGGGGTAGCTATGGAGAGTGGGATAGATTTTGTTTGCTCAGCTCTGACAAAAACCAATCCTGCTTGTGCACACACACACACACACACACACACACACAGTAACCAAACGCTTCAGATCTCTGTTTTAAGTGCAGGTCTTGATAGGAATAACATGATGTAGCACACCCCAGAACCTGGCAGAGCTGAGCGGCCAAGAAAGAACTCGTCTTTTTGGGAGGGAGCTGAGCACTGAACCATTTCATAATTTTAAGGCTCCTCTAATTATTTTTTTTGGGCACAGTAGGTACAAATCAATAGATTAAAATACTGTACACTCTGCTGCATCTAATTCTTGACTGCCTGAAATTGCGGGGGAGGACCGAGAATAACATTTGTCACACTGAGGGCTGAGTGCATTCAGATTTGTGAGCTCTAAGCCAACACAATGCAAAAATAGTCCAGGATGTGACTTAACTTTTCAAGTGAAAAGCAAAAGGCCAGGGATCTGCGAGGCTGTAGCTGGCAGACAGGCAGCTCCATCCCAAGCTATCTATCACCGTATCGGGTTGACCCGGCACAGTGTGACAGCATCTCAGTGCCCTCGATGCACGCTGCCTGTATTTCAGTGCTCTCTGAAACGATCATTTTCGTTCACTATTGCTGCACCCACTTTTTTCCCTCCAGATTCTGGTTTTTGAAAGTGTGTCACTTGCGACACACAGTGAAGTGTGCAGGCCTGCAATGGTGGTGCCGTGAGTGACAAGGACAGAACTTGCCCTGTCTCTCTCCTTGCTTGTTTTGAAGCCCTGTGGACTTCATTACATGATTGCCTTTTTTTTTAAATTAATAAATGTCATTGTTTTGTAATGCATCTCAATACGACATCTTACATGGAAGGATTCAAAGCAAGAGCAGAAGTTTGCTAGAAGTGGTATTTCTTGTCCACGCAGAAAAAAAAATCCCCGGTAAATAAATCAAGCAGTGTGTCCTCAAGTTTTCAACAAGGGTAGAGGATGGAGTATCCCTGGGTGCTGCTCTCAATTGTTAATTCATAAAGACCCAGAGTCCTGAGCAATGTTGCCCCAGCTTGTCCCGATACAGCAGAGATGCTGACGGCTGTGGACGAGGCGTTGAGCCTCAATGCCCTGCTCAGCGAAGGCTCTGGTGTTTCCCTGACCCTCGGTCCTTGGGGTTTGCATTAAGTCTGGGCGTCCCCGAAGGGCTGCAGGGTGTGAGGACAGCGGGGTATCGGCAGAGCTCAGCGCCCACACGCCTTTGCCTCCCTGCAGCCAGCCCGGCACCTGCCTCGGCCGGGGGAGCAGCGGCACTGGAGAGGGTTCAGGCACGGATTTTTCACATCCCTGCTTCCAGCAGCCCTGAACGCCCCGGGCCGGGGCTGTCTGTGCAGGGATGCACCCTCTGCCCTCCTCTTCCTCACGGCACCGGGGCCGCGCCCGGCGGGGTCGCTTGGGGGGCGGCCGGGGCCCCTCGGGGCTGCCCTGAGCCCGGCCCCGGCACAGCCCCTGATCCCGGCACAGCCCCAGATCCCGGCACAGCCCCAGATCCCGGCACAGCCACCGGACACCGGCACAACTCTGTCCCCGGCACAGCCCTTTGTCCCTGGTATAGCCCCCGGCCCCGGCACAGCCCCGGCCCGGACACAGCCCTGTGTCCGCCGCAATCTCTGCCCCCGGCCACAGCCCCTGTCCCTGTCCCTGTCCCTGTCCCTGTCCCTGTCCCCGTCCCCGTCCCTGTCCCCGTCCCCGTCCCCGTCCCCGTCCCCGTCCCCGTCCCCGTCCCCGTCCCCGGGGGCTGCACGGGCCCCACCTCAGCCAGGTGTGGGGGACAGGCCCCGCCGCCCGGGAGGGCGGGAAGGTGAGGATCGCATCCGCTGTTTGTTGTTTCTTGTTTGTTTCTCTCTAAATCCCATCCCTGCGACAAAAGGGGAGTCTGGGCGGAACTATGGATCCGTCTGGCCGCGCACCCAGAGCGCAGCTCCGCTTGTCACCCGGCGGCTCCCGCGGGCCGCCCGGCCCTAGGTATGTCCACAGAGCACTTCCTTCGGCTTTGGTCACAGTATTTCCAGTTCTTTTCTTTTCTTTTCTTTTCTTTTCTTTTCTTTTCTTTTCTTTTCTTTTCTTTTCTTTTCTTTTCTTTTCTTTTCTTTTCTTTTCTTTTCTTTTCTTTTCTTTTCTTTTCTTTTCTTTTCTTTTCTTTTCTTTTCTTTTCTTTTTTCCTTTTCCTTTTCTTCTCCTTCTCCTTCTCCTTCTCCTTCTCCTTCTCCTTCTCCTTCTCCTTCTCCTTCTCCTTCTCCTTCTCCTTCTCCTTCTCCTTCTCCTTCTCCTTCTCCTTCTCCTTCTTCTCCTTTTTCTTTTCCTTTTCCTTTTCCTTTTTCCTTTTTCCTTTTTCCTTTTTCTCCTTTTCTTTTTCCTTTTCCTCTCTCCTTCTTTTTGTCTCATATTTTCCCTTCTCTTTTCCATTTTTCCTTTTTTATTTTCTAGTTATTAAATTTTCCCCCCGTTTCCTTCCTTTGTTTTCCCTTCATACCTGTGCACACACAGAGACAAATCTAAACCCAACAGCAATCAAATGGAGCTTTTTAAATGACTTTTTGGATCAGGCCTCGAGTTCTCTGCAGGGAGCAAGAATGGGAGCAGGCAGGATTTACATTTCATGGCTTTTAAAGAATCTGAAGTACAGGAATGGCGTTTGCCGAGGCAGAGTTTCACAAGTCTGTGTGGATGTGCCTCGGAATGTGTATATGATTAAGCTTAAAGCCCTCTTCTGTAAGAAAGCAGGCAGATTCCCTTTCCTGCAGCCTGAGCCCGGCTTCTCCAATTTTGAAACAAAACTTCTTGCCAAGGCCTTGGCAGGGGGATGGCACTGCTGAAGGGGATGGAATCAGGGTGTTGGTATTGTCTTCCAAAGCTGAGGCATCTCCACTGCATACAGCCCCTGCTCCCTCCAGCACTGAGAGCCGTGACAATAAAAATGAGACCAAAATTGAACCAAACAAGACATAGTATTTTTTTTTCCTTTTCCACCTCTTTCCCCCTACTTAACTGCTTCCAAACTCCCTGATGAAAGCATTTTAATATGTAGGAAGAGCTGCTGGAGTCTGCAATGCGATTCAGTGTTCTGTGGTGTGGGATGAACAGATTTTCCTTTCTGTAGGGTTTCCTCCTGCAAAGTCATTGTAGAGGAGGGAATACTGTAAGATTAAATCTGGTTAAAATACTATATTCATGTCACACCAGATACGGTCTCCAGACTGTGCACAGTCTTTCAGCTTCCTTTATTGTGAAATCCTTTTAAAATAGCACAGTATAGAGAAGTTATTGAACTATAACTGTCTTACACCAACCCTGTCAGATAAAATGAAGGAAAGTGATCAAGCTTCTTAAATTAATAAATCTGCTCAGTGTCTCTGCTTGCCTTCACACTCTCTTACTGTCTTTGACTCTTTCCTTATTAATAAACTGCTAGTTAAATAAAGCTGCTAAGTGAAGCAATTCACCTTGTTGATGGAAGAGGGCTAGTGCCTTGTGTTCCAGGTCTGCTGTGCTGGGAAGGGGTGTGGGTTTAGAGCAGGGATGGCCACAGCAAAGACTAAAAAGCAGGCTGACCACATCATTTTCTAGATGCTCCTCAGGTGTGAGGCTTGAGTACCTGTTCCTCTCAGCCCCCTGCATTAATAACAGGATGAATTAACCGATTGGCATGAAAGGAGAGGTTGTCCTGAGGAAAATGACACCAAAGGTCCACAGGAGTCATTTGCTTTTAGAGATCTCGGGCCAGGTGCCAAGTATTGCATTTATGGAAGCATCATCCCCTTTCTCAAAAAAATAAAAGTCAAAACCAACAAACAAAAAAAACCCCAAAACCCAAAAGAACTCCAAACCTGGAATAAAACAAAACAAAACAGAAAGGCAACCTCTCTTTCAGTGGCATGTGGGGTCTTTTCAAAGAGGGGGTTCTTTCTAGTGGGACCTTTGGGTGGGATGTGGGACAGGGATCATTCAGCTGGCTCTAAATGTGCCGCCCACTTTTGTTCTCAGAGCTGCAGAGCTAATCTGGAATCAAAATGTTGGAAAAGTGCCTATAGTTTGTCTTGCCTTTATTTTTTATTCAAGTTGATCGGGTTTGTGGTTTATTCTTGCTCTGATTATGCTGCACACACATTTACAATAAATGCATGAAGCTCAGGCATTTCTGCAGACTCTTCATAGGAAATATAAGTGTATGCCTGTGCATGCACACTCGGGGACAGAAAGTTGATTGTAAGGGACACAGCAGAATATCCATATTTAAGAAATGTGGATTGACTCACTGACTTATCTCACTTATTGTACAAATATTCACTCTATGTTGAATTTTTTTTTAATTAGATTTTAAATATGTGTTGACAGGATGAATTTGTACAGTGTGAAAAACTGCAGGGGGAAATGACAGCTCTGCTTTTGTTATTAAACTAGTGTCTTGAAAATAATGGAGTGTGTACAAAAATTGATTATTATTTTGCCAATTACATTAGTGCAGCTAATAATAATCTTTAAGAAAGAAATACAGAAAGATGCATACTTTCAGACCTTAGACACTCATATTCACTGGTGAGGCAAAAATACATAATTTTAAGGTAATTTGTCAGTAAGAATCTCCTGTTATAAATGTGAAGTACTGAATATGTGAGCTAGAAATATTTCACTTCAAACTGTATTAATTTCTTCTTCACTCAGTCAGAGTTAATAAACAGTGCAAGAGACTTTCTAAATTTAATTTAGGATTTGCATATAAAAGGTCCTATTCTTTACCATAGAAGCACAACAGACAGGCTTTATGATGTTAAATATTCCTTTTAATAATAGTTTATTTTAATATATTTACTAAATTAGGTACCCGAGAGAATCATCTACAACGGTGATGTGAAAATCCCTGTTACCTGAGGACAAAAATAGAAGGTATGTTTTCCTTTTCATTAGCAATTTGCCGTATTTCAGCAGGGGTGGTAATTTCACTGCTTTGTTTTCTGCTGCTAAGATGGTGCTTTTTGCTCAGCCCCGGGGAGCCAGTGACAGGCTGTGGTACATTTTCCTGGGCTTTCGGGTGAGGCTGATTTCAGGTGCCTACAAGAACACTTGCAGTGATGGGGCTTTGTACTTTTGTCAGCCAGGCAGCTCTCCCGTGTCCCACACCTCATATATAATCCTTTGCAAATGTTTTCTTTCTTTTTTCTTCAAATGCTAGCGTTCAGACATCAGCTACGGGGATTAAGGATGGGTCTTCTGAAGATCTCCCTCAGATCTTGATGAAAATCACGAGTCTGTGTTAGATGACTTCAGTACTTACAAATTGCAATAGAGTTTAATTCACAGCACTGCTTTCCTCTGGAAATTCATGTTCATTCAATCTGTCAACATTGACTAAAAAATATGCTGCTAATGAAAATGTGGGAATTAAAACTTTCAAAACCTTCCCCTGCTAGACTCAAACAGGCACTTTATTTTTTTTTTCCATGGAATCTGACTTGTATTGACCTTGACCATAAAAATACTAAGTGGGTTAAATGAGCACCAAGGTTGCAATGACAGATTTCTGTGTGAATTTTTTAATGAAACCTCCTATTTTAGTTAAGAACACAAGCTGCCATACAGCCTGCCATGCTTTGATCAATGGTTAAGTGCTGTTAGAAAGAGCTGAATTTTATTAGCTCATGGAATCAAGCTTGTTTAAATAATATATTTAATTTTTATCTTCTAAAAGAAATGTAAATAATAAGTGAAAATTATAGATTTATTTGTTAATTTTGAAAATAAATTCAAGTAACAGATTTATTATTTAAAATTTAAGTGAGGATGAGGAGGATGTAGTTGGTGCTCTAGCCTGTATATTAAATAGAACTGAGAGGAATTTTTTTATGATGTATGGGCTGTAGGAATAAATTTCTCAAGGAGCACTACAGGACCTTCATTTTAAGCCTGATGTTCCTCTTAGTTCCCTGGGGAACACCCTGGGCAGGGTTTTGCCTGCATTACATATCCCCCCTGTTTTTCACCACTGTAAATGAGAGGGAAACTAGACCACTTGGGGTTTTTTTGAGTTTTTTGTTTGTTTGTTTGTTTGTTTGTTTTTGTTGTTGTTGTTTTTTCTTTTTTTTTTGTAAAAACTTAGTGTGTAATATGCTTTTTTGCAAGAATAGACCCAAGCTCTTATCAACTGAAGTAAATACGTGAAGTGTGTATTTTAATTACAAAGGTACAGTACATATTTCATAAACTTGCTCCTAGGGGAACATTTCTAATTTCAATAATCCCATGGGAAAAATCTGACATGCTTCCTCTAATTCATATATATGACTATTAGATTTATATAAATTAGTGATATTTATTCTTTTTATCCATATAATAGAAAGGAAATGTTTTCCACTTATTGACACTTGTGATCTCAAGATTTGCTTAGCCTGCTGTTCTCTGGGAAAATTCCTTGTGGCTTCCTTTGGTATTTTGTGGTTTTGTTTTCGCATATAATAGACAAAAAAAACCCAACAAAACAACCAATATCAAAATCTGTTATTTTTAAGCAAATAGCTCTTGGGTCTCGGAAGAGTTAACAAACTTTTACGGCAAGGTTCAGGCAGTTCTGACCCCTATGGTAATATTTCATCTAAGGTTACTGTTGGGAGTGAAATCAAATTTCAGCTGTGAACATGATTGACAGGTGAAAGCAAGAGAGAGAAAGACATCTGGTCAGATGGGGAATTTGGGTAGGAGAAGGACAATTCAGGGAAGTGTCTCTGTGATATTAGGAATAATAAGCTTAGATATGAAAACTCCGATCCTTCACGCTGTCTGGAGGAGAGCTCACTTGATATTCATGGAGGTGGCTTGGTTGGGGGAATTTAACACTGTACATTTATAGTAGTGGACAGTAGTCTCCATGGTCTGACTTACTCACTTGGCTCCTTTGAAGGAAATATGTTATTTCTGGCAAACTTTTAGGATTTCAAGGCCATTTATTTAATGACTGTGACTGGACTATTTGGCGGTTGCTGGTTAAGAGGTTCTTACCATGATGTCCCTGGCAGGTCAGGCAGAAGCAGGAGTGGTGGAGGCCAGTGCTGGTGTCACTCCATATCCTCCCACTTCTGAGAGCTTTCAGAGTAAGCACTGCAGGATGAATTTTGTGTTTATGATATACACTGTTACACCAGCAACAAAATTAGTTACTAGTCCATAAAATACCTCGAAGGATCCACTGTGGTGTTTTACAAAGCAACTGTTATTTTCCAAGGGCTGTGCTTTGTCTTATTCCAGCTTCCAGCAGCATCAGCTAAGGTCCCTTACTACACATACATAACCCCAGGTGCATTTCACTGTGCTTCAGTGTATTTTATTTGGTGCAGAAGAGCTTTTCCATCCTCCAGTGTCATGGAACCAACAGGAATAAAACATCCCTTTATTTTCTGATCAGCACGATGATGTTGGAAAATAGAATTTGCTTCTGACATAAAAAAATATAGCCAGGTTTTTTCTTAAAAGGGGCAAGAAAAAACTCTATTGGCTTTTTATTGCTGTGTGTAACAATGTTCCAGTTTTCAAAGGGGCTCTGAAGGGCTTTTTTAGAGATCCAAGGGGAGGATGAGGCAATGATGGACCATGGGATCTATACTGCATCCTACCTACATCCCAGGTTAGAGGAGAGATCCTGGGTGGTCTTCTGGCCCCACTGAAACCTTTGGTAAAATCTCCCTTGAATTTCTGAGGCCCGCACTTCCACCACAATTTAATATCTACAGGAGAGGTTGTACTAAAAAAAAGAAAATCAGAACTCATACAGAGGTAGCTGAGCTGTGAATTCCTGGGATGGATGTTCTTATTTGGGAGTAAAGGTGGATTTCCCCCTTCCCCACTACAGCTAAGCTGCTTTCAAAATAAAATAAATTAGGCAGGAAAATACACTCTTATTCTAGAGTAGGAACGTCCACCCAGGCATTGAATAGCACTGCAGTATAGTTTATTTCCTAATTTCCCCATATGGATGAGAACTAAACTAAGGGGAGAATAAGGAGCAGTAAAGAACAGAAATGTATTTTCTGTTCCTTTTCTAGTTTGCCTCTAAGACCTTTCACACAGGGGAAATCATGGTTCTCTGAAAATACACATTTACTTACTTTTCACTGCTATTCCTGCATTTGCACATGCATTTTTAAAAGAGATTTGTGTTTTGTGCAAGACCTTTTGCATTCTCATACTATTCATGTGTATTTTTGATGTGCAGTTGAGTCTGTCTGTTCATGATATCATTTCTCTTTTCATGGCCATGGCCTGTGATATTGAACTACCCAACTTCACTGCAACTTAAATCTTGTTTTTATTCCTAGACTGTACATCTGATAAAATTGAAAATTAAAGCTAAGAACTGTAAAAACAATCAAATTTCTTTGTGCATGAGCAAGTTATTTTTAACTTTACGCTGTTGAATTAACACTCCCTGTAAAATGTCTTTATTTTCTGAGGCTGATATCAAGATAACTTCCATGAAATATTACTGGCAAACTTCCCGCAGCAGTCAATGGGAGCCTTGTATGTATTTTTCAAGCAGATGTGCTGTATTAAGCCTAAATGAGATTCCTTTTTTTATCAAATGGGATTCAATATGTTATTCTTGATTAAAAAATTCAGAGTAACCTCTCCCCCTCCCTTTCCTCTCCACAAACATATTTAGTACAATTTACAGATCATTTTACATAGGTAAGAAATAAGTTCTCAAGTGTTTAGAAAAAGCAGGATTTTACTATGCCTCAAATGCCTTTCTAGCTTATTCCTATGAATTTGAAGTATGAAAATGTCTCAGATCTTTATGAGTGAAGAGAAAGTATATGCCATATGTAACAGCTTTTACTCCCCTAAAACACCCAGGAAAATAATGTAATACTTTTCCTTGTGTTTAGAGCAAGTTCTAAAATATCTTCCGATGATGTAGTTCTTGCTGTTGTTTAGTTCTAATAAAGGATTTTAAGTGCTATTTTTAAAAAAAAGTAATATTTTTAACATCTCTCCTGGGTTTTCTAATTTGTGCCACTTGCCAAATGACTTGCACTGTACCAAAATACAGGAGATTGATGAGACAGGAAAAGTACTGATTTAACATCCCACGTATAAAATTACTTCTCAGGCTCCACATATAGTCACAATGTTTAGAGAGTGAAGAAAATTGGAGTTGGGAGTCACAGTCTGACTCACTTGTGAGACTTTGACCCACTTATTTGATTCTAGATTCAGCAAAATACCGAAGCACTTTAAACTTGTTATCTGAGGTTTCTAAAGGTCTGTTACCGTTGATCTCTTTATATCTCAGTTTACATAGTTATAAACCTAGATAATTAATTCTTACCTTCTAGGGTTTTGTGGGACTTAAAAAAGCTGTAATGTTCCTTGAAGCCCTTTAATGAAAACTGGTTTATTGAAGTACTTTCATTTACCTTGCTTCATACTCTGGGATGAGAAATCACTGGTGTTGCCCAGGTCCCATGCGCCATTTCTACTGGGATAAGAATTTAGTCTCCTGAGTGCACTAGGCCAGGATTACAATGACCAGGTGCTTTGGGAACTGGTCATTTTCTGAATTACATGTAACTTTACCTTGATTTTGAACATGCCAAAAAGTAGGCAAAATCAGTTATGTGTCCCCTCTCTCTCTTAAAGACAATATATCTTTAATACCTCTATGTACAGAATAGCTCCTGTGCACCTGCAAGGCATGCAGAGGTCACACTGTCCTTGTAATTCCTCCCCTTCCTGCCATTACCTTTTTCCTCCCAAGGTTGGAGCCATTATCATTCAGCTGTTGTGCAGCTTTTCTCTTCTTCCATCCCCAAATTATTACTGTTTCCCTCCTACCTTCTACCCCTCCCGAACCATAATGGAGTCCTCAGCTGTAAATTTGCCAACTATAAAGATTTTTGCTCGAAATGTTTTGAAAATGTTGTGAGAAAAAAAAAAGAAAATAAAAGGAAGTCTATGAACAACACGCTGTGCCATGCTCCAGCATTGCACTTCTGTGGGAAAGATAATAAAGATATTAGTACTCATATAGTTTCAGATAGGAAATGAAACCAGACATGAAAGAAACACTAGCTCCAGCTGTTGAGTGGGAATCAAACTAGCTATGGGAATTACAGGTATTGTCACCGGAGACAGCCTGACTTCTGAGAAATGACCTCAGGTGTAGGAGCTTGCTGTGGCCCCTTGCAGATATTAACACCTAATTAACAATCTGCAAGAGCATCCTACATCTTAATCACCAGTGAGGTGAGAATGACAATCACAAGGAGGAGAAGGAGAAGGGAAATGGTAATTTTTCCTCTGCATGCATCATCTAATAACCATGGTTATTCAGATGCAGCTAAATGTGATTTCCTTTTAGTCATTTCTGTCTATTGGAAGGCACAGTAAGTTCATTTGCTAGCAGGTAGGCAGCGGAGGTGAGAATTGAATTGATCTGAGATACTCTGAAAAATTGACCCTGAGGTCATTCCTAGTTTAAATTGGGAAGTAAGGCTGAGCTCATGTCTTCCCTTTCTTCTCTCCCCTCTCCCTACTCCCCCTCTTTTTGTGTTTTCAGGCGTATTAGTCTGTACGGCATAATTACTTAAACATACTCTGGTGGTGGGGAACCTTGTTCCCTCAAAGTTAATCAAAATAAAGAGAGCTTTTGTTAGCAGTGATGGGTAATTAAAACTCTGCTCGGCGTTGTGCAGGGCCTTTGTGCCGGGTTATTGACAGCAGAGCTGGGCTCCCCGGCCCTTCTGCGGCACCACAGCCCGGAGCAGGCACGGAGATTCAGGCCCAGGATAAATTTAGGAAAGGGGGTGTGAAGGTCTGGAAATCTTAACGGGGCCAGGCTGTAAAGGAGAGGGGCGCGTGGCAGCACATCTTGGGTCTCGCAGAGGACGGGCGTTTTCCCTGGGGAGAGGTGCGTGTTTTAAAGAGGAGAAAATCCAAGGTGGCACTTCTCCTGCCTGTCTGCAGCCTTCTGGCTGTGGTTTTAGCCAGCAACAGCTGTAAATGTGTATAGGAGCAACCTACTAACCCAATTTCAGCTCCACTGTAGACACAATTTGTAGAGCCAAATTCTGCTTACCTGGTGTAAATGATAAGGAGCATGGGGGAGCTGATAGAGAGGCTCCGGGTTTAGTCCCATGCCAAAGGGCTGGTGCTAGTAAAAAGCAAGCAAGAAAGTAAAACAAAGACCAGATTTACTTGGTGCCACCAAAGCCAAGGCAGGAGTCATCTCCCTGGGATCTGTGGTGATGCTCCAGCTTGCCTCTGTATCACTTGGGCAGGATCCAATGGACTTGTAATGTAATGCCTTTTAATGGATACTTTTATGTGTGCTTCCAAACAGCTTCACTTTCAAACGTCTTTACAAGAGAGTTAAAACGAGAGGCAGGCAGGGAATGAGGAATAAGCATGTGAATACATTTTGTAGTCCTCTACCCACGGCATTCCCTTGCTGTGCTCAGGAGCAAACTCTTTCAATATTACTTGGACACAAATTATATTCTAATAAGGAGAGAATAGCAAAGTGAAGACAGCATTTTATTAACCATTCAACTTCCATGGAAACTCTCATCATTTTCTTTCCTATGACAAGAGATAATCTCTGTGTTTTTCTGTTATGCTCACTTCTTCGACTCCTTTAGATTTGTTTTCATGTGTTGGCCTTGCACTAAAAAATAGAACCTGACATCTTGTGTCTTCTCAGCTAAAAAGGTATCAGTTCCTGGACTTAATGTCAGCTGTACCCAGATCAAAAGCAAGAAACATAAAAGTTGACATATATTATTTATTTCATGGTTTACATCAATGATGTTTCTCTCTATCCTTTTTTGTTATTATTGCTGATGTTTTGCCCATAATGTTGTGCTCACTTCTCAAAAGTGTTTGTCCCCTACAGACAAATATTCATATTAATGTAATCCATCAAACGCCAGCTCACTTCAGCATTTCTTGCACATCCAAAAATCCCATGGTTTTTTGCAGGACTTGGGTGTGTACAGAATGCAGGATCGGGCCCAGGGATGGAATTTCGAAGCTGGAGACTTTCTCCCTCAGCCCCAGCAGTGTCCAGGGCTGGCTGGAGCAGCATCCTGGGGCTGTGGAGCAGGGAGTGGGGACACTGCATTTCCTCCCTGTATTGTGAGCTGCTAAAGAGATTAAAGAGACAAGAGGAATGTCAGGCTTTGAGGGGAGCAAAAGCTCTAAACAGACTTTTTTTTTTTCAGTAGTTTGTTTTTCTTTTCTCCTCTACCTTTCCCCATCTTTCTTGCTTGCCTTTGGAGTTCTGGGTGAGTAATACAGGGTTTGTCTTAAAACTGTGTCCAGAAAACCATCTGAGATCAGTCAGAAATTCTGCTCTAACCTGGGCTTCCCTCTGACTGCTCTGTTTAGTGTAAAACTTTCCTTTTTTCTCTCTTTGTCAACAACTGTGTCAGGTTTGACTTCCAGAGTTACAGAACCAGCTGAAATGCTAGTGTCTGATCTTGCCCCCTACCCTCCCACAAGCTATTTTTTTTTTCCGCAATGAAAATAACAATGCTTGAGAACCATCCTTGGCTTTTTCTTTTTCTTTTGTTTAGTTTGGTTTTATTTTAAAGCTTGCTGACAATTGTCAAATGTTCATTCTAGCAAAGAAGTCCTGGGAGGGTCTAACCCCGCTATACAGCCAGCAGGAGTAATTTGTAGTGCTCCTTGGACCTCAGCTATTCAGCCAATGTGTGTGGCTTTACTATTACTTTAAAATTTAATTGGGATCAGGCAATCAAGTGTCTCCAATTTTTTTGCCTCTTCAGGCTGCAATAAAGCCACTTATAATTTATAATCAAAGTTTGGTATCGTTAAACTAAACTGTAAAACCTACTTCAGGGCTTCAGTCGTAAAATAAGTATACGATAAATATTGCAGTGGGGCTTGAGTAGCACAGCTCTAACAAGAGCACATGAATGAATATGCACACACATATTTCACACTTCTTTTTCTTTTTTTTTTTTTTTTTTGAGTGTGTGTGTATACGTTTAATTCCAGAGGTAAGAAAGATGTAAATAATAGATAACTGACATGTATTCTTTCTTGGAAGGACTGAAGCTAAGATAGATTTATAGCCCAAGTAGTTAATTTAAATGCAAAATGAAGTGTTAATTCATTAAAGTCATTTATGCATCAACATTATTTTTATGTCTTTATTTATTTGTAATATGCAGCAATGTAGTATTCATCCTAGGGTTTTTTCTGTCTGTTGACTGTACTGCTCCTTTGCTTAGATTTTTTTCTAACAAGGCAGCTCATTTAGAAAGAAATGTTTATGTGAAGTGCTTGTCAGTTGGCATTTTTACTGGTGTGCTAACCCAAAGGTAAAATATAAAGGCACGTCTTTTCCTTGCTGGCTTGTTGCTACTAGAAGGGTTCCTCCCTTGTTAGCTTGATAAATAATTTTACTAGCGGGAATCTGCTGAATTTTTATGCTTGCTGTCTATTTTCTGCTTGCTGCAAATAAATTCCAGCACTCAGAGGGCACTAAAACTCCAAACACATGGTATTTTCCCATTTTGTTGCTGGTTGCCTAAAATATTTATTTCATCGTGTGTTTTTAATTAAATCTTTTTTTAAAAAAAAAGTGTAGTAAAAAAATCCCTCAAGTTATACAATTATTTCCAAATGAATGTTTTGGTCTGAATTGTATCTAATATAAAGTCTTGAGTTTAAAAAACACATTATCACAGGTACACTAAATGGGTAGTGTTAAATCAGTCATCACTGCAACTACCTAATGATTTTCAGATTAAGTGCAAGGATTATTTATTATGTATTATCCCTTTAAGTGTTTATTGCAATTTATTATAGACTTTTAGTTTTCCCAGTTTGTAATCAAGAAATTTAATTTAATTTGCCATATAAAAATTCAAGTTTGGCAAGAGAATGCACCAAAAAGCTTTAGATTGTGAGTTGTCATGGCATGTGTGGCAGAAAAAAGTTTGCAAGAAAGTAAACTGGAAAGGCTAAAGCAGAAGATCAGTTCATGCTTTTAATTTTTTAATTTTTTTTAAGATTTATGCATTAAAAAATTAAATTTAATACAAGAAAGCAGGAGTCAAACCCAAATATCTCCCCTTCCTCCACCACAGCAAACTCTGCTTGTCAGAGGGTGTTCGTCACGCATCTGGACAATCACTGCTCCTTGGCAGCACATCCCCACTCAGTGTCCCACGTGCCTCATTTTGGGGCTTTGCAGCCTTGCATGGATTCAGGAGCTGCCTTTTGCAAGGCTTTCCTGCAGCAGCACCGGTGCTCAGATCTGCTGGGGTCAGGCCCTCCCGCCGTGCCCATGGGTGCTGCTGTCAGGGGAACAGATTACTTTGCTTCCAATGGGATCCCTCGCTGTGGCTCCCGTGGAGCAGTCCCACCTCTTCCCAAAGTTGCAGGGATGCAGCCAGCATCGATTCCTTATACACCTGCAGCTCAGGGAGTGGCTAAGGGAAGGACCAGGATGCAGGCTGGGACTGCCCCATGCCCATGCCATCCCTTCCAAGACAGGGGATGCAGGGGAGCCTAGCAGCAGGCCCTGTTCAAACTTTCCCTCAAACAGCAGAACCACAAATATCTTTGAAGATGGTAGGCAAATTCACATGAAATGTTAGAATTATTTGCATTTTTTTGGCACAATTTATCTAAAAGCAACCCTCGAACTTTGGTCCAAATTCTTGCATTCCTACACCCTCCCATTAATTTGCTTATTTCCATAAGAATTAGGTGATGGATCTGAGAGGTGTAAGCACATGCTGCTGCCTGGGTGCCCTGCAGACATCAGCCTTTTCGTTTACATGTGCACATCCCAAATCAAGTAATTGGCTGGTGGGAAGAACTGATGCACCAGCTCTGAGCCGATAAAGGAAAAGCTTGGGCAATGGGGAAAATTGCCCTTTGGGGATTGGCCATATAAAATCGTAAGTGGAACAGGGTTACCAGGAATCTCAGGAGGTGATGTAATCTATCCCTTTGCCGTGAGGCAGGGTCAGTTAGGCTTACATTATCCCTGATGGATATTTGCATAACCTGTTGTTTAAGCCCCCCATGGAGAGTGACACCTCCATGGCAGACTGTCACCACCGTCCCTTCTCAAAAACATTTCTCCTTGTATCCACAGCTCAGGTCCCTCATGTCCCCAAGCCGAGGACAGCCCATTCTTTTCCTCTCTGCTCGACCCTTTGCATATTTGAAGGCTGTTATGGCTTGCAGCAGTGTCCTTTTCTCCAGACAAAACAGTGCCATGTTTTTCTAGTCTTTTTTTGTAGGTTATGGTCATGACATTGTTATTTAATATCTTGTCTGAAGAGTCTGCATACAGTAAACTTGCTGGAATTCAATTTACCTGTGTTGAAAAGGACTGTGAGGATGCTGCCTGGAGGCTTTACAGCATCTGAAAGGGGAATAATTTAATTCTCACTCTGATATTCTGTCTTTTGTAGGATGGAGGGTACAGAGCACTTCTTTACCTGGGAGTGTTAACTGCAGCCTCCCCACGAATTTACCCTGGTAACAGGAATATTGTAGTGCAACGTGCAGCCAGAGTGTAATGTCAGGCTTTAGGAAACATGTTTTAACATTTTATAATTTTATATGTGTAAGTAAGAATGGGAGATAGGTTTCAACCTCTGTGGTTGCAGGTAACAGCTTGGGGTGTGTAAGGTGCTGCATGCATAATCTGTCCCACAGGTTTCATGAATTTCAAAAGCAGCTGAGCAGCTACAGCCATCTGCACACCACCTTTCCCTCTGCTGGTCTTGCTGATCACCTCCAGTTTGGGTAGAACCAGATTTTCCATTCTGACAGAAGGAAGTGTGCCCCAAAATGCCACAGATGAAGGTGAACCAAAGTGGATTTCTTGGCCATCTGGGCGGACTTTGCTCTTGGCTCTAAATTGCTTTTTTAAAAATTGAGAAATATATTTTGTGTTTTTTCAGTCTCTTTGCTCCTTGGGGACAAAAAAAAATAAATAAGGGAAACAGAATTAGCAGGTTCTGTTAGAACCTACCTCACTGATTTCCAGTGTCTTGCCTGGGAGGTTGGTAGGGAGATATACTGGAGCAAACCAAAAGTATTTACTTGTGAGTAAATATTCCCCAGGGACTTTTCTTCTCAGATGTGCTGGCACAAATTGCTCTGCAGTGGGATTAATCTGCATGGCAGAATACCAGGCAGCATCTTCTGGAGGTGGATTTAAGTTTTGAAGGATTTTGGCTTCCTAACTGAAGTCTTAATGAAATGTTGTCTGGAACTGACAGACCAGGTACCAGTTCTGGAGATAAAATTTGACAGATTTGGAAGGGTGATAGTTGGGGTGTTCATACTCATAATTTTATCAAGGGAAGATAAGAATGTCCCTTTATGATACAAATATATTTTTCTTCTTTGAGGTTCTGCCTTTGCTCTGCATTGTATACATCCCCTTTCTTATAAAACTGCTTTGGACATCCATATGCCTCCAGTGGTAACCTCCTCAACTTAAAAAGTTGTCTCATCTAAAAGTATGAACTTTCTGTATACAATGAGAGTGTATGCAGAATCAGGGAAAGTAGCAATCAAGTCAAATAAATATTTTACCCCAAGTATTTTCTAGCTCTAAAGGAAGATTTGTTGAGAAATATTCACAGAACTCTGTTATGTAGAAAGCAAAATGAGAGTGACCTTGCTGAGCTATTGGCTCAAGATATAGCAGCAGAAGAGAAAATATATGCTTCTTTCCTTAAAGAATCGAGTTAGGGACTAGCTCTTACCACAGGGAAGAAGAGAGAGGGAAATGTATTGTCTTCATTTCAGTAGCTCATTTTTCTTTGCAAAGTGATTAATGCATTACTATAGTGAATTTATTGTATAGCCTGATTACCATTGCCTAATAAATCTAAACAACTGTGACTGTCATGGTGATAAGGCTAGCATGATTTTAAAGTCTCTCTTAAAAAAGGTTTATAAGTTAAGCTTAACTTCTAGCTTTCTGTATTTCTAGGGTAAAATTTATTTTGGCCATTACAGTTCTATCTGTTTGAAACTGCACCAAAAGGAAATAAGTTTTTCAAAAGGATGGTATATTATAGGAAGAGTTTTACCTTCACTCAATTTGCAAAAGAAAGTGAACATCAGCATTAAAATGGAAATGAAGTTCAGGAGAAAATAATAACTCAGTTGTTTAAAAAAGGTTTTAACATTTAAAAGGGACTTCGCAAATATCAAGGATGGACAGCCCAATTAAATTAACTGCATTATAGTCACAGACGTTAGAACCTCGGGCTCAGCTTTTCTCAGGCTACTGGAGTTTGCTGAGGGCTTGTCTGTGCCTGGATGAGAGACTTCCAGGGAGCTGCAGGAAGAAAGGCTTGTTATGAGAGCCATTTTCTTTGAATCACGGGGAAAGCGGTGCTCCAGTATTGGTGCTGTGGCTGTGCTGAACCCAAGCCTGAGCAAGTGCTGGGGTTGGGAAAGAGCTCTTGGCCACACAGGCACTTCCCACTGCCCACGCTCCACTCCACTCTGTCACGTCAAACATGGAGATCAGTTGTTTCTTTATCCTTCCATCTCTTCCTGAGCACGTGTGAAAGAGCTCTGCACCTCTGTGCTGCAGTAGTTCATGACTGTTCTAGCTGAGTGTTCTAGCTGAATGCTGTGGTGAGGGTCACTCTTGTGAGAGCACCCAACCTTTGGAGGGTGTGATGTGGAAAGTGATTAGGTTCCCAAGTGCAGGGATGTCCATTTAGACCCTTCTTTTCCCATTAGCCATAAGGCACCAGGGCAGGGCAATAGCAGGGTGGGTTAGTGGCAGGGGAGCTTCCATGTCCTGGGTTTTCTACTCTTTCCCTCTCCCTAGGCTCCTGCCCACCACCACTCACAGTCTCTCTCTAAGAGCAACACCAACTGCTTTTGCAGAAGCATAGGTCACCTGGGCATCTTTGTACCTCTTGGTCCACCATTGCTTTGTCTTCCTCCAGGTCCTCTGCACAAAACTTGGGACCAAGGCAGAAAACATGGCTGATTTAGTTGGTAGAAAACTCAGCTGGCACCTGAGCTGTAATTCGTACTGCAAATTGCTTCCAGAAAAGTGCAGCTGAAATTTCTTGCATAGTTGCATGAATTCTGTAGTATAAAGAAAGACCAGGAAAAGATCATGAACCTTCATACAGCCTTCAGCTGTGGCCCATTGCAGCCAAACTCTGGGAGCAACACATTTGGATTAAGAGCTACAGATTAGATTATTTGTAGTGAGGACATATGAAGATGATAAAGGCAATAGTCTGTTCTCCAGCCCCTGAAAACTCTGTATTATCTTTCTGTGAAGGAGGTATCTTCATTTCCCATCTCTGAAGACCTCCTGCCTCAAAGGCTGCCTGCTTCCATGGGTGTATCCATGGCCATGGTGGGAAGGGATCCTCTGTGCAGCTTGTAAAGTGTCTGGAAGACCTTCCACTTTCCATTACCTAGGAGACTCCATTCCCATTGACAGTCATTAGTGAGGCTTGATTTGGAGTGACAAGACTGGAGTTTGGGTCTGGGGACATGAACTGAATGTTGCAAAAACATCAAGGCTTGCATGCAGGGCTGGCAGTAGCTAGTAGTTTATATTAAAAGAAGTTGAAGGTCTTTGCCTGACTAAAGCCCCTGAACTCCTGGCATTTTTTCCTTCTTTTACATTTTTCCTCAGTTACATTGTAGATTATCTTGAAGCCAGTAGAGTTCAAAAGGTCTCTATTTAGATATGAATTACTTCATTCAGGAATAAAAAAAAAAAAAGGAAGTTACTTGGTACAATCTGGTACAATCAAGTATCATGAAGGGGAAAAAAAGCCTTAAGCTTTTGCATAGGCTTTCAAGGGCTCAAAGGCTTCTTTTTTTCCCTGGGTATGCTGAACATCTTGAAAATAAACCAGGGTGTTTCAAAAGAGAAGATAGATGTGTCTGTTCAAATAGGCATTGCATTTGGAATTGGTGCCTCTGGTTGTTAAACAGAATCCTTGTTTAACGTCCTCATTAAGAACTGTGACTTACCACCAGTTTTATGAAGATCAAGTCATTTACTTTTAAAGTAAATTAAAGCAAATTTCTCTGTGGTGACAAGTCAATAAAACAATGGAAGGCTCAAGTTTTTCAATCACCCAACATCTGTTCCTTGTTTTCCTTTAGATGTAGATGCCCTGTGTGCAGCAATAGGTGAACAGAGTGAGAACCAAGAGTTGTAATGGTGGGGGTGTTGTTTTGGATTTTTTTTTTTGCAGGTGGTATGAGATGGATTTGTTTTGTTTCTTTTTGTTTCTTTGTTCGCTTGTTTTTTTCAACAGGGTGTTTGCTTAACACCATAAGCTCTGTCCACTTTTGGAAAGGGCGATTTTGTAGTTTCCCATGGCAGCACGTTCAGAGCTCCATTGACACCTGAGTTGTGACAGCCAATGGCTCTGATGCTGCATTTCTCTGCTGGAAGCACAGTAAGGTGTTGCAGGGTAGTATAAGTGGTGAACCACTTCTTGGAAGCCCAGTCAGCACAAATGAGATCCCATCTTTTGTCCGAGCCACCCACACCAACAGCAGACACCTCTGAAGTTGAGGCATGTTCTCCGAGCCGTGGTGGGAACTAGGTTGTGTAAAAACCTCACTGAAACCACTTCCATGCTGTCACCACACGTAATCTTTGTCTTGAAACATCTCAGAGAGAAGACAGCAGATGAAACCCAAGGTATCAGGTCCATTTTACATTTCAACAAGTGCAGGATGCAAACGATGACGTGTTTGTTTTAAGGGTTCTGGAAGGTTTGGCATTTGCTGGTGTGAGAACTGGCTCCCTGCTGTGTGAAACGTTCACATGTGGATTTGTGCTGTGTGGGAAACGCTGGCAGAGTGGAAAAGAGAGGGGAAGCTCTGCTGGGAAAGTAAGAGGGGGCTGAATATTAGTCACTTGGGGCACAAGTCTTTTCCTAATTCCTCTTGAGAGGGTAGTTTGTCTTGGACAGCGTAGCATTGACTTTTGGAATGGTTGAGGAGGACAGGAAGTCATTACTGGATTCATATGAAAATTAGGGAGCTCAAGATCATTTTAGATGTATAAAAAAAAGTCAGTGGAAGTCCAGAGGCCTTTGATGCTGAAACTATCCCACCCTTTGAAATCTGCCTGCTTTCTCACACATGGCAATGGAGTCCATCTTCTGAGGTGTAGGTACATCTTTTACCTCATCACGTCTACTTCTGAGACCTGAGGTTGAGGATATTTGGTGGGAATGGTTTGCCCTTATTCAGACCTTTATTGGGCCAGGAAATGGGCTGCTCTACTTTATAGGAAATGAGTAATTTGGTCTCACCAAATTCGACGTGCCTGGCTGTGGGAAGCAGGCAGCTTCTCCTTTGAGTTTTTCTAGAAAGAACTGACAAATTCTTTGCATGCTTCTGTAATGCTGCACTAGATTTCAATATACAGAAACACATAGATTTATTGAGCAGTTCTTAAATCTCTGTTTTGTCCAAAGGGTGAGTAATGTAATGTATTGCCATATTTAAAAATATACAAAAAACCCAACCAACCAAAAAGAACTGAAACCCAAAAACTCATCAAGTTTTGGATGATAAAAGAAAATGGTAACATTCAGCCCATCCCAAAAATGGTTTGGTAATTGCTGTCTATTTGCAACCTAATAAATAAATATGGGAAAGTATAAATTTGGATAGCTTTCTCTGCTTTCTTGTTGTCCACATAAAGTCAAAAGAGGAAAGAGATGAATTGATCAGCCAAGATGCAGCTTTCTGGGGTATGAGCTGTCATGACACAGGGGCTCCTGCTCAACCCCTCTTTTCCATGGTTTCAGTGGGCTTTGGAAGGATCTGTGATCATCATGCCTGGACTCATGATATGCAGGAGATGTACACGCAAAGACAATGCACAGATGCATCTTTGTAGGAAAAGTGTTTCCTGGGAGCACTGACCTGTGGTCAGGGAAGCACAGGGAAGGAGTCTACTGTGGGAAGGGTCATGGACCACTACAGGAACAGCCATGCTGCTCCCAGTGGGGACATCTTGGCAGCTTCTTGCACCAGGGCTCTGGCAGCACTGAGGTCAGATCTTTTTAAGAAAGCTCATTTAAAACTGAGAGCCTGCGTTTTATTTTTTAAGTGTCATGGTGGTTTCTAGATGTCAAGAGAAACCAAGGGGATCAGGCCATCCAGGACCAGCTTCCTTCCTTATGTTGATGATTGATAGAGATGAATTGCCAAGCACAACACAGATTGATCTTAGTGCGGAGCTCTCTTGTCCACCTAAAGCCAGCAGCCCCAGTTGTTCCTGCCATGAAATGTCCTGTGAGAGGTCAGAAAGGAGATCTCCCTACATTGTAACAACAAGGTGTTGTAGCATCTGCCAGGTTTTTACTCCTTACTGCCACTTTTACTACTAGTATTTTATTTATTTGTTAGGGCCAGAGGTAGGGACATACATCCTCACTTTGAGCCTGGCATCTCCAGGTCATATTCCTCTCTATCTCTTCCCTTCTTCTTACTTTTAGTCATGTAAATAGAAGAAAACTGTGTAAAGACCTCAGAGTCAGCCCTGCCCACTGCAGACTGCTTCTTCCATCTCTCAGGATTAAATCAAACTTTCACCAAACCCAGTGGAAGATCTTCTTTTGACTTTGGTGGTGGTTATTTTGAACCAAAACCATAGAAGTGTCTTAAAGCACAAATGGATACCCCTCAAAGGCAATCCTGTTTCGTGGTTTTGTGAGCATCTCCTGCTGCATGAGGAGCATTCTCCATTTCTCTGGGGTTCAGGGGGGGAGGGCTGGTGCTCAGCTCCTCCTGGGAGCTGTTCAACTCTGGGCAGGATGGGACCATGTGTGGGGCTAATTCTGAAATCCATTCGTGTAAGTGTTTGAATTCTCAGGTCATACAGTTTATCTAGAGATCTGCTCAGAGGTGAGTGTGAAGTAGTAGTGCTTTGCACTTCCCAGGTGTCTTCCATCTTTCCAAATATTTATTAAATAGCCCTCAAAACAACCCTGTGAGGCAGATAAGAGATGGATGGATACAGCTCCTTTCACGCACTAGTGGAACCCAGAAGATGTCTGGCTCTGTAAAACAACCCTGCCCCCAGTTTGGGGCAGATTAGGAAGTAGATAAAAAACATGTATCTTGTTATGGGTGCAGGGAGAATTTAGTTAGGTAAATTTAATTACCTGTGCTGGAGCTTTGCCAGAAAATCGAGGCTCACCTCCCTCCTTTCATTACTTTCACTGTGGAGTCTGTAACTACATCAAGTTCTCGTCCTGTTTGAAGTTTGACCTTGCACCTGGTTCTGGCTTGAGAGGATGTTGAACTCAGACCGGGGAGCCCTTTCTGGAATTCTGCGCCCACCTTTTTCCTACAAAGATCTGCCTCTGTGCCTTCTTTCTTAAAAAAGTTTTTACATTGAGATTCCCTCTCTGATATCCCCAGGGTACTCGGAGATGCACAGCATGAATTCACTGCCTTTGCAGTGTGTAACTCTAGAGCATAAAAATGTTGAAGCTAGAACTCAAATTTTCCCTGTTTTGGGTTAATGTTTTGTATTAAATCTCCAGACTCTCTTTAAAGCTTCACAGAGAGCAATTTATTGTAAAGCTACATTTACTGTATTTTATGTCCAGTGTAATTGCTTGTTTCATCTAATTCAGATTATACTGGCATATAAGAAAGACTAAACCAAGATAAGAAGAGATGAATTACTAATCACGAAAGTTTTGGAGTAAAGATTTTAAATGTACGTTCCAGATATATGTGTAATATTTAGAAACATATTTGAAAAGACTTGTGTGATGTGCTTTTATCAAATTTGAAAAGAAAATAACCAATACATCAAACGTTAGAAAGGAATTCACCAATAAGTCAAATCTGGAAATGTAAATGATGGATAAATCAGGTTTATAAGAGCAGACAACCAATATGTCAAGTTCACAGTGTGTTTATTAAAGTGAGGAATTGCTTGGATGTGAACTAAATCTGTGTGCTACAATCACACAATTAAATACTTGAAATCCTTCAACAGCAAGTTATATGTGCAGGTATACACAGACACATGTGCTTCTATACATGTACACAAAATAAATACATTCCATATTCCTTTGCAGTACTTTCAGACACATTAACAGCATATGATATTGTAGGTGTACCCAGGATCTCAGTTTGAAATATCTCCATTTCAATATTCTCATGTTACTGGACCTGAACACTTAATATTTCCAGCTTTTTTATAAGTAGCAATTGTTAGTATAGACCAGATTTTAAAAATGATGGGGCATGCCTTATTCTGAAAGATTTCTGCTTTTGTTTTTTGATTCTAATTGTACACTAGCAGCAACACAAACTCCTTTGGTTAATTCAGAGTATTTTGATAGACAGCTGAGGCCTAAAGCATATTTTCAAGATCAAGACTATAAAAATCTCACTATGGAAAAATCATCATTTGCCTCACTGACTTTGATTTACATCTATGTTACAGAGCCATGAAATTTAAAATAAGATGATCTAAATTGTCCTATAATAATGTGGGCATGAACGTATACTCCTGGTGGCAGAGTTTCCCTGTCACTATACCAAATGAAATCTAGTTTTTAGTGCCAATCAGCTAGGCATCATTAACCCTTTAAGAATGTTATTAACATTCTCACAAAGCTTTTCATCAGGTAACAAATGTTTTCAGACTAAACCTCTCGAGGTCAAAGAATCCAAGCAGGAAAGATTTAGGACCTTTTTGTCCTCTGCAATATTATGTATACACTCTCCATCACCCCAAATATAAATTATTAGCAGTGGTTTTTAAAAGCTTGCAAAAGTGTAACATTTGAGTTAAAAAGCAGTCCTTCATAAGCTGTCCCCATGTGCTCCTCCTCCTCATCCCTTTTTTGCTGTATAGTAGAAAAATTGTTCTGTACATGCATCCTCCAGGATCCAGGAATGAAAATTGCTTTGCATTTGCTATTACATTATGGTACTCTTCATTCTGGCTTTTTTTTTTTTGCCTCAGTTCATGTTGTTCTTTTTGCAATAAGTGTATGTTTGAATTGAATTGAAGAGTAGCATATTAAAGAACTGGTTTTCATAGCTGTTTATGTCCTTTCATCCAAAGAAGTGTGAGAAAAGCAATCAAGGCTTCAGATTGACGTGTTAAAGCAAGAACTATCAGAAAAAGCATCTTGCTGTTGGAGTGTGGAATATTTGCATACCCAATGTGTTTGTATTAGATCAGACCAAACCAAGGTATTTATAGAACCAGCTTCAGCCTGTGGTCAGGTCTATAATGAACAACTGATTTAGTTTCAGGTAAAGTAATTATTAATCTGTTCCCCACAACTTTATGCCTCTGAATGTGTCAAAATGTAGCATCTATAACCCTGACTCAGTGTATTATTCAGACTTTCCATCACTCTGTTTTTCAGCAGATGGCATCTAGGTGACTTGCAGTCTTATGAGTGGGATTTATGAAGTGAAATAGAGAAGCCTAAAAAGTAATTGCAGAGAACAGGAGGAAAAATTAGAAATTAATATCACTGTAGGAAATGGAAGTAGCCTCACGTGGAAGTGAAATTCTCAATTGGTAGCATTTACATCAAAAGTCGTGCTTGATTTGTATTTATTGAAGTATAAATAATGTGATGCAGTCACTAGTATTGTATTCAGTAATTTCTCTTGCAGGCATTTGGGATGAACTTCCCATGAAAGACAAGTGAGTAAGGAGCTGTACAACTGCTACTCCTCTGCTCACAGAGAGCACTGCATCCTTCAGCTGGGTTTTTGGGAAAGATGCTGCCTGTGCAGTTCAAGTAAAACATCCTGTATTTTTTGGCTCAAAATAGCTCACGTTAAGGTTTTGCTGATGAATCGATGTGGCCTGTGGAACAACCTGAATTACTCACTGAGACAAAGTGAGTGTGTGTGAACTCAGGCTGGGTAAACACTGTTTTAAGGGAAGGATGAGAACTTAGAGAATCAGGACTACAGTTCACATGACTGGCTGAAAAAAATGTTTGAATGCTATTGATGAATTTAATCAATATTCATAACAGATTTTCACAGCAGCAATAGTACAGAGAGTAATTTTCTCTACAAAAGGGGAAGTGGCAGTGGTAGCACAAGGGATGAACATTATGGGTTACAACATCTCCGCTGCTGAAATTCAGCAGAAATAAGTGCCACATTTTGCTTAGGTGACAGTTTAAAGCACCACTTTCTTTCTCTGAGGTGCCTATCCAGTATGAATCCTGTATCACCAGTGAATAGAGATTCATGGCCAGCCCCAGGTAATCTGTGTTTAGAACCCTGCAGAAATTCCCATGGGAATATGTTAATCTGGATTTGCTGTGTGTGTGTTGGCACTGTGGTGCAGTCATGATTTTGAAAGAAAGCATGGATGTGATGGGTGATTTGTACTCTCAGTGCTAGCTCTGCAGGTTTTTGGGACCAAAATCCCCATGTAAGTACAAAATTACCTTGATCTCCAGCCTCTCTGATTTGAGTCGGACTCAGCTGTATGTGCCTAAGTATGGACTTAACACTTTAATGAATCAAGATCTAAATTCACATCTTCCTAAGATTAATGCTCAAGAATGAAGAGGTTATTTGTCTGTCCTAGTGGAATCCTTTTTGGTATAACACATTTGACAGCTCTATGTAAATTCACAGTGGTGTACAAAATACTCTTCCTCATCATATACTGTCTTTGTCACTACCTTCTCTTAACCTTTATCTCAGTAGAAAAGAATATTTAGAAAAGCATACTTGAAAAATGGGGGCTAAAACCTTACCGCCGGAAAACATAGAAATTGTTTTAACTAAACCTTTTTGAGGCTTAAGGAACTTCAAAAAGAAATTTGGAATCATAAAAAATACTGAAGGTATTCCTTTTTTTGTTGTTGTTGCTTGGAAAATGAAAGTAATGGCTTCAAAATATGTGCACTGAAGAGAGGCTTTTGTTCTGACAGCTTGTACATCAAGTTTCAGCATTAGGGGGTTTGAAATGGTGGAAGTTAGAATATGATAAAACAAGCTTTTGGGGGTCCTTTCTCTAAAAGATTCCTGCATGAAATAGGAATCCAGAAAAAAGATCATGGAAATGGAGTGGATGTTTTTTAACTGTATGGCACTCTTAAGAAAATAATAGTGCAAGATGTGCTTTGAGATAATATAATGGCAGGAATTTTGCAGTTGTATTGTCACTGTCACAATCAGCCTGTTTGTTGCAGTTCTGTAGTGTTTAAGCATAGGAAAACATAGAATTTCAACCCTTTCCCAGTACAGAAAAGCATGGTTTTGAAGTTTGATTATTTTATTTTTTTCTTCAGATTTCCATTTTTGTACTCTTTCTACATTTCTCAAACACTGTGACAACACCTGATGAAATGCAAAAGGTTTTAGAAATTGTTTTTGGAAGTTTTCCATGATATTTAACATCAGTGAGATGAAATACATTGCCATCAAAAAGCAGAACTGAAAGATACTTTTCCAATATTAGCTGTAATCATGCAGGTCCTTTGTCCCAGGGTCTGGGGCAGTGGATCTGTGGGACTCCAGCCAGAGAAGCAGGTTTGGATTTGCACATGAGTGACTTCTCATGTGAAGAAGCAGTGCATGAACATGGCTGAGGAGAGTATGGATGAGGCTTGAAAATTTGGGGTGGCTATTTCGAGAAGCAGAGTTGTGATGCTCAGCAGGAGTGTGGGGCTGGAGCAGGGATGATCCCTGCTGTGAGCTGGGAAAACTCCTTCTTCTGACTGCTGCTGAACACTTGGGTGGAACAAAGGTCAGAGGACATCCCCCAGCCTCACCTCAGGATGAAAAGAAGGTGTAAAGAAAGTAAACCTGCTCCTTCTTCCAGGATGATCCAATCTGATGGGTTGGGTTCTTCCCTAAGAGGGAAAGAGCAGAGCCTGAATTTCAGGGAGAAGATGGAAGGGGCTGGAGCCATCGAGGCGATATCCATATCCCCTCCTTCTCGAAGAGCTTAGCAAAACAAAATAGAGAAAGAAAAGCCTCCAGCAGCATGGTGTGAACGGCTGGAATTTCCTTAATATTAGCTGAGCTTTAGGCAGCAAGCCTTAATGTGGAGAATTATTTTTAATTAATAGCTTTTCCCCTACTTTGGAGCTCAGCGGGAGGATCTTCTTTGCATTGCACAAGGAGGGGAGATAGGAGCAGTCCCGGTTTTGTAACTGATAACTATTTCAGGCCAACTGCATTGCCTGGAATAACTTTGTATTCAGAAAAAAGAACAAAATGTTACATCAAAAGATACCTCCCTCTGATTCTTGGATTTAAATTGCCTCTCTTGATAAACCCGCAGCCTGACCAGAAATGGGTTGATGGATTTTTAAGAGTCTCCACTCCAAGCCAAATTGTTCCCTCTCTCCTTTTCTTCCCCCCCTCTCTCACCTCTGTGTTATCAGCATGGCATTTGGCCCTGCGAGGGGAACTTCCGAGGATGCTGAGCAATCACAGCTCTGCCAGGGTCTGAGGCTCCGGGGCTTGCGCTGGGTGGCAGGGTCCTTTACCCAAACTAGCCCAGATCCAGATGGAAAAAGAGGCAGGAAGGTGTTGTGAATTTGTATTACTTTAACACAATGGGTTTGTTCAGAGACAGTTTTCAGGCAATAAATGGCTCCTTTGTGTTCCTTCCCTCCCCATGGTGGCTTTCAGAGCTGTATATGTGCATATCATTTTGCCTGGGTATTAACAAGCAAGAAGGCTCCCTGGCTTCGGGCTCCCTCCTCTTCCTCTCCCTCTCCTCCCCATCTTACAACACCCTCTGCTCCAACACACAATTAAAACAAAATTAGCAAAATAAGTTCAAGCTTGGGGGGGGGGGGGGGGGGGGTAGAAGGGGAGGGGGAAAACAAGAATCCTTTCTTTTTGTTTCTCTTATTTGGAGAATTGTAAGAGGCTGTAGTGCCTCTTTTTATGAGCGGCTTCCTGGGAGTCGGGACATTTGCTTGTTATACTGTGGCACTGTAAGAGGGTGATCGTCATGGGCTATAAAGTACCGGGAAGTCTCACAGCCCCTCCAGCTCTGTAACACAGTAGCTTGCCTCACACAGGAGAGAGGGATTTATAGCACTGCCTTGTATTTTTTAACATATTTTGTCTGCTTTTATTTACAGCCCTGCCCAACAGTTCTTACTTTGTCCCCTGCCTCCCTGCCCTCCTATCTTAATTCTGCCTGTTCCCTGTGGTGTGTCGAAGCCCCAGAATGGTACAAAAAAATGTCACTTTAGGAAGAGAAGCAGCCCGGATAAAGGTTGAACTTTGAGGTGAGCACATCCCCCGTCAGACACTAGGTGCAGGATAAATATCTGCTTTTCTAGGCTGTGGGGAAGGCAAGGTGAAGATGGACCTGTGAGGAAGAAGAAAGAATATGAAAAGATTGTTTTCCTTGTTATTAAACTTGCCAAGCTATTTTCCTTATGAGCTTTTGTTAAAGCCCAGTGTCTTTCTCTTATTTAAATAAGTCTAATCTCTGAAGGAGTTCTGAGTTGCTGCTTTTCAAAGCAGTGGGGTGTAGCTCCGTTTTATTAGCTGTCATTGAAGATCTGATGCAGTCACGTTGGAGGCTGTAAATGCCTTGATGCTGTCAAGCCAGAGCTGTAGTGAGTGAGGGTGGGTGCCTGCCATCCCTGGCACTGCCTTCAGAGTCAGTGTCTTCCAGCTGCTGGGGCTCACATGCAACATTTCCCAAATTTTGGCCTGGATTTAGCAGCATTCACAGGTGGCCATGCCCTGGTGGGGTCGGAGCATTAGTAAATTAGGAGTAGTATTTATGAGAAGGGGGAAGATTGTGAATGATGCAGGCATTGCCTAAATAATTAAGCAGCTTTTAGGAGACCTTGTCTCCCTGTTAGCAATGGATTCTGGTCCCAGGTCCCTTCGATTTGCTCTGATGAAGCAGTGTGGCATCATGCTGCTGATCACAGCTCAGGTTTGGGATTATCTGCTCTCATTGAAACAATTCCCACAGAAGCTGCAGCAACGAGTTCACCATCTGGGGTAAAGAAGAGGACATTAAATATAATCAGCAACTCCCTTAATCTTAAGAGGAGAATCCTCATTTGCTTGAATGTGTGTGCTGATGAAAGCATGATAGGAGCCAGGATGTGATACAAGAACTGCTATCTCCCAGGAAGGATTTTTTTCCTCGTCTTTTTAAGGGTAAAAGAGAAAAGCACCAGGATTTTTGAATTGTTGGAACTTTTTCTCTTGTGGTTCAACTAATGCCGTGAACCAACTGCACTTGACCAGTGCTTATACATGTCAACTATCAACTAACATAATCTGAAGCCCTAGGAAAATAGGTTGTAGCACAGATGTAAGACACTGAAGGAAGACAGTAATTTTTTTCCTGTAGATGGGAAATGCATATGTTGCCTCACTCACTTGTCATTACTGAAACTATAGGTAGGGACAAAAATAGAAACTACTGACAGCTTGATTTCTTCATGCTGGCACCGAGCTACAGCAGAGCTCTACAAGACCCTATAAATATGCAAGCGAAGGGAAATCCTACACAAGTGCTATCATACTGCTATAGGACTGAATAGAATTAGCTTTATTGCAACCAAACAGTATGGATGGAGTCTGCTTTTCAGAGCTCCCCTATCTCATGAACAATGTAATATGTGAACCAAAGGCAGCTAATCTGGCCTGTTTACTGGGAACAGTTCCAAAATATATTGTAGGAAATGACTAGAAAAAGCTTTGCACTGCACAGCCCTTATGGAGCAGCCCTTTCTTCTTTTAAAGTGAAATGTCCTTGCAGAAATTAAACATTATTTCATTAAAAATAAAGAAAAGGGTGTGTGGGGGGAGGGGGGGGGGACTGAGCTGTGGGGGAGAAGGGATCACTGTGATTTAAACCACTTATTAAAATTTGTGAAGGATCCAGCATGCATTGAAAATGTTCCCCCTCCCCCCAAACCTAAACCAACAAAAACAAGCCAACCCCATGAATAGCTCTTCCTAGCTTCCTGCACATTGAATATGTATGTTAAAGGACAAGGAGCCAAGAGTCACTCTGTTTTGCTTTGCTTGGAATATTTTTTCTATGAAAATATTTCATATTTCATTTTCCTGTTGCTATTTTTGATATATTGAAGTCATGGGCCATGCCAAGAAGAGGTTGGTGAGCTGGCCATGGAGATTTCTGCCATGGTTCACAGTGGTGCACAGAAGTAAGATGCACCCCACTGTATAAATGATGCTCACTACACCTATGAGCCGGGTTCAGAGGGTTTTACATGGCAAGAGCAGAAAACACTGCTTCTGGGGCTGGGAGGGGAGTAGGTGGGGTGAAACAAGAGTCAAACAGAATTCAGGGTAAATGGACCCTCAAAACTGAGAAGTAGTCATTAGGTATGAAATCCTGGAACTTTTAATTGTTCTCAACAGAAAGTATTACTTGTGCCATCTCATGAGCACTGCCCAGTATGTCTCCCCTCAAGAAGACTCCATAATCCTCTTACTTTCATTCACATCTCTAAAGTGGCTCCATCTCCCTCATTTTTCTAAACTGCTGTTCTAAGTTTGCTTTGTGTTTTAGCTGTTGTCAATTCTTTTTTTTTTTTTTTTTTTTTTTTTTTGGGAGGTGGCAACTGATTCGTCCTTGTTATAACTGAGCAGTGTATAAAACTACAGAGTAAACATTTCTATCTTCCTCCTGGTTCAGGCAAAAAAACTTGACCCCCATGCCAGTAGAAGTGAAACATTTCCAAAACACACAGGCAGCTAGAGATGTGACTGTTTAGAAGTCTCCAATTTAAACACAGTTCTCCAGGAAACCATGACCAGGGGAAGATGACTCGTCTCTGATGAGGTTTGACTCTGTAACAATTTGTTGGCCCACCTGTACATTGTTGTTTTATTGTCTGTACTGTGGAGCACTTTTCTCTTAATATGTCTGATAGTAAAAATCCTGCAGAAGTTTAAATTAGCGTAAGGCTCAGCGATCAGGCTTAGCTGTGATGTGGGGTCATTGACTCTCGTATCAAATCATGTCACCTTCATTAATAACTGAACCATTGACCCTGAAACTCAAGGAGCTTTCCTATGATTTCCTAAAATCTGGAGTTTTTATCCTATCACCCACAAACTCTTATGAGGCAGTAAGAGTCCCACTGACTGGCGCTGTCCTCCTCCCAGGTTCTCAGCTTTTCTGCTCTAATCTGGTTCCTGGCATTTTTCACATTGGTGTAATCTGCCCCGAATTTTGCCATGTAGTGGGTACTGCACAACTGCCACAGGCTGAGGCCATGCAGGGGGGAGCACCAAGCAGGCTCCTGCCTGTCCAGGTGCAGGGTGTGCACTGAGAGGCTCCACATGTTCTTTTTTACAGAGCAGACCTTCTAAACTGGTCTGATTGCTGCCAGTATTCACAGCAAGGAGAACAGAGATGGACCTGTAATTTCATTGTCCTGTCCCACACACCGAAGTCTCCCACATCCCTCCCCCAAAATCTCTCCAGAGCTGCTAGAAGTGAAGAGTTCAGTGGTTTAATTTTCTGTTGTCTTGCCAAGTTAGAATGGGATTAAATGCTCTCAAGGTCTCTGGACTATCACTTTACCCAAAACATCCATCCCAAGCATTCAAAGAGGCATAGAGGCTCTGCATAGCTATTTATTTTAAATGCCTGATTAAAATTTCATGAAAACAGGAAGTCAGGGGAAAAGAATAGATTGCAAGAATGAAGAAATCCAGGGCTTTGTCATTTTTAACTCAGCAACACACAACATTGAAGAAAAAAACCCCAGGACCCAGCACATTCAATTGTAACTAAGGGATATTTTCACAATTGTATTGAGGCCACTAATGGCATATTTTGTCATTGACAGGGGAGTTTATGAGCTAAGAATGAAACTAGTTTTTTTACTTAACTTATAACACAATTTTGATTCCGTTTGTAAATTGTCACCTTAAGGTAACCTAAATTGCTACAAACTTTAAGATTTTTTTAGATACGCCATTGTTTTTTCCTATCTCAGCAGCAATAAATATTGCAATAACACATCCTTAACAGAGCAGTAGCTCTTCTGTCCTGGTATCTTTTTAGTTTTCCATTCTTAAGCGTATCTAGTTGTCCAAATAAATGATGAGGCAGAGACAAAAGACTGATTTTTCTGAATATTAGCCACATGCAAAATACCTACATGATTTTTCTAGAGCTTATTTTTCCTGTATGTAGCCTGTATGTTTTTATTTTTCCTGTATATCCTTGTTTTACAAGGGAATATTCTCTTTGCTGAAAACATATGAATCAGAAGCAGAGTTTATCCAGGCTGCATTGCAAAGGGATTTAGATTCTGTTGAAGTCTTCTTGCCTTTTTAGGCTGTGGGAAGCAGGACCCCCATTAAGAGGCTGCAAATGCCCCTTAGCCATTTTTCAGTACTGCTGTCACCTTGACTACCAGTAGGTAGTCGTGGGGTACTTACAAACCATCAGTGTCCCAATCTGTTCTCCTGTACCAACCCCATCAAAAATAGATGGATGTTAAAATTCTGTATTAGCCTCTCACTGCACAGGCACCATATGTAGGTTCTCAGCTAGGGCATCCGGTGGCTCTGGATATGGTATAATTATGATAGCTTAATGACAAAATAAGTTTTCACTTGCCAATGTCAAATGAATCCTGTCAGTACATACGTCACTGCAAGTGCATTGCTCAGTGTACCCTTACAATATGCATAATACCATGTCTCCTTGCTTCTGCTTCTCATCATGTGGTCCTCTTGGTGCAGATGCTGTTCAGCCACTTAAAGAGCTGTAACGCTACCAGGGGAAAGAAATAAAAAGCCCCAGTATGTTATACTGGAACAAATATAATGAGCCAAAAACCTTGGAAGCCTTCCTTTGTTCATCATTCTTGCTGCAAACAGTCACAGCCTTGTGGATTTCTCTAGTATTTCAGCTGTAAAAATCATATTGAAATTTGATGGGAATTATTTCTAGAGGTAGTTAATTGGCTGACTATGTGTATGTGTGAGGGGAGGTAGCAGGGAGCCCATAAATGACCTTTTCCCCTGTTAGATTGCTCCCTGGACAACTGGACATTTGGTATCCCAAGGTGAAGAGTTTTTAAAATTATAGTTTCACAGCTTTGCCCCTTTACAAGACAAAAATTTCTCTTCGTTAATTCACCATATCGAGAGGAGGAAAGAAAGTCAGCTGCTGCAGAATATCCCTTATGCTTTAAGAAAGCACGGCACTAATTGCTGGGAGACTTTTGCTAAACAAAATCCTGTGTGGCTTGGTCCACGCCTGCACACTCCAGTCGTCCCTGCTCCGTGCCAGCATGTCACAGGTGCACACCACAAGGGACAATGCAGCAAATGTAATTGGGAGGCAGGTGGCAATAGCTTGGACTCCATAATACATTCATCCCAAGGTGCACTCGTGCATCTGTTAGAAAGTGAAGTAATTTTTTTTTTCTGTAATTCAGTTGGTCTGACAAAGACTTGAGCCGTAGGAAAATATTTCCCATCTCTTAAACACAACATCAAGAAAGTTACTAAAGGTCCTTGGAGACCACAAGCGAGGTGGGATGAAGATTGCTGATCTTGGGGAAAAGCGAGGGGTTGTCACTTTACACAGAAGTGGGTCAAGTGTTTTTAAGACATTTGAGAGGGCTTTTTCCTCCTCTGCTATTGCTGTAATATCAGTACAAACTTTTCCTTTCTAGATATGAGCCTTTTGTAATTGCATTAATGCTGCGTGCTCTGACTGAGCTGGTCACTCAGTGGTGCTCAACCTTCCCTGCATCTTTCCAAGAGTCAGACCAGAGCCTCTCTGTATGGGAACCTTTGTGTTTCTGCTCTGAGTCCTAAAAAAGGGTGTTTATTCCCTCTCTAAAACACAGAAAGGACCCAAAATGCTTGTACTCTTACAGGGAGCCTGAAAGCAAATCTTGCCGAGCCGAACTGCAGCAATCTCTGGGGTGGAGTATAAGAGCTATAGTGCAGCATACAGAATCCCTCTATAGGAGAGGGAGGCTAGTGCCAATTCCAGGCAAAACTATGGGGAATGGGATTCAAATGAGCACAGATGCAATGTTGCTTACGGACAAAAACGAGCAGCACAGTGCTGCAAAAATGCATGTAGGTTTTAGTAGCCTTTGGTGGACGAAATACTGCTTTCCTATGAAGGATACCTAAACAAGGCAAACAACATAAAAATTATACCACACATTTTGAATGCCACATGCTTCCTAATCCCTAGGGGAGTATTTCCCCCATCTGTCTCAATTCCTAACTCCACTACTCAACTCTCCTTTTAATCTGGAGTTGGGTCAAGCTGTAACCCAGAGCTCTTTGGGGTGATTTGCATGTGAAGCTGCTGGGAGGGTCCCACTGCTCCTTTCCCGAGGTCTGCTCCAGCCTCTCCTGGCAGTTTGCAGACTTTGTCCTCCTGCTGCATCTCTGGCTCTTGGCTGGCGGCAGGGCCAGGTTAACTGAATGTGTGAGGTTTCGATAACCTGCAGCAAGTGTTTTCCGTCTCCCAGGAGAGAGCTGCACTGGAAAATAATTTCCAGAAGACAGGAGCAGAGATCTGGTGTCATTTTTGGTGCAGCTACTACAGTTTCTTGCTGTGAGCCCTTATCAGTGGAGTCCTTGTAGAGCTGCTCATCAGCAGAGATCCTGCAGGCGAGCACAGCGTTATTGCTTCGTCCCATGTGGCTTTTTTTATCAGTGCTGTTCTGGCTTCTAAACCTTCTGGAGATGCTGTAATTGGGTACTTTGGGGTGGTTTGGCATTTTTTTATAGCATAAGTTAAGTTTTTAGGCTGGGCTTTAGAAATAAAATAAAAATAAAATAAAATAAAGCAAAAGAAAGCAAAATAAAAGCAAATAGAGGAAAGGAAAGGAAAGCAAAAGAAAATTAAAGGAACTAAAATGAAATAAAGTGGAATAAAATAAAACTAAAAAGAAAAGTAAGCATCTGTAGTTAGAAGAAAAGAAATGAGGTTCCAAATAAATAAATTCTACTTCTATTTCTTGGACAGATCTAGGAAAGCTGATGGAGATTGACACTTTTAAGTTACATGAATGTTTTGAACGTGTAAAGAATCCTGTATAAATTCAGCTTAGTTTGCTGTGATACACTTTCCAAATTAGGATACTGTGGAGCAGATTGTGAAATGGTGATTTACATGACTTGAGGATTTTGCTCCTTGTGATTAAACACAACAGCACTTCCTTTAGTTCCTTTTAGAATGCATTTTAAAAGATGTATTTAAATGTATGTAGAAATATATTTAAAATGCAGGTTATTTCCACAAATATAAAAATATCAGGCAAAAAGTGCCTTATTGAGTGCTGTGTAAAGTGCAGCTGAGTATCTCTAGAATTGCAGCATTCTAAAGGAGGAAATAAAATTACAACTAAGAAAAATATTCAAAGTACCATTTTTTTTTTGCTGGCAGGAGAGTGAAAACATGGAGTTTTGTTGGCTCATTCTTCCTTTTGCAAAGGATTTAGTGCTGAGCTTTTACCTTGCTACATGATATACTGCAGTGAAATGCACAGAAATTTGGGATTAGATATGAGTTGTAACATCGAGTAAATTTTGCGTTGAAAAATTTAGAGTGTGCCAAGCGGCCAGCTCCTCGGACAAAAGACTAACATGAATAGGTTAGAGAATTATTAGCCTCTAATAATAGATGATATACTATATATCAAGTAATGACTACTTACTATCCTGCATTTATCTGTTACATGATGTCCTTTTTAATTATCGACCCTGCCACCATGGGGGCTGGCAGCTGGTGCAAGAAATGCTGCAAAGCTCATGCCTTCTTCCCTCATAAAATGGAAATATCTTCCCAATCTGTGCCCTTGCAGTTGTTAAACTTGGGTTTCCCAGGGGAAAAAAAGCATCCAAAACATGGGGTTTTTTGCACAGTAGTTTTTAAGGAGGGTTGTATTACTGAAATAATTTTTCAACATAATTCCATCCAATGGAGGGAAAACTCTACCCAACATTGGCTCTTCCCTTCAGATTTTAATTCCTTCTGCTGCTTGTCGAGGTGAGGAATGGATAAAAATAGATTGTTAGATGAGGCTGTTGCTTTTAATTATATTCATAATGAACATTCACTATCCTTAATTCAATAGTGCAGTATAACGGGGGAGGGCAGGGTTGTTTAACCTCATTTCCTAAGGAAATGAGGCATATAGCATCCCACCACCCACCCACCTGGACCCAGGCCTCTCTTAACATGTGAATGCTTTCTAAGTGAGCTTGAAAGGGGTCAGACATCTCAAAGGTTACATTTCCTCATGGCAACTGGGGTGAGTGCAGGGAAAAGCTCCACACTGGTGTGCCAGGCAGGTAAATTCAGTCATTATCCCTGCTGATGGCAACCCATGGCCAGTGACATCCCCTGCCTGCTGAACAGCATGGCTGGAAGAGCTGGCCACCAGGCTTGCTGCTGGGGCTGAACTTTGGGATGGGCAGCACTGGGCAAAAACAGAGGAAATGGCTTTTGCTCACAATTTGGTTTTGGGAAGGAGCATAGATTCTGAGAGCCTCATTTGATACTAATTCTCCCCAGTGTGATGTCAGTGCAGGCAGCCTCCTGGTTTTGGTGAAATCAGGGCTGAGTGAGGAGTTGATTTGTTTTCTGGGAGCAGGACAAAGCTCAGTGAAAATTGGCCTCTGTGCTTTTCAACCTGCAGTGTTGCAGGGGACTTTTCCCATGCAGTGCCCCCAAAAGAGCAGTTCTCCCCCCTGCTTCCCTCCCTCCATGTGCTCCCACACCGACTGCTCTTGGAGCTGGCAGCACATTAATAAAAAAATGTAAGTTTTATGGGACAAAGTAAATAAGGCAATTCATATATCATTCCTAAGACACACAGAAAGGAAGCAGAGAAAAATAACCAGCCGATATTTTATATGAGGATATTTCCATGAGTCAGCTCATTTTCCCATTTCTGCGCTTCCAGCTGCAAGCTCTGCTGTGTTGGCTTATCTTCTACTCGAGGCCTGGCATGTGCCAGAAGTAGCTTATAATTGGCTGTGTTTCCCCTTTGTAAATGGTAATAATAGAGCCTTTATCAGCAGAGAATGGCTAAAAATTTGGATGTCTTTAATTTCATCACAACTTGTAATTTTTTTCAGGTCTAATATTACACAAATAGATCTCAGAGCTCCTTGTTCAGGTTGCAGGGCTGACAGCAGAGGGGAGGATTTTGTAGGTGGGGTATTGAACTGCCTTCAGATGTTCCCTAAGCATGGCCATAGAGCTGAATTTATCCTTTAACCCTTGTTGCAGGGGTTTCATTAACCCCTTGGCTTAAGAAAAGTCACAGTAATTGTGGCTCAGCCTGGCTGTGAGAGGCTGATGCATTTCTTGTGGCAGCCTTGTTGTTTATTGCAGGGCAAAAATGCAAGGTATTTTCCATATATTTTAATTCATTTGAGGTTTTCAATGAACTCACCTCAGCCTTCTGAACTCCTCTGCTTCCTGTGCATTTAAAAATGATTAAATTTAACTGGGGATGGGGGGGGGGGGGGGAAACAGCTCATTCAATACAATTTCTAAAGACAACTATACAAGCTCTATAGAAAATGAATTTTAAATTTCTACATGGCAGAAGAATTTGGTTGATCACAGGCATAGGAAGGATGCTGCAAGATTTATTTGGCCAGTCACAACTTGAATTTTGAATAAATTCTGTCAAGCTGTTAAAAAATATGGAAATACATCACTTGACGCATTCAAATCACAAATATGTTTGAGGGGAACTGCAATCTGCTCAGAGATGTCCTGCGAATAAAAAAGATTTCACATGTGTTTAATATATTCCTTTTTGAGGAATTAATTGTCCACCAGCTCTGACAAGCATGGGGGATGGAGGAGTGGAATGGGAGCGATTTGCAGTTCTTAGTGGGAATTAGTGGCATGACTATATTATAACAATCATAATTAAGCTTTGTACTTGAACAGTGCCTTTCCTCAGGGAATCTCAAGGCACTCTGTCAAATTTATGGGGAAGTCCCGGGGAAATAAGTGATTTCCCTACAGATCTGCAAAAATTCAGTGGCAGAGCTGTGAGCAGACCCCAGGTCTCCAGTGTCCTGGAATCTGGCTCCAGCTCACAGCAGGGGCTGCCTGATTCCTCTGTCACAAATGGGGCAGGACTCAGGGGCTCTGTGAGCACGGCCTGTGGGATGCAGGTGGGTGCTGGGGGCAGTGGGGTGACTCCCTCACCTGGGGCTGTGCAGGGAGCAATGACATGGGCTGGGGCAGGGGGAAGGTGACAGCAGGGGCAGACAGCTCACACCAGACTGCCCTTTCAGCAGCATCCTGAACCTAAATAAAAATAACTGTGGGAAACCGCACTTGGATGCTGTTGTACGCTTGGGGAAGTCTTGACTCCTCCATGCCTCAGTTTACCCACCTCTACAGGTAATATGGTGGCACTATGGGAGGACTTGTGGTGGTAGTTTTAATGACAAAAAAAAATTTTAAAAATCGGGAAATCTTGCATAAGGATGTAGTGCCTTGAACATTATTTGAAGTTTTTCATCAAGGCTGAAGTCCTTACCAGAAAAATGTACTCTATCTCAAAATTCAGGGTTTGTGAAAGAAATACACAGAGAAATTATGTATGTATCATGAAAAAGACTCTGATGAGATGGTCACAGGGGTCTATTCTGTTTAAAATCCCTAAGGTTAAAAATTTGTACAACTTAATGTTTCTAACATGCTTTGAGGCCTTCAGAGACAAAGTCCCTTTGGACACAGTAGGATGAATTGGCCTCCTCGAGTAAGCTGAGTTGTATTTTGAGAGTAAGACAAGGAACATGTTATGTTATGGGCTTGTTTGCTCCCCTGGCTGGTTTCACCAGTTTATGCAGCCTGGTGAAAAACCAAACAAATTCACCTGACTGCACAGACAGAGCAAAGCTGACAGTAAGTTTTTCATATAAATTCCGGCAGAGGATGACAAAATGTTCAAAAGACAAGTGGACTTAATATTATTGAGAATTTTTAAAGTAAGCAGTAAAACATTAAACATTGATTTGGTGTTCTACTACAAGGAATAGAGAGATTTAAAAATAGTGGTTAGATGCTCAAAAGCACAGCTTCAGTGAAGATCCCCATATTTGCTTTGAATAAATCCTCTCCCTCCTGGGAGCAGGCTGAGTGTGGAGGGGAACAGAGTTATTGGCCTCTCTTGTTAGGCCCAGGCTATTCATTTGGCTTGGTGATGGGCAAAAGGATGGTTTTGGGTCTGTGTGAAAGAGCCTGTCAAGGAACAATGGGCAGTGCTCCTGTGGATGGGGGCACGTGGTGTTTTAGAGGGAGCTGTGTTGTTGATGCCGTGCAGAGAAATCCCTTCCCTCTGCCCTGGGACCAAGGGTCATGGCAGTGGCCTGGCGAGGGGCACCGCTGTCCGGCAGCACTGCTGGCATCTCTGCAAGCCTCGGGTCAGAGGACCAAGGGTATCCCACCAGAACTGGGACAGTTGGCAATCCTTGTTCTTGTGCAGACTGTGTGAAATGCACGCCATTCCCCAGAGCTTACAGGCACAGTTACAAACGAAGCAAAGATGGCAGGAATGACATTCCCTTGCTAATTATAGTGTGGTCCCATCTGTATATTTGGTGTTATGTCACCAACTCCAGCCTGCTTTTTTCTAGCAGGGAAATACTGCTGTAGGTCGAGGCTCAGCACAAAAGGCTCCAGACCTCTAGTAATGTTATAGTTGCTTGTTTAACAGGGGTGAGACTCTATTTTTAAGGGCTATCAGTTGGAAATCTGAGAGCGTGTTGGCTAAGGTTCTTTTTGGGTAATTCAACAATCCATGTATAAAAACCACTTGGGTGTGGATAAACATAACAGAGTTCAATGCCTGCACATTTAATTGAACACCGCTGGCTCCACTGGCACCTTGTGCATGGCAGCAAAGCTGTGAGCTCAGGTTTATCCCTCCTGCATGGAGAAGGTGGGAGAACAGCTATCTCCCTGGCCATCAGTGCTCTTCTTGGCTGCAGACGTTTTGGTTAGCAGATAGTCTGTGAGGAGTTTGGGCTGTAGGACCTGTGCATTACCTTCCAGGAATTCCCTCAGAGGGATATGAGGACAGACACCGCCCTACTGGATCGCTCCATGGGGTGTTTCCTCTTAATCCCTTAGAGCATCTCATATGTCCTCCTAGGGACCCAGATACAGTCCTTGAATCCATGTCCCTTGGTCCATGTTGGTGAAATTTCCTGGCTCCTTCTTGTAAAAAGGACCTTAAATTTGCTAATGGAAGATGCCATTTGTCCCTCCGAAGGAACCCATGGGGTGCTTCATTCTTGCACGTGGTACTTGTATTGATGAGCCTCATGCTAAATCATATAGGACTGAGATTTTTAATTAGGGTAGAGGTGGAAGTCTCCAAATCTCATGTGATTAGAGAGTTCTCATAACTTTTACATTTATTATATGGTCCAATTATCATATTTCTTACTTTAATGTCTCTATTGCCCTGTTCAATGTTGAAAATCCAAAAATAAGAGCACTTTCTAAAACTTGAAAGCTGTGAAGTGAAAATAGTCCAGAAACAAAAGTAAAAATGGGTGTTCCTAATTTAATTCACTGTTTGGACTAAAAACAATTGATGAAAATTTGGCAAAACAAGGAAACACCATAAATAACGACAAAGAAATTAAAATCTAAAAGCCACCCACTTTCCCCCCATCCCACTGGTTGTGGGAGAGGCAAAAGGAATTTTAAAAAGTCAAATAAGGCTTTAAGCCATCCCAAAAGCAGGCTTGTGTGAGGAGGAAAAGCACTGTGTGAAGACAAATCTCTCAGGGCTTGCACCTGGACCTGTCCCGTGAGGTTACAGCCCCTCTCTGCCCCCTGGTTTGCTGATACACCCCAAGGGTGTTTGGTGGAGCTCATGTGCAGGAGGGGAAGCAGATCTCCAAAGAGCTTTATGGATGAGGAGCTGCCACATGAAGGCCACAATGTCTCTGAAAGTCAAGGAGACTTTGTACCAGCAGAAATAGACTCTTGGTTTCTTGTCATGCAGGAAGCCGTTGGTGGAGCCGGAATTTAACAAGTTCACAACTTAACAAGTCCCAGCCTAGTGTCTGGACTACCAGAATAGATTTTTTTCTCAAATACCCCCAATCACTCAATGCTTTTGTCAAATTTCTGTCTCTCTGCACACAGTGTCAACCTCAGCTTAACAATGAAGGTAGTCCCAGAAAACTTCTCACAAATAAGCAACCTATGCTCTCTGTTATGAAAGCAGCCTCCTACTGCCTTGTATATTAATTCTGTTCTTGTGGGGCACTGTAGAGGTTGAATTTTCTCTTCCTGGCATGGCAACTTTCATTGCTTTCATTTTTTTAGGAAACTCAAGTTTCTGAAAGACTTAGAGTGAGCCATGAAAGCTCCACCTCTTTCTTGGCCCTGTAACCCGTGAGCAGTTCAGCTGAGGCTAGGGGATTTGTGTATAATGATTTGGGAAAGTTGTGAGTATAAATAGTAAGGAATTTGAGATGTTTTTCCCCTCTGTAATTCCACACTCAATAGCTTCCCCTTCCACCCTGCACATAAGGTGCTGTACCAAAACCATGGAAAGAATTTGTGGAGCTTCAGATCAAGGAAGTTCATAAGCTTGCAGGCTTTTTTCTTACTTGCTCTTTTAAAAAATCTTATAATATCATCTCCTCTGGAGAATAGCATAGCCAGAGGACTTTACAAATTTTCACCAGATCCTCTCACCAGGAGCATTTGCCCCAGGGCAGAGGCAGGACAGCCCTCTGATCTCTTATGCACAGTGTGGTAAGGGCAGGAGCCTGGAATAAGTGTTCAGCCTCAGCTTTTTTTCCTTCTTTTTTTCTCCTTTCTCTTTCTGGTAGCAGCTACTGCTGAGAGGATGTGTTCCACCTTCTCTAAGCTCCAACCTCAGTCTTCCTTACCCGTCCACATCTCACAGGTACACAGGGCCAAGGTATTGGGCTGCAGCACACAGAATAATATAATCATTTAGGTTGAAAGAGACCGCTCACATCATTGAGTCCAAGCTCAAACTACAGGGTCATTTGGCCCCAGCTCTGTGATAAAATGCCCATCCCTGGAGTCCCAGGACAAGATATTCCTGAGCGCAGAGGTTGCCATTGCATCTGGTAACAGTGCTTAGAGCTGGGGACACCCTTGCCAGGGCATCTCTGTCATGACAGTTTTGCTTTTAGGTGCCCTACAGGTTCCATTCTTCTCCATAGAAATCTTTGTCTTAATTTCTCCTCTGCTTTAAACCCCATGCAGAAAATGCCATGTAAACCTCAAAATATTCTCACTTATTCTAACAGAAGTATCATCTCCGAGCAGTATCAGTGCAAATTTTCTGTAGCCCCTGTGCTTTCAGCCCAGAGATGGGTCTCAGCTCTGCACTTCATCCCCAAAGCCTGATTGAAAACCCCTGGTACAGCTCTCCAATTACACTGACTTGGGTACAGATGACAGACAATTACAGCATATATTTGTGTACATTCATTGCCAGGCGTTTGATGTATGGTTTCATTTTTTAATCTTGACTTTTGACCATGATATTTGAACATACAGATTTACAAATCAGGCCCCAGCATTATTGTTTAAAGAACTCTCAATGCTTTTGGTAAAAACCTGAGTAAGTATTTGTTATATTTAGAGGCAATTCTGCTTATTGTCTCTTCATACCATAAGCTTTTCACTGACCTAGATTTTACTATTTCATTTTCCATTTGCTGCCCTATAGTACATTTGCATGGAAAGAAATTCTTTTGTCTTTTAGTGTCCTCTTGCACTTGCTATTTCATCCACCAGCCAAAATCACACTCACTGTCCTGTGTCCTGTGATGGTGTGAAGAGCTTATCTGGAGGTGATTGTATGGCTGAGGATCCCAGCTTCAAACTGGAAGTAAAAAGTTATTGCAGCTTTTAACTTTGTAGAATCCTTGGGCTGAAGAGTACTGGAGGACCAGCCCACAGCAGAAGAGCATGAAAAGAGGAATGGTTTGTGTGTTTTCCAGCAGTAGCAATTTACAGAAAGAAAAGTGGACAGAGTCAGAAACTGGCTTCCTTTCAGTCAGAGGGAATAGTACTCTCCCTGGATGTATATTACAACTATAGCTAAAGACACAAAACAACATCTTGATTTTAATTCTGGTTTCAGTTTTAGCATGTCATTAAACAGATACCTGTATTGACAGGAAGAGTTGTAATGCTTTTGGGGAGTTGTTATTATCGTATTACACGATTATGGTGTTTATTGCAGTGGTGCCTTAGGGCTGAATTTACAAACGCTGTGGATGGATTACATGGGTATTATGCTGCACACAGACATTTTGCTGCATGTTCATGTTGAAATCCTGTAAACTGGACAATGTAAACAAATTAACATTATCAAGGAAAACCTGTTTTTTAAGTTAACTTTCCCTGCAGACTCTACTTGGCCAAAGGACACTTGCTCTTGTTCTTACATCTCCTGCATCCCAACCATGTTCAAAAATGTTTTTACTAGCACATATTAACCAAAACCTCATCCTTTTCAGAAAAAAAAAAAAAAAAAAGCAGGCATGTTTTAAAATGCATTTGATCCAACCAGCTAGTATATTTTTAAACACGACAGTGTTATGTTTAACAGTGTGTTAGCATATGTCAATTAACTTGTTTCTGCAGAGTGCTGACAGAAGTGCCCCCGTCACCGCCAGCCCTGAGGGGCCCCAGGGCTCAGTCGAGTCAGCAGAAGGGAGCCTGTGCCCACACCTCCAGCCCACTGAAACTCAGCACTGGCTCCTCTGGACAGTATTAAGAAGAGGGCATGGTGGTTTTGAAGTAATTTCTCCTTCTGCTGGCTGTGGTCTGAGGGTAGCCCCCCATGGCTGGGGAGATGAACCAGGGCTCCTCTGTCAGCACCCCAAATGATGTCTCCTGTGAGCACACACGTGAGCTGAGATGCTCTCACTGCATACAACGCCCTTCCAGACAGAATAAATAGAGACTTTTTCTCACACTGTCAGGAGATCACACCCCTTCCCTGTGCCAGATATAGATGAGATGGAGGAAAAAAGATGCACGTGCACGTGCATGTAGCCCCTAAGTCTCCCCTGTGCCCAGGGCAGGTGGCAAGGATGGGTGTGCATGTCTGGGGTGCTTCATGAGCCGAGTCATGGCCATGGCCATGTAGGCAACTCACCACCCCACTGCTCTGGTCCACACTGATCAGTGCAGAGGGAACACTTTAATCCATTGTTGGAAACAGCAGAGACCTTTGTGTCTGGACACTGGCATGTACTGCTGGATAAAGCTCCGGCAGTGTGTGAACTAACCAGTCATATCCTGGCAGGACCTTCCTGTGCTTCCCAGCCATGAAATTGTGCATGATGAGAAGTGGAGTGAGGAGCACACAGGTCAGGTCTCAGCAGCAAAGCAGGGATGCACACTGCTTTCCTACAGGGATATGCAAGTGCCTGTCCATGCATGGCAGCTGCAGAGGCACCATCAGGAGTTTGAAGTGCTTCTCTGTTACTGCCCGTGCAGAGGGTGTGGGAAGGGTAAATACGTGGGCAATTATGGCAGAGGAGGTGTCCAGAGTCTGTATCCCCATGCCCTGCTGCTGTGGACTGCATGATGTATCTATGTCCCAGCCTGACTCGGTGTGTGGGAGCAGCCCCCAAGCAGACAGACCTGCCTCTGCTGCTGTTCCTCATCCAGGGAATTTGGGCAACCTTCATTTCTCATTTCAAGATTAGCAAATGCATGAATGATTCCCATGTGTTCTGAGACAGTGTTAATGGGAACGATAGAAATACCTAGAATAAGCAGTGTCCAAAAATAGGTCTCTTGTCCTGCCAATATCTTGCACATGTTCTTCACTTTCCTGCCCTGGGAAGCAACTCCTGGCACCCTGCAGGGCAGGAGAGTTTTTCCATTCACTTCAGTGGGTGCGGGATTTCATTCTGCCTTGCAGACCTGCAGATTTTAAAGGGACTGTCCCTAAGGCACACTCGAGCTCTTTGCAGGGTCGAAGTGCTTTATATTTTTAGCGCTGACATGATGGTCATGAGGGAAAAGCACGTTTTTGCCCCGCTCGAAGGGCATGGTCAGACATGCTGCTCTGCTGGGGCTGCTCGGGGTCAAGTTGTTACTGGCCCTGAACCATTTCTTCGGGTGCTGCACCTTCCTGCTACACAGCTTGGCTGCCATAATTGGAGCCGTGGAGCTGACCTACACCAGCCGAAACATGTTGGAAGTGGGGTTTTATAAATAGACTGTGTGGACAAAGGGTGTCTGCTCCGGGGTGTTTATGGGGCTGGGGAGAAGAGCTTGGGGCAGGGGATGGAGCCTGACAGCTCCCAGTGAAGCAGCAAGCCCTCTTTGCAAAACAGGGAGCGTGGTGCTGGCAGAGCCTGCAGCAAGCCCTCGGCACAGGGAAGGATGGAGAGGCCACAACCCGGGGTGTGGGTGCTCAGCTATTTTCTCCCTGTGAGACTGGCTCCCAGGTCTTTGCTCATGCAAACCCTGACAGGTCCCATCTAATTGAGTAGTTGGAAATTACGTGCTCCCTCCCTGGTCTGGGCTGGAGCTGAATTTTGCTACCATTCTCAGGCAGTAGCTTTTGCTACCAAATGCAATTAAAAGAACTAGAACTTGGGACTGTGGGATCTTGCCCAGTGCTGTTAGTCAGGGTGATTGACATTGAATTCTTTGATTTCTCCAGAGGCATCATAATATTTTAAACTTATTATTAATTACAAGTGTATTAATCTCTGAATAGTATTAACAGCATTTCAAAATATAATTTTATCCTATCCAACCCACTGGGGAAAGAAAAGGAGTTTTGGATGAACTGAACAACTTTATAGTCACTGTGCTTTATAACCAGATAGATTTTCCCTAGTTAGTTCCATTTCTATCTAATATTGGTGGAAGATTAAAGATACTGAATCAATGGCCATAAAAGCTTACATTAAAAATTTGCAGTAAATGAGAAGAGGAAAATTTCATTAGAAGCATAAATTGTAGCAACTGGAATGCCTGCAAGTTATTTTTAGTATTCTACTGACAGCCACACTTGAAAGCCTTTTTTTTTAAAATGTTTTCTTTTCTCAGATTAAAAAAAAAAAGAAGAAAATGACCTCTAATATTTTGAAATATAGAACTAATTACAGTACAGAGTGATCCTGATCCCACTGAAGTCAACTGCAGCATTCTTTATGACATTGCAGGATAGTGCCTCTATTAAGAAATAGGAAGGAAATGAGATACTTTAAAGAGAAGGGTTTAAAATGAACTGGCTCTGTTGGCTTCTTTTGTAAAAATACCTTAGAGCCACTTTTATCAAGTCAAAAGGTTCATTGAAAAGAGAGAAATTAAAAGATGCTGCTCATGGAGCCTGGCAAAACATGAAGTTCGCAAAAAATATCTCTCCAATGCAATTATAACATTCAAATCAAGGAGGAAAAAAATTACACAATATAATGAAAGCTTTCTTTCTACTGAAAAAGTCTACTTGGAGGTGTCCAGACCTAAGGGAATTAGCAAGTCAGCATTATAGTGGGGAAAAAATGTAATGTAAATGAGAGTGAAATAATCAAATTTTTCTGGTGGAAATAAGTGCAGTTGTTTGATGTAATTTTGACACACAGCATAATTTCAGCATCAACAGTGAAGTTTAAAGAATCAGTGTGTCTTCATGAGATTTCTGTACAGAAAAACCATTCAATGGGAAAATCTAAATCAGACTTTGGTTTGCACATTGGGCCCCCTATGATAGAAAACCCTGAATTATTTTGCAAATAGAAAAATAAAGATGACCCCTTTTCATTAATTTCTAGGCATCTTTTCCACTTGAAAATCCAGCATGATTGTGGCATATAAATCACAAGAAATGTGATGTGTGATTGTTTTTGTGCTCACAAAAATTGAACTTTGGTTTATATCTCTAACACCTGCTCAGCCATTTAAAATTATACAGTTTTCCACAGTGAGCTACACTGGACCCATGTCACCATGTTTCTTGCAAGTGTAATTATTCAATATCATCAGGATATATTCCAAACAATTAAAATAATTAGAGCAGGGTATGTCTTCAGTATTTAACTCAGTCTTGTAGTCCATATGAAATATATTTGTAATTTTGTGTTCATTTCCAAATGGAGACAGATTCACACAGCCTCACAGCCAAACTCAGGACAAGAACCAACAATTAAATGAAGCCTGAGATCCAGTCCAAAGCAGGCATATACTCAATTTAATTTTTAAATAGCTTAATTAATAGTTTCAGTTAAAACAAAGAAGTGAAAATGGGTCAAACTATGTAAACATTGGTTAGAAAAACACACTGTCCAGCCAAAGCATTGTAGAAGTGCTTTTAAGAAAAATGGTCTTTAAATTTAATTTAAACATGGTTTTCCAACTTAGGTAAAAGCCCAGTTCAGACAAGGCCCAAGCTTTTTATGCTACTTTTTATACCGAGGTATACTGAGAGTTTATTTAGTCCTTGCTTGTTCTGAGGCCATGTTTCACTGAGCAGTCATCATTCTCTCCTTGCTGTCAGCACGTTGTTACCTCTCAGCAGCTCGGAGCTCACCTTGGGGAAGCCGCGCTGCGGCGGCGACGGGACCTGCGCGAGGGCTGCGAAACACCCTCCGCAAATATTGACTGGAATTTTGAAATGGGCTGGGAGACACTGCTATTGCACTGCTGAGTGTTTGCGTTCTGCAAACAACCAGGTTCAAGTTCTTATTGACACGGCTGTGATGGGTGACGGGGTCCTTTACATAAGGATCGAGGCCAGGAGGGTGATTTTGCTCCGGAGTAGTTGGGGAGTAGAAGCAGCACCGCTTGTCTTATCTCACCAGGCATTGCTTAGCAGCCATCACTTCATGGGAACACACACTTGTTAACTTCTTAGTAGTTCCTGGATTCCAGAGGGGCAAAATCATAAAATGCAAGCAATTCCTCTCAATCCAGAAAATTATCCAGAGAAAACAATGTTCTTTACTCAAAAAACCCCACATTTTTTCTGCAAATTTTTTCCATGATACTTAAATTTCAGTTTAAATGTCACAAGGGTGTCATTTGAAAGGGATAAGAATATTGTTTTTAAAAATCCTTTTTAATTATACAGTAACACTTACATGATTCTATATATTTGTCATTTGAAGTTTCTGCTATAGTGAGTTCTTTGCAGATTTGCTGATTTGCAGTTAACTTCCAGGATCCTAGCTTTTTGGTTAGAATAACTGAAAGGTTCCTGTTTGCTTGTGGGATTATGTTTTCTTTCTGTATTTTTAAAAAACATTTATTTGATTAAGTTAATAGAAAAAAATATTAGGAAAAAAATTCAAATTATAAGTACCAAGACTGGCTCAGTTACATTGCTTTAGGAAGATGTCACTGCCATCCCCTGCATTGGCACTTCTTACTGGTGTGATACAGTTTGGGAGTTTGAGCCTAAACTTTATCTAAGTTTTATCACATGAGAATTTTCCCCCATTTCTTACGTTTCACACTGATTTGTGCAGAGCAGGTCCTGTAGCAGAAGTTGGCAATGTCTGAAGGTGTCACTGCTCTTTCACAGCCATCCCCTTTGGAGTGTGAAGTCAGATTTGGAGGAGGAAATCTGTGGTTGGTGGCTTTTTGTGGAGTACATGGCTGGCGGAAGAGACTGTTTTGGCCTTCCTGATCTGAACATTTTTGTTTCCATTGGAAAGGACAACACAATCTGTGCAGGCAAAAAAATCCCGTTGGTTCTTCTCTCCACCTGCACAACAACTGCAGGAGGAGGGGAACATATCAAAGATCCTTATAATGAAGGACAGCTTTTACTGTTTATGTTCAAAAGCAAAACCACAACAGGAGACAATGTTCCTTTCATGAGAATGAAGCAAACAAACATCTTGGGCTGGAGAACAGGCTGGATGAGCTGACCTACTCCAGCTTGTCTGAAAATTAAACATGTCAAAGGTTCTCTGCCAGGCAAAGGGAAGATGTAGGAGAGGATTTTATAAATGGCAGTTGGGCAATTAATGTTAACCATCAATATCAGAGTGGCTTAGATTACATGATTAACTAGTAAGAGTTTTGAGCTGGCTGGTAATTTTAGATTAAATAGTCAGGCAGCCAGTGACTTGAATATTGATGAATATCCTGTGTTTTATTAATATGCATTCTCTATAAATTAGAGGCTTAGTACACAAAGAAGAATCCTAATGCTCTTGCTATTTTTCATTGCCACAGGTAGAGCTGAATAATTCATAACAATTAATTTATTTCACTGATTTAGCCTTTTGGGGCGGGATGGGGGGGGGAGGTAGGGGGGAAGTTGAGCACAAGTAGACTGCAGGTAATTTTTTTCCATGTTTATTTATGATAAATAACTCACCAAACACATTTGAAGGCTAATTCTTAGTTGTGGGGATTTTTTTGTATTTTAAATTGGAGAAATTGAGAGGAATATGGGCATAAGGGCAAGCAATCTGCCAGTCAGTACAAGAACCCAAATGAATTTTAAATTGCAAAAAAAGGCCAGCTAATTGCAAATACAACATATACAGGGTCAGGCTCATGTTGATTTGTATTGATTGGTGCAATGCTGGTTACATTGCATATCTCTGCTCCTCATTTAATTGATTCTAGTTCTTCAGGACCAAGATTTTGTTACAAATATTTCTGTGGGCTGAATCTGTTGTCTGTATTTAGTCCCTAATTCATAGGTGAAATGCTGCCCCTTTTGCAGCCAAGGGAAGTTTTACCCTTCATTCTGAAATATCCAGGATTCTAACTGCTGATGACAGCATTCCTGAAAATCCTTTTTGGTACACACCGGGCAATAATGTGTCCAACACGAATGACACTTTATATTTGTGCAAAGTTTCAGAATATCCAGATGCAGATTTTTAAATGTATTTTTTAGGCAGTAGGAGATGGTGCCTTAAACACGAGACAAAATGTTGCAGCACAAAGATCATTTGCCAGTCCTGCATCTCAGGGAGGCTGCAGCTCTGTCTCGGTGTCACACTTATATCCTGAGCAGGTAATATCCAGAAACACACGAGGAGGAGGAGGCTGGATGATTGCTGCCTCTCCCTTTCTCTGGTTCTTGCAACACACTCACAGCAGTGAGACTTGCATAGCACGCAATAAATCATTGCCTCATTATGCTCCTTCTGGTGGTTTGTTTTGGGCACCTACTCTAGTACTGGCTGAGGAAGATTATTTGTTCTTCCCAGAAATTCCTCTCAGATATAGACCCCTGGTTTGAAATGCACACAAGGAAAATATCTCTTTTATTTTTTTCTGAAATAATTTCTTAGTGTGCAGAACAATTTACATTACAGAACTGCCTAAGAAGGTAATTTCAGCAATGTCTGGAGGGGATTTTAATTTGTAGGTGGGTGATTTTGTTGAGAACAGGCAAAGGTTAAAGAAGGTTTTTGTGGTTTTGTCACTATGAAGTATTAATAAATGAAACAGAGGGTCTTCCTCCCCTCCTTTCTTCCTGCCTCCCTTCTTGCCTGCCTTCCTTTTTGCTTTCCTTCTTCCCTTCTTTCTTTCTTGTACACATAAAAGCTGTTGATCCCTTACCTGGCCAGATTTTGTTGAATTGTTGTAAAAGAAGCCTAAGTACCTCATTAAAAAAAACAATGTAAGGTCTTCATTCACTTTTTCTCTATGTCTTTAGCCAGCCCTAGTTCACAGCTGGTGCAGGAGGGCACTGGTCTGATTGATAGAATAGGGATTTTGACATTTGGTTTTGACTTAAGGAGATAAATTGTCCTAATAAAAGGTGTGCATTAGTTGGCTTAATTTACTAATGAGGAGCAGTATTGCTGATTTTGATAAAACAGTATTTCTTTAGCCTTGCACCAAGTAAATGCTGGAATAACCTAGATTGTACCTGCAATGGATTTGAATGGACAGAGTTGAGACTTTGGAGAGCAGGTGGGTCCACTGCAACATGGCTGGGTTTTGCTGCAGTGTGACAATGTGATCTAGGATCTGATCCAGGCTCTTCAAAAATCAATGGAAATTCTACCCTTGAATTTACTGGGCTTTGGATCCTGCTCCAGTTGTGCCAGGATGAAAATGAAATTACTCCATCTTGGGGGAAGAATTTTCTGGCTTAAGAGATTCAGTGTTTTGTATTGATGGGTGTGTTTTGTGTGAGGGGTCCTGACTTCGAGTTTAAGTGTTTTTGACACATGCCTTGCCATGATCCTCCCTCCTAGTCACAGTTCCCTGAAACACAATAGATTTCTGTTTTGTGACCACTCCCAGACATCTCAGATCAACAATGACATTTCATACATGATTGTAATGTGAAACTCAAAATCATAGTAAGCTTGCTCAAGATAGGACCTGCCTTCACCAAAAAGCTCCCTTAGTTTTATGAACTTTACAGCAAAGCTGGATGAGTTCACAGCCAGAAAGAAACACAAAGATAAGTCACTTTGGTGTATTTTGGGGTTTCAGTACACATCCTCCTGCACCATTGTATCTCAGAGTCCTCGGGATAATTCTCATTTGAACTAAAACCCTTACAAAGAGCCTAGGGGTAGAAGATGTGCTGATGTAAGGGCCAGAAACGACTTTTTCCAGCACCCACTGCAACCTGAGTCCCCCACAAACAGTCAGGACTCAGCAAGAATTGTACCCAAACTTTTTTGATGGAAGTACTGTGGTGACCTTCTAGATTGATTAAAGGTGTGACATTGATTGACTTTGAAGGGAGCCACATCCACCTTCTTCTGCCAAAAAGGCAGTGGCTGCAATGTGAAGCCTCAAGAATGGGGCATTGCTCTTCCAAGTACATGGAAGACATCCAAGGGTAACGGGATAATGCAGATAATGGGATAGGGTTTCTCCCCTTCTCTCCCTCAAATATCATATAGCTAGATTTTGGCTATCCAGCCTCATGCCTTAAAAGACTTTTCTGTGATAGCTACTTAAAAGACGAAATAGCTCAGGAAATGAGCTCTTTTTGTAGATTATTTAGGATGTTCAGTGGTTGAGAATATCAAAAAGGACTGGTGATGTTGACTCTGCTGGAATGTTTAAAGGTAGTGGGGGTATGATGTTGTGAGGACCAGTGTCAGTGGAAGGGATGGTGTGGTGGGGGAAAGCTTTATTCCTCTGGCCAGCCCAGCCCTGAGGATTGTTCACACCGTCACTTTGGGGTGTTAAGTTTGAGAGATGCTAAAATGGCCCTCTTTGCCTAAGATACAGAGTATTTTAACGATATATGGTCTCTTTAAAGCACCTTGAGTTGACACTGAGGAATACTGGCCTCCAAAATGACCACTTTTGAAAATCTAGGCCACTGAACCTGATACGAACTATCAGAAAGCAGAGACAAGGGAGCATTTATGTTGGAGAATGTAGAGTGGCTTGAAAACTACAGATCAAAATAATTCACCCTTTTAAGTGTAAATGTCCTTCTCTTTGATGCACAAATTGAAAAGCTGTCTGGTTTCCATGTAGTTTCCGTAAGCAGTGTGTGGCTGCACACTCTAGAATGCTGTTTAAGTGTTACTTAAAGTGCAGACCTGTTAAGGTCAAGCAAGCTCATCTGTATGCTAAAACTGAGCCCACCACACCTTACACCTAAAACCAGCAGGCAAGAGGGTCTCGAGTTCCCTGGCTCCCTCATGACAAGGGCATGGAGTGACAAACTGTGAAGCACCAAAAGATCAAAGCACTTTTTCAGGCACAACAAAATCAGAGACAGAAAACCACCAGGTTCTGGTGCAGGTGTCTGCTCTTCCAAAGCAGCCTCTATCAGGTTTGACACAGCCAGCTCATGGCAAGGGGATGCAGGCAGGAGCTGCACACTGGCAGTAAATAAACATCAGCAAATGAACATCCTGTGTGGTGCATTTCTGAGCTGGGAGAAAAGCTGAAGATTCACTGCATGAAGCCCAAGTGGAAGGGATTACTGGGGCACAATGAACTTATCGTGAGTTTATTGGAACCTTTTCAATGCAAGCATGAAAGACAGTGCCATGTGTTCTGCTCATATTCCAGAGCTGTTTTCCCTGGTCGAGCACCTCAGTGCAGGTCCTGTGGAAGTCAATAGCTGTCTTGCCTTTCAGAAGGATTATGCCCCTAAATAGCTTCTTTAGGAAGTGTACTTTGCTTGGTGATAACACAAAGCAGAGGGTGGATGATTAACACCAATTAGGATTATTTACAAGAACCTAGAAAACAATAGGTCCATAAATCATTGTCTTATCAATTGTAGTTCCTCTTGAGTAATTCAGTCACCATTGGGCACACTGTGTGTTTCAGGGTTCATTAAGTACAGATCATTGCTGAAATGTGTGCAAATGTTGAAGGTACAATATGACCTAAAATAGCACCATGTTAGAAAAAAATCAGATTGTTCAGATATCTGTATGTTCTAAATCCCCAATAGTTTTCCCTCAGATATTTTGAGTGAATTTAAAGCAACTGATAGTAGCCTTGTTTCTCTTGTGTTAGGCTTCAGCTCTGTCTACACTTGTGTCTCCCTTTGGAGTGGTTTTGTAGTTATCCCCTGGCTGTCTACATTTGCTGGGCACTGGTCCAGCTGCAGAACAGCCTCAATGCACACATATTCCTTCCAGGGGAGAGCCAGTGGGGAGCTCTCTCCAAAAGCAAGCCAGGGTGTGGTGGGACACACTGCTCTGATCCAAGGGGTAGCCAGACTACCACAAAGTCCTTCAGAGTGTCTGTCACCCTGCTTGCAAGAGGAAGGATGTCAAACTTCCCAGAGCTCCAATGCCAGCCTGGAGTGGAGCTTGTGCTTTAGACAGGGTCAACTGCTTTATGTGGTTCCCTTTTGCTGGTGACTGGCAGCTCTTGAACCACTACTTCTCTTTCTTCCACCAAGGCTTCTCCTGGCTCATTATCCATTTTGTTTAGTAACTGCCTGGTCTTCTGTAGCTGTTCCTCCTTGCTGCTGATCTTTTTTACTTCTACTTTTATCACTTTTTGTGATCCCTTTTCCAATTTCCAACCTTAGTCTCCCAGAAGACCCGGAGTGGTGGCGCCTGGAAGCAGAGGAGACCACACTTCTTATAAATCTGCACCATGAGGAGGCCCAAAGTTTCTGCAGCAGCAGGAGGTAAGCCAGGACTGCTGGTGAGTGTAAGGAGCAGAGAACAAAGCCACGTCAGTTTGAGAAGAAGGCAGCAGCACCCCTGAGAATGGAGACTTTGGGGCAGTGTCACGGTCCTGTACAGAAAACTTGAAGATACACTGAAAACTTGAGGTGGGAACACACCACCCAACCAGCTGCTTGTGGGATTTGGTCCATGGATCATTGGGGTCTGTGCACCAGAGACTGAAAACTCTTGACTTACCCTATATTCCCTCTTTGTGGAGTTCTGATGTGACAGGAGTGGCACAAAAATATCCAATATATCTTCTTTGCCATAATGTTTCCAGCCTGCTAACTTTCCCAGGACTACTTTCTGCTCAAATTACTGGAACTTAATTACATGAGGTTTAATTTCAGTTGCTTGACCAGCTTTAAAAACATATATTCAAATTTGAACCACAAGGACAGAATTTTGGGAGCCTCTTTGTCCTCTCACTTTGTGTTAATTTATATGAGGAAACTGTGCCTGTGAATCTCTGCTTTACTTCACCTCTTCCAAGTCAGACTTAGTTCTGGAGAGACATCTCTGTCTCCCAGCAGTTTAAGGGAGAGCACAAACAACCCCTTATGTTACAATTTATGTTTTTGAAACTGTGCAAAAAGTAGATATTTGTCTCCTACTTAGGCATATTCTTGTGAATAAAATGTATTGAGACCAGAGATGGAATTACACTGACTTTACAGCAGATAATGTATTGACATTTTACAAGTGTTGTAGTAACCATACATTTCATAAGTACATACATTTTGCAATGTTTAAGTATAACAAAACAAAAAAAAAAAAAAAAAAGAGAACCAGGAGAACCAAGGGAGCAACATGGAGAGAGAATGCAAAAACACATGAATGGGAAGTGGTGGAGTTGGAGGAAAACAGCTACTATCAAGGCATTATCTGAGAGTTCCTGTGATTAGGACTTATCTTTCTGGCTTCATTACTTCATTATAATCTACTGTTTACCTGATAAGTAATAAATGGCCTTCAAATTTTATTGCATTTGCTTACTTTCTTCAGATTTTGAATCAGTTTGTTCCCCTCTTAAGATCTTATTTCTGTTAAGGAATGAAGATTTTATGGTATTACTGGGGTTGATGTTTTCCTCTGGAACTTCAGTGTTGTAATTTAGGTAGCAAGTGTCCCACAACAATTCCTTGGATAACACTTCCATCTATCACATTGGGATGATCAAGGATACATTGCAGATGATGTTCAAACACTGTTGTGTATCTGGAATTGGGCACCCACCTCCAACTCAGCAGAAACAAAACTCTGCAAAAAGCCAACAAAAGAGGGCTTTTTAAAAACACTCTAACCCGCTAGTGGATCATCCTTAATGGGTTGGCAGCATGCCCTTTCCTTCCTCTGCAGGAATGCTGGCCTGGCTCTGCAGCTCTGGGTTTGGGCTTTTGGTGGTTTTGTTTTATTTTTATTCCTATGTAACAGCATGAAGAAGAAATAAAGTGTAAGACTGATTTGTTCAAGTTCATGACTTCTTTTTCCTCTGCAGCCTGGGATTAATTTATTTACCTGCCAGGAGGTAAATGTAGTGACCAGCACTCCTCTTTGGGGAGCAACCCTGCATTGTCAGCGTGGCCCTGCAGGAGAGGGCTCCTTGCACGGGCTGGCTGCTGTTTCTGGGAGCTCACGGACACACCTTCAAAGGTTGAGGGTTCAGCTTCTTCTGCGTGAGAGGGGAGAGGAAATGACCTTCACCCAGCTGAGCAGGGAACAACAGGAAACCCTCACGGTCCTGCCATTTCCCACCCCCAAGATCCGGAGCTCAGGGACCTTTTTGACGAACTGTCAGTGCTTCTGTCAGGGTTTAGCTGCTGCAAATATATTACCAAAGTATGTTGATGATTCATGGTGAAGTGGTGTACGCTGATTTAAGTGATGGACTAGCCATTCTGTAATGGATTTGAGAATTCCCAATCAGATTGTACTTAGTTTTATCAAGCAGGAAGCTGGCAGGCTGTGTTTTAATCAACTGATAGCATCTCTTGGCAATTGGCATCCAGCTAGTGGACAGAGTACTTCTCAAAGACCAGCTCGCTAAGTTACAAACAGTCACAGCCACTCAGACCTCTCAGCTTTACCTCCTATTTTTCTGTTCAGCCTGTTTCTTTCCCAAATGAAACTTTTGGCTGGAAGTGCAGGACGATGCAGCACATCTGCTTCTCTTTCACTGATGTTTAGGGAGAATGGATGAGGCACAATGCATTTCCTTCATCCCCCAGAAGCTATGCTGAAACAAGCTCCTACATGTAGCATAAATCCCAGAAAATTCTAGGATTTGGTTCTGAAACAAGTTTTTAGAGTGCTCACATGGCATAAGTGTAGTAAATACACTATTGCCACACCAGGTAAGATGTGGCCTTTTCCCCTTTGATTAGGCAATGACTCATTATTCCATGACTCATTATCTCTTGTGTCACCAAAGACATACTCGGTGTTCTGACCTGTACCAGTAGTCATCAAGAATGGTTTTCTTTCCTGATAAAACTCTTCATTCTATTTGTTATTTCTGGGAGAGATCAGCTCATGCAAAACATCTGCATTGCACAAACCCTCAGGTGCCATAGCTACCTTAAATAGCTCCCTACTCAGGATTTATGTTTTGTCACAGCTATTGAGCTGTAGAGCCATCCACACTCATGGAGATATGCTCAAGCACAGCATCAGACTTGAGGAGCTGGTTTGTTGTGCCTGGCTCCTGTGGAGTAGTTACTGTACTTAGCAACCCACCTCCAATATAAATATATCTGCTACTCTGAAGTGCAGGCTTTGAAAAGCACCAGAAGGGATCACTCCCCCATAAAGATTTTTTCCAACATTGCAGAGCTGTTAGAACTTTCAGGGAGAAATTCTTTTCCCAGTTAAGCATCCCAGACAGAGGGGTGAAGATTTCACCACAGGCTGACAAAGCTCTGGTGCAACCTCCTGCAATGAGCCATGAGCCCCCATTTAAAGCTGGGTCCTCTCTGAGCTGCTCTTGAGCCGTGCAGGCATGGAGGGAGGTGCAGAGCAGCCATCCCAGCAGTTGGGATTTGGGAGCCATCCGTGATGTCTTTGCACAAGGGGTCCCACAGCGCCGTGTGGAAAAACAGCACCCTGGTCTGAGACCTGAGCACTAAAACCATGTGGGCTTGAAGCTGCTTAAACATTTGGAACCCTCAGAACAGGCTGATGATTGAAAGGCTGTAAAACAATCATGCTCCCAAAAAGTAATAAAAATGAAAGTGAGGTGTAAGGAACAGAGAGGAGTGATTCATCAGGAAATTGTACTTTTGAAATTGTGTGACAAATCCTGGGTGAGGGAGGAACTGTGTGTAAGCATTTAAGGGCCAGATCCTGGCTTGTCCAGAGGAGTTGAAGACCCAATGAAGATTAACAATGGACCCTGTAGCTGAAAAGAAACTTCCACCTTAGATATTTTCTGTTGACCATTACATGAAAATCAGAGAATTCAGACCCCTGTTTTCAGTGTCATGTCCCATGAGGGCTTCTGCAGACAATGACCCCCACTGCAAGAAATTAAGTTTCCAATGCCAGAACCACCAAAAGGATATGTGAAAACAAAGCTGAAAAAAAGTCTTCTCTCTCTAGGGTGGAAGAATGTGATTTCCACAGGGTTGTTTTCTGTGTAAACATTCAATTTGTATGTTTTGCAGATTAAAACAAAAATGTGTCTTGCAAACGTATTCAATAAGTCAATTTTAAAGCAAGTTAATTAATGTATCTAAGCTTTATCACAGAGCATAAGTAAGTGAAAAAAATCTCCCAGCCAAATGTGCAGAGTCTAATCTTGATTTTCTCACTCTTTGAGTTCATTTATTACAATGTTTGCTCACTTTTATAGAAGCCATGCTCATGTAATAATCTAATTTCTGAGAGCATCTCCAGGGACAGGAGATCACATTACAATATCTCACATTATGTGCCATTCAGGCAGTATCTCCCAGATCACAAAACCTATGGAAAGGGAATGACACCTGAATAACAGATTCCTCCTCCTTTTCTTTTTTCCTTTTCTGAGCATTTTTTTCCAGCCCAATGCTCTCTTCCTTACAGTGTCTGACCTCATGCACCCAGGCCGCTCTTCTCCTTTCTGCAGAGAATCAGGCTGTGGTGCACATCTCTCCTTGCTCTACCTGACCACCTCCTCCTGTCTTATACTGTCTTTCATATAGTTTGGGATTTTCCCTTCCATTCTGGGCTTTCATTTCTGTCACCTCACTGTTTGTGTTTTGTGCCTATGGGTTCTGCTTTGTGAACTGATGAACTGGAGCAGAGAACTAGCCCTGGTGACAAAAATCTGAAAAAGCCCAAGTTTCAGATGAATAATTCCCCTGGTTTGAATCATTTAATTTCCAGCCAAAACTGTCCTAACAGGACAAGTACAGAGAGACAGGACGTCTCCAGCTGCCTCTGGTGCCAACTCACAGACCCATTGCCCTGCCATCTTCGTTTCTTTCAGCTGTTTCAGGAATCTTGATAAAGATCTCAAGGGAGGCTTGTATGATCTTAAAACATTTCATTGATCCATTCATGTCCACACAGACAAGGGCTTCCATTTTTAAGATTCCTCCCCTATTATCATAGAAACTGGCTAATTACAATAGAAGTCTGTTAGGAACCTGCTTAAGACACCAATGTTGGTGTAGCAAAGTGCTCACAGCTTGCCCAAATCTCAGTGTGCAAAGCTATGGAGTCCTTGGGATGAAGATAGGTTTTCTAGGAGATAATTCTGCTGCTCTAGATATTATTTTAGCATTCAAATTGAAGGTCACAACCACAATCCTAACTCATCCAGTTGACCACAAAGACCATAATCAATTTTATTTCTTATGATACATCCATTCCAAACTACCACTCCCATTGCTCATTTCTTCACGTAGAAGTTGTGCACCAAATTATCTGGTCTGACTAATACCAGGTTACTGTGCCTACTAGTGCATTTACAACACAACTTTGCAATGGGAAAATAATCCTGGCCTTTTTAAACAGAGAGGAGAGGAGAGGAAAATCAAAACATCAGGATTAAACCAGTTCTGACAATTTCTCATTTCCATTTATTCAGAAAAAAAGTCATAATTGAGACTTAAGGAAAAAAAGAAAACCCCTCCATGCCTTAAGTGTAAAATCCATTTTAGTAGCAGGAAGCTGTTATATGGTTAGAGCAGTTATTTTTATTGTCTGTCTGGGTATAGTTTTTAACTGCAGGCACAGAATAAATCAATAGTGTCATAAAGCTACTCTCACCCTCTGCCCTTTCTAAAGGGGACATTGTTCAGTGTCTGTGCTGGATGTGACACAGACTGTGCTTTGATGCACAGAATTATTCCTCTACTCATGTTCTGGGGGAGAGATCTGTATGACACCTGTATCTCTCTCCATATCATCTCAGAGTCATCAGATTAAAAGCAAAATAAAACACAGAAGTACATACAAAAATGCACAGCAGTTTTTCATCAGAAGAGAGGGGGTTTTCTGGTTATTCTCTTGCAAATGATATTTTCAATTAATTTGTGCATTCATAAATCTTCTCAGGTGTTGTATTTCCAAGGCCACACAACTTAAACCTGACTGTAACCTGTTCTTTAGTACAGCGAGGAAGGACAGAGCAGGATCTGACTGTATGAAGCTGGTGCTAGATAAAATTGCCCTGAAAGTGTGCCTTTTTAATAGCAAGAATAGTTAATGGCTGGAACATTTGCCTTAGGAATGTGGTGGATTGTGCATTGCTTTCAGTCTCTAAATCAAGAGTGAATGTCTTTCTAAAGCTATGCAATAGCTTCAGCAGAAGTTATGGCTTTGATGCTGAAATGAGTGGGTGAACTTCTTCAGCTGTGTTACATAGGAAGCAAAACCAGATGACTGTGATGGTCCTTTTCAGCCTTACTAATCCATTAAATCCTGGTTTGGGGCCTTTCACACGCTGGGGTTTAAAGCAGCCTCTTAGGTTTTCCGGATGGTTTCTGCAGGCAATACACGTTCCAGAGCTGGATCTGACAAACTCCATATGAATGGGTGTCCGGAATTGACACGCTTTATAATTTATATATAAATCACTGCCTCTAAATGCAGTTCCAGATCCATTTCTCCTGCAGCTGAGTTCACTTTGTCTGTTCTGTGCAGTGGGGATTTCTTTTGCAAAGCAGATATGCATCTGAGCTGAAACACACACCACATGCTGCTGGAGACCCCAAAAACTGCCAGCCCTATCATGGATCACAGAGATCTTTATGGACCAAATTCTTAAGAGATTTATCAGCAGCAATTCCTGTTGCCAAGTTAATTCATCGCTCCTCTCCTTGCTTGCTCATTGCAACTTCCCCAGGTTGGCACTTCTGACAGAGGCATGAAAATTGTACTTGTGCTGCAAGTGGGAGGTGGAGACAGCGAAAATCTGTGCCCTGTCTGTGGGACTCCATGCTGAGACAGCTCTATTTTCACATTTAGTCACAAGCCAATTGGTATTACCTCAGTATTTGTTTTGAGGACAGCTCTCAAGAAATAGAATTGGAGTTTGGATTTGGTAAGATTAGAGGAAGTAAACCCTGCAATAATTCAAGGGGTTTCTGAAGGCAGCACCACTCACATATAACTTGGTGCTGGATGGACAGAAAGGCAGAGAATCCACAGGAGCCTGCACACTCCATAGTGAGTGTGGTGGGTACCACTCACCTGGGTAACTGAATGTTTTTGTTCCTTCTCTCTGCAAAATGCTTAGCGCTGGAATTTTATGCCTATAAATACCGATTTGGATTTCCCTTCCTTCCCTCCCCACGCTCCATTGAAAGCAAAGACATCTCACCCAGCAACATTTGCTGACTCCTTCCCTTCTGCTCTTCCCTGTCCCCCAGTACGTGAGTGCGGTCGCGTGCGGCCCCTCAGTTTCCCCTCAGGACACTGGCACTTGGGAAGGAGAATAACAGATGTTGGGGAAAAAACAACACCCTGCCAGGTATAAAAAACACTTTAGCAAAAAAAAAGAAAACAACTGTATGACCTTCCCGGCTTCTCCAACTTTCTCATGAATAGCCAGTGGCTGCTGGAATAGCAGCAATGGTAATAATAAATTACAGTAAATATCATCCTGTCATAAGTGACAGCAAACCAAACCCACTGCTGTTCAGAAATGAATTGGAGAAAATATTTCTTAATCTCTTTTTGTGTTATTCAGTCAGCTGTAATGATTTATAGTACTCCCAAGAAGTTGTGGTACAGAGTTGTTTCTTAATCATCCATTTCAGCACCTTGCTATTACCCACATGTGTCTGTGCTTTGGTGGGACTCTGGCACTGCTGGATACTGCAAAATGCTCAGCCCAGGAATAAACTGATTTAATACAAGGAACATCCCAGCCTTTCTTTGGGGTCCTCCTGCCTATGGGGACAAATCTGCTATAAGGAGGAGCAGTGCTGAGTTAAGGGCAGCCCCATAGCAGTGCCTTGAAATAAGGTTGTTTCCCCAGAGCCATTTGGTTTGAGCCTGCTCAGCTGTAAATAACCCACATGCAGTGGACATGAAGGGCTCTGGTGCTGGAGTGCATTAGATGGACACCCCACAGATGAGGCTGGCCCCCTAAGCCTGTGAGAACACTGGGATCTGTGGGAAAATAAAATGGTGGAGGATAAATTAAACTGGGAACATGGTATCAATTGCTTCTGTCTTTGTCTACTTATTTTGAAAGATTTATACGTGACAGTGTGAGGACTGCTCAGTGACACATTTTAATTTAATTAAATTTCCTGTTGGATTGATGTCTGATCAATCAATAATGTTAATGTTTTTGCAATTTAGAGATTAAAGCTTGGATGAGCGGATATTGAAATACTCTTGCATCCAGCTGCCTGGGAATATCTTTTTCTGCTTCCACTCCTCAGAAAACCCATTTTGGGTGAGAACGCATCCTGAGACTAGCCATGAACCTACACCAAGGCTGGAAGCTTTGCACCATTCTATCAGGGGGTGAGGGAGTCATTCAGGAACAGTGTCTCTTCTTGGAGAGATAGACCTGCAGGCAGCTAAAACCTGGGCTTGTGCAAAAACTGTGTGGTTCTGTACATTTTCCCTCTGATTTTCAATATAGGAGTAAGTTTGAAGAACGGAGCATTGCAGGTGTGACAGTTTCCTTTGCTACCTGCTCCTTGTTCAGGAAGGTGTCAGTGCTGAGGTTGCACCTGGGGATTTGAACCTGATCACCACCAGGGCCTCTATTCCCCAGGAGTCCTTCATCCCCTCTGCATCCCACTGATTTCTCTGGCCACCACAGCATCCTGCAGCCATGAGCTCCCCAGCTCAGCTGCTGCTTTCTAAGCTGCCACGCATGGGACAGCAGGATCTTGGTCTGGAACTGAATTTAATACTTCTTGAAGATTCTTGCCTGCCCAAATTTCTCACAGATGAGCTAATTGTGCTCCACCCTCTCCAGGCTGTGAAGATAAAGAGATGCTGTAGCATGTCCACAGAACTTTTTATTTTTTTTTTTCCTCTTATGCCTTGTTTCATTTAGTGCCTCAAATACTTTAGTAGTGAGGTCAGGAGAGTCTTTAACTTATTCAGGGGAGTTATTCTGCACTGACTTTTCTGTGAGGCCTTGGAGTCTTAGACAGTCGTTTAAAAACTTGTGACTCAAGAAAAAAAAAGTAATCCACACTTTCAGCCTTGTAAAAAATGTGAACCCAAATTTCATCTGAGTCTTGGGTATGGCTGTAGTCTCAATAAGCCAAAGTAATTTGTCAGATCTTAACACTATCAAAACTTGGACAGTGAGAAATCCCACCTGGCTGAGGTTGGAAGGCTCCAATGCCCATCTTTGGTCTCCAGTGCCCATCTCCAGAGCCAGCTCTGTCCTATTTGGGGTGCTTGTATTCTTGTTGTATTCAGGGGAGCCTTAAAAGAGCCAATTTCTTGCCCAACTGCATTTAAAATCTGTAAAATCTGTATGTTCTGTCCCTTAAGGATGTTCTGGGGGCTGTTTGCTCTGTCCCTGTCCCTCAGACAACACCAAAGTAACACAGAAGGAGGAAGACAGAGAGAGGGGAGGAGGGGGAAAGAAAGAGCAGCTCATTTTCCACTTTAGCACAGACACCTGAGGGGTAGAAGTCAGCAGTTTTTTTGATGGTACAAGAACTTGGTAACTTAAAACAGGAAGCAAAAGAAAAACCACGACTAAATAACTTTGCCTTGACCTCCTCCAAAGAGAGTCAATGACTTTAAAGTAAACTGGAACTTCTTGCTGGGATTTATTTGGATGTCAGCTGCTCCTTACCTCATTAGCACAGCAATATTCAGAAATGTGCCAAAAGATTTAGGCAGGCTGGAGGATGCAATGAAGCTAATTTTTTTTTTCTCAAGGGAAAGCTTCACATATTCGTGTCTCACTATTGAAATACTCTTCAGTGCAAGACTTTGTTCCACTGAAATCTATTGTGTGCAGTAGATTTGCTTTGCTCTCTGTTGTTAACTCCACCAGATCCCACCACTCTGGGTGAAAGGGCAGCATGCCCAAGGTGCCCACACCTGCTTGGGGTGGGGATTGGTAGAAGGGTAAGAGGATGCTAGTGTCTCTCTGGGTGTGCAGGGGTGTGGGGAAGGCAAAGGAAAAAGGGGGATTTGTTCCTTGGAAGGGATGGAAATAATCTACTGCTAAACCAGTGAGTTTTGTAGCAGATCAACATTTGTATATTTGTATATTGTTGATTTGTATTTGACCTTGGTATAACATGTTCTTCAAGGCTGGCTTTCACAGATAGGACTGCTGTAAGCTGGGTCAACTTGATTACTGACCCTTCCTTCCTTCCTTCCTTCCTTCCTTCCTTCCTTCCTTCCTTCCTTCCTGCACAGGGAAAAGCACCACAAGACATTGTTGGAATGGGCACTCCTGGCTGTTTGGGGTTTGCTGTGCCCTCCTCGTTAAAAGAAGAGGGTTTAATGCAGGAGTTTTGTTTGAAGGAGCTGGGGCTGCTTGCTCCATCTCCTAGGTCCAAGCTCTGCTAGCTCAGATCTGTGCTGGTTCCAGCTAAGCTGTTTCACAATCCAAAGACATGATGAGCCCTGAGAAAATGGTGTCCCAAAGAGCAGCCCAAGCTTTTGCCATGTTCAGCCATTGAGGGTTTGGGATCTAGAATTTCCATTATTGCTCACCACAACACCTTGCTCACCAGAGCAGGCTGGAGCAGGCTCTGGCCAGTTGGTCACTTTGGTGATTTAACCTGTCAGGAACGTGGGAGTACAGAACAAAGCCACACCATAAATCCCACAATCCTCATCCTGCAATGAAATTCATTTGGACAGCGTTATCAGGCTACTTTTTAGAGTTGTTCATCTTACCCCGAACAGTAAATTCCTATAGGAAAGTAATTTATGATCTGGGAGGGCTGTTACTTACAAGCTAGTAAAATAACTTCAGCTGGACTTTTACTACTTTCAGCAGCAAGCATCTGTGCTGAAGCCAGGAACGAGCCTTTTCTTCCTAGCTGTGGTACTGTGTGATCTATCATGGAGCCACATGGATTTTTGGCTTGAATTCATCTTGTTTCCATGCAGTGTGTTTAAAAAGAAATCACTGATTTCTACTTGCAATATTTACAGTCAAATCATGTTATTTCAGCAAGTGCATGAGCTTCCAGCAATTTATGCATGATTAGGATCAGGGTGGCTTCTAGCATAGCTTGGGCAGCCTACTTGAGACTTGTTCAGAAATCAGCAACCAAGTCATCCAGGATCCCCCCATCTTTGGGTGGCTGAGTCACCCTTTTGGGGTAGTTTATTCTTCTTGTTGGCTGCGAGTGGAGTTGGACTTAGTGCCAAATCTTTGGATAATCAACAAGGGTTATTACAAGTGTGTTGTATTATAACCATCACAGTTTTTCTGCTCCCTTCCCTGCAGAGGCTCCTATCTGACTGCTCCTCAGACACCAAAGTGCTGTTGGGCATCAGTTCCAGCATGGAAATGGGCTTAACAGGTGGCTGGTTTTGGATCTCATCACATGTTTTCCACAAATAACTAAAACCACAGAAACACAGCCCCAAGCCTCCCGTAAGAATGATGCAAATAAAAAATTGCTGAAGCACATGCTGATGCCACTCTGATAGCAGGGCAGAATCAGACCCATTTCATCCCCTATAAAACATGCCTCAGGGATGCTGAGCAAGCCTTGGCCACAAGTTTCTGTTCAAACTGAGTCTTTCTAACCCTTAGAGGCAGAAAGCTCCTGTACCCTTTACCATATTCAGCAAGAGAAAGGACCTTCTCCAGTTCAAATACTCATGTACCAGTTAACAATTAAAATCCAAATTATTACTTTTATACCACGATTTTCCTGCTCGGTCTCAGGCCACAGCATGTGTGTGGGAGCATACAGCAACATTTAGCACTTGAATGCTGGCCATGAATAGCCAAAGCATTTGGGATCTGCATTATGGGTAAAGAAAAGTAGGTCAAACCCCTTCTAGATGCAAAAAAAAAAAAAAAAATCTATCCTGTCTGCAGGAAAATCCCCTGGTTTTAGCCTTTATGTTGAGGAGTTGCCAGCTGTGCCCTGGAAGTCAGTGCTTTTGTGACTGTGCCCTCAAAAATAAAGTTCTGAGGAGCTGTGTGCCTTCCACTGTCATGTAAACCATGCTGGCACCTCTGAGCTGCCTGCCAAGGCTTGCATTGGGCTCTGAGCAGGTTTTGCTTATTTTGCCTCCAAAAACTGGGAGAGATAAAAGCAAAAATGAAGCTGCAGAGAAAGCCCCAGCAGACTGGGCTTCAAGTCCCATACTCAAAAGACAAAAACTCAGGCATTAGTTTCAGATTGGGAAGCTCAAAAAGTGGTGTGAATGTTGGAAAAAATAGCTAATTTCTTCAAGGGAAAGAAATAGTCTGATTTTGACACTGAGGCAAGAGGTCTGGACTTCCTAGGTGGAAGAGAAATAAAGAAGACCAGATATATGTGGGTTGAGCTTTCTGTGTATATTTTTAATTATGGCACATCTATCATTCTTAGCACTGCCTTGAGCAAAGAAAGATAAAATAGCTAAGCAATAGCAGAATTTCCACATGTGTAGCCAGTCTCAAAATCAATGGGAGTTTGGTATCTAAATACCTTTAAAAACCTGTTCCCTGAGGCCCCCCCTGAATATCACAACCCTAAATCCTGGAGGATGTGCTGGCACTGCTCAGCCTGTGCAAAGCAGAGGGGTGCACTCAGGACAGCATTTGGTTTGTAATGTCAAGGGCTAAAAAATTGTTGATTTAAGGTTGTCTGATGATAAGAGCCACACACCCTTATCCTTCAGCATCTCTTTGGTTACAGGCAGTGTGTGACTGGGTACCAGCAGTCAGTGACAGGAATTTGGTGACTGTCCCCAGATGCTTTTTAGGAAATGTTAATTACCCCCACTTTCAAATAATTTACAAGGAAAATGCAAACCTTCACTAACTCTTGGTAGGAGAGAAGGAACAAAGGATGTTTACCTTATTCTTCTGCATACAAATAAAACCAATAAATATTCAGGCAAATATAAAAACAAAGGAAAACTGTTTCCAGTGAGGATGAGGGAACCTGCTGAGTCTCATTTTTGCCACGTGGTTGGATCTGAACAAGAATTCTGGCTGTGCCTCCCTTTGCCTCCTGCCACACTGGCACCACTGCACGTTCTCTTCTTGCTGCTGCTCACCCAAGGTTAGGCTACAGGAGAGACTTGCTTAGCCAAGGTGACTCCTCTCGTCTGTTACATATCCCAGGGTTATAAATAACAGAGCAACCTCTGGTTGATGGGGGGGATGCTGACAACCCCCCTCCCTCCCTCAGGATGCTGAAGCAATTACAGGCAGGAGGAAGCCACAGAGCCCTTGTGTTGTTGCAGCAAACAGAGGCTTTGGGTTGGTCTTTGCTCCTCTTTAATTACAGTTTATTGGTAAAGCAACCCCATTTTTCTGCTCCTGCAAATTCGGGGCTGTCAAGGTCTAATTCCTTGGGCCTATCAAGTGTGAGATATGTTTACCAAGTCTCTCCAGGATTAGCTGGGTTGCTATCAAAACTGAGGAGTGTATTTCTATCAATGAAAACCTCTATGACAAGGTCTGTCCCCTGAGACAAACGGCCTGTTCCATGGAGGCTTTAAATAGGAGCAATAATGGTAGTGAGCAGCACTGAGTTGAATAATTAGATTGTTCTTCATAAATCCTCAAGTGAAGACTTCCAAGCAGGTCCATTATGTGTGTCGTATGTTAGCACTGAGCTTTATGTGGTGTGGACACCGCTCTGTGCCTGGCTGCTGTGATGGGTGAGTAAATCACCAAAGATTGGGACAGGAGGAGTACAGCTCCTTCCTCTCCTGCCTTTCCCCCCCAGAGATCATCTGCTCTGAGCTGCAAACACCCACATTATTTTTCTCATTGCTCAAAGAGTTTTTGTGAGGACTAACTGGAGTAATTTCTGAATATTTATGCTTTGTTTGTTTATATTCAGAGACTGGAAAACACACATATTTTGTTCACGTCCCCAGACTGGTTCATTTACTAATTCACTTAAAACATCCTTTCAGATCCATTGAGGGATAACTTTTTCCTCAGAGAATGCGGTGGTAAAATAGCTGTTGAGTATTATCTCCCTATATTCCTGGCAGTAGTTTCTCTTGCCAACAGAGAACAGATCTTTTCTTAAAAAAAAAAATAAATCTTTCTCCATCCTCCCCTTTCAATTATTCAGGTTTCTTCTCTCTTTCTTGCTCTCTGTGCCAGTTACAGAAAGAAATCTCAGATGACCAAAATGCCATTTAACCCTAACACTGATTGGTGATTTTTCAACACTTTGTAGGAAATCCTGGGAGGCAGCAGCATCTGCAGGCAGAGATGTACACCCAGCCAGTGCATGGTGCAGGTGCCTGCTCAGGTGAACATTTCTGCTCAACCCAGCTGCACTCCATTCTTTCAGAAACACGTTTGTCAGACCTGGTTAAACAATGCTGGTAAAAAGAACAAGAAATCGCATTATTCCCCTGAGAACTGTGTATACACCTAACTGTTTTGCCTGTCAGTAAGAATCTCGTGTCACTGTAAGGTTTATAGGAGCTGACTGGCAAAGGATGCCCTGATGATAAATAAAATACCCCTGTCCCATGTGCCATGACTCTGTGCAGCTGAGCAGCTGCAGTGTCCTTTTCACTTACCTTGGTACGAAGATGTGGCATCTGCCTTTGGACCTGTTGTTATGGGCAGCTGATGGGGTCCCACGAGGGACACGCCATACAACGGGGCCAGGAACAAGCACCAGCTGTGACCCACCCTCTGATAAAGCTCTAGGCCTGCTGTCAAATTCTTCAGCTTGCACTCAAGCCCTGGGATGAGGTCTGGGATTTGTGCGATCCAGCAGCTCCACTGTGACCCACCATTCTCTGGTACCAACTGCTTTGTTGCCAGGTCATCCTTCACTTGACCCTGGTGGAAAAAGTTCTCCAGTGTTAAAACACTGCTAGGATAAAGCGTTAAACATTTTATAAGGCAATTTAGGTGATAATCATCAGGGTAATAGAAAAATATTATCCATATTCATTTAAAGGTGTGCTGTGTGTCCCTTCCCGATTAGCACATGAAACTCCTTGCCAGGCTGTGGAAATAAAGTGACTGTGAGAATTTTTAAAGGCACATTCCTCCTTGCATCATAAGAGCATGAATTCCAGGAATTTCCTATCCACAAGAAGTTTGCATTCCTGGGATGAAGTGATTGCACCCTTGCACACAGACTGCCCTGATGCTGCAGCAGACAGCAGCCCTGCTGCTTTCTGCTCTGCCTGGGCAGCCAGAGGGGAAGGTGCGGAGTTTCTTATCTTGACCCGAGCTGCAAGTGCTGAGTGTGGCCAAGAGTCAGCCATATCCATCTGAGGATGATTTTCAGTGAGATGCCTGGGAATGGATGCATGGCTTTATTTCCTAAATAAAGGCCTTTCATTTGACTTGTTCTGTTTTGTGCTGAGCTCCTCAGAGCCAGTGTGCTTTGTGCCCAGTGGGCAGAGCTAGCAGAGGAGGTTTCTCCCAGTGAGTTTGTCCATATCTGCTCTGAGAGGGGACCAAGTGACCCAGCAGGCTCAGTAGTGATTCAGGTGATAATAACAGTTTGTGAATTGATTTATGAGGTGACAAATGACCTTTAAACTTCCCCTGGAAAAAAGCAGCTTGAGATATTTTAGTGTCACGGGTTCTGACCTGTACATTGGTGAAGAGCCATTGAGCAGAGCTCCAGACAAGTCTGGGGACTCCTGTCCCACCCAGGGCAGATCAGAGCTCACAGCACAACCCAAGAATCATGCACCAAAAGAAATGTTCTACAGAACTGGAGTTCGGTCTTCTCAACAGGGTCTGGTCAGGTAAAACTGGTCCCAGTTTGGAGACAGGACTGAGTCAGCAGCCCTGCTCCCTGCTGAGCCCTTTGCTCCTGGCACCGAGCTGCTGATCTGTAATGCAGCTGGACCGAGGCACCCAGGACACTCAGAGGAAATGGGAAATGTGTCTGGACAGTAGATGATTCACAGTTGCTGGCAGCTGAACAGAAGTTTTCTGGATTTCAATTTTGAAGTCAGGCACCTTTATTCCACCCTGTTCCCACAGTGGACACCTCCATCCTCTTATGAGCCTGGGCTCAGGGCTGTGTTAGTGCACAGCACCAATGGCTCTGCCTGCCTCAGAGGCATTTTGAGGAGCCAAAGAGTCTTGAAATTGGGGCACTTCAGTTCCAGCACTTCAGTTCCAGTACTTCAGTTCCAGTACACACACACTCCAGTGTGAGTGCCTTAAATACCTTGATTTCATCTTTGAGAAAGTAAGATCCAGTTTTCAAAGGGTCCTGGGAAATCTCTGCCTAAGCCAAACTCTGGGTCGACCACCACCCAATTTCTCTCTCCCTTCATGCATCTGCTGACTGGTCTGGTACCAGGCACCCCCAGTGCTGTTATCCCTCCTGAAAATAATGGCAGTTTGGGATTTTTATGCATCACAAACCTCTCTTTTAAGATCAGGAAATATTTGCTACAAGAACACAAGGTATTCTTTGTTCTCTAAAGATTACTTTACAAGGCTACAACACATCAGACCCCAAAATGTTTGTAGATTACCTGAATTTCCTAAAGTAGGTTTAATAAATAAAGACTCAAGATTGAAAACACTGTCTGTTTGCAGTAGGATTTCTCATTACATTTCATGTCTATTGCAGCTTTATGAGGATATGCTAGTTTAAGTCCTTTCTGATGCAGTTTCTTAATACAAGCAGATTTTCTAGATTAGTAAAGGTATAGGAAGCAAAAACCTGGAATTAGATTTGCAGAAAGTCTGTTATTTATACTAGATAATGGATGTTAAACCAAGACAAAAGAAATTCACTGTCACAATAATAAATCCATTTTAAAATCCACTTTCAAAGCAATCAGATCATTGCAGAGACCCAATGACAAGTATATAACAATAATGTATATTTATGTAACAACTTTCACCCCAAGGAATCCAGAACCGATGGAAGCAGCAGTGTGGGAGGTGGCTCTGGGGTGGACAGATCCCGGGGAGTGTCACAGGGGTACAGGAGCAACCCTCCCAAGGTCACTGGAACAAATCTGCCTTCTTCTAAAAGACCCCCACATCACAGGAAATGTGAGTTATGCCTCCAGTTGAACTGCCGTGCCTGTGGTCAGCACGCACATGAATGAGGGCTGAACTTTGCCTCTTTTTGCAAAGGGATGAACAACAAAAAGAGAACAGTTTCCCCTTTTAAGGTCATAAACAGGATGAAAGTGCTGCTTCAGCCGGTGGTTGTCCTGCTGCATGAGGCTGCCCTGGCTTCGGGTGCACAATCAGAGCAGTTTTGTGAGTGGATTTTCACAACCCTTTGAAAAACACCAATATTTTTGCTAAATGTTAATGGAAGCTTGACTTGAAGTCAGCTTGAGTTGCAGAACAGTGCTTATAATAATGATTTATGTATTAAATGCATCTGATCTGTTATTTTTATTATCTTGATGTGTTTTTGATGTTCTGTTTCCTGAAGAACAGCAGCCAAGTGGCACTGAAACCAGCTTTGAACATGTGAATGTGTGCATGCCTTAGCAATGTATGATGTTCCAGTCAGGGCTCTGAATAATTGGGTGCAAGTAATGAGCAGCTCTTGGTGGGATGGTGTCACTCCATCGGCCTCTGTGACACAATCATCTGTAGTCAGGAAGGTTTCTGTATCATCTGCAGGAGCTTTCTTGCCTTATCTGTGGAAAATTGATCCATACAGTCTCTTTAGAGACCTACATCAAATATTAATTTTGCCTATTTGTTCAATGTAATTAGCAGGTGTGATTAATCAATTAATCAATCAGTGATTCCTATCTGTAGCTCAAAGAGCTGTGCTTGGAGGGGACAGCGGGAGCACAGACCCCCCCCAAACACCTCCCACTCCCCACTGCAGGGGCACCCTCTGGCCCCAGGTCAAGGTCTGCAGTCACCCACTGCTGTCTCCTGCAGTGTAAAGTGCCCAGGGAGCACAGCCAAGCCTCTCGAGTGGGGCCATTGCTGTCCTTGTCCCCTAAAGTTGTGATGGCAGTGCCTTGGCATGGGGCTGGGGGGGCAGCAGGATGCCCCTAGGTGAGGTGTGGTGGTGCCAGTGAGTCCCCTGGGCAAATGGACTGGTGGGGCCAGGGCTGTACTGGTCCCCTCAGCTGCCATGCTCCAGGTAAGGTCTCATTTTGCCTGAGCCTGGAGGGGACACAGCAGGAAAGAGTTGTCAAAAGTGGGAGAACTCTTTATGGCAGGCTTTTGGTGGCATTTCCAACTCGATTTTGCTGGTTCAAAGGATGCAGGTAAGTCATGTGAGGTTCAGGTAGAAACAAGTTCTTTTAGAAATGCCAGACTTGCTGAGTGGGCAGCAGACAAAATCCTAGCCCTGTGCCCAGGGACTCAATATTTTTTTTAAACTGAACTGTTGCTGAAATTCAGAGAGGTTGGGGAGCTGGATCAAGTTTCAGGAGGGATTGAGCACCTTTGGGTGTCCCACTGCCTTGGGCCCTTATCTGGGGGCAAAGGGAGGGGTATGACCATGGGTATTGCAGGCAAAGCAGGGAGACATGTCACTGTGCTAAACTGCCATGTTTGAGACTTTGCATTTCCTGGTGGCAAGAGGTGAGGAGCTGGCAGAGCAGCACAGCAGGACCCCGGGCTGAGCTCTAGCTGAGGGCAGGAATTTGAGCTAGTGCAGGTACAGGAGCCTCCAGCACAGGATGGGGATTTTTAGAGGGTCCAGGGTTTATAGGGAACTTACTGAGGGACTTTAGCACAATATCCAGCATGCACAGGGTTTCTTCCAGCACTGTGACAGCTGATGCTCTGCTTTTTAGTAAATGTGGCATGACCAAGGTGCTGGGTCCCACAGCTGAAGCCTGTCTGAGTGCTGTCTGAAGCACCATCCCTGATTCAGTGACATATTCTGGATCATCCCCATTCTATCCTTCCTGGTTTTCTCTGCTTTCCTCCTGCTATTGGGTGAGTTCTCCTCTCTTGCACCTTGCTCACCATCACCATGGAGAATCAGGATCCAACTGCACATATGCTGAGATAAACTAGGAATATAATCCAGGAGTACCCAGGGTTGCCAAGTGTTGACTGTTCCATTCAAAGTCTTCCTGAAGTTCTTTTCCTGTTCTGTGATCTTTTAGCTCAGCAAACCCTTTTGCTGTCATATAAATCCCTCTGGATAACCTGACCTTAGCCTGGCCTAGGGAGGCCTGCTTTTTTCTCATTTCATGGGCTCATTGGGCCTGATTTCACTCCTATGCACTGAATGCTTTGCTGACCCAGGAAGATTTGATGTTCCACAAAGGCAAATGTCCCCCCGGAAGATGAACTGGTCTTGGTGTCCGTGTGATTTTTGGATTAGAACTGCCCAGAGTAGCACTTTCCTCAGAATAGTTTTTCTACAGAGTAAAAAGTATGTCTCCATCTGATGCCTTGAACTGTCATCATAATAACCTCAAATATAGCTGTCTTCACCACATCACCGTCCTCCTCTCTGACCCATAAAGTTTTACCATTACAACCTGCCCTTAATCACCTAACCATTTCCTTAGTCTTTCAAGGACAATGGTTTTTATGCCATACTTGCTAACCTTATGTATTAGTCTACCATCCTGGGCTACGTTTAAATGACTTTTCTGAAATCTATGTGGATTAGCTCCACTGCTTCGATCCTGCATGTTTCCCACCTTAGCTCCTAAAACAAATTCTGCCAGATTTGTCAGACAAGAGTTACCCTTTATGGAACTGGGCAGATACATTTTTATCAGTTCATATTTCTCCAGATGTTGGGTGATCTCATTCCCGTTAACATCTCTAAAATCCTGCCTCTGATTAAATTAAAAAAAAAATAAAATAAATCCCATTCTGCAGGTTTGGGGCCAGACTTTCAGCTGGTGGGAGTGAGTTTGTGTGTGTGTGTGTGTGCGCGCACCAGATTTCATGAGCATCTGTACTAGCTGATATCTATTGCAAATATGTCTTGATTTCTACCTATTTCTTCTCCTAGATGCTCAGAGATCTTTGCTTTATATCCGTTTCTCTTTACCACTTTTTAACTCCTAAAAATGGCTCAGACCTCCTGTTACTGGGCACTTAATATCTCCTGTTCCCTTAAGCAGTGTGGGCTAAAAGTATACTCTGCACTCAGCCCTGCCTCCTTCCCCACAGTATGACTTTGCTCTGGTGATTATTCATGTTCTCAGCATCTCCCTGCTTGGCTGTCACAGGAAACTTTACTTCTCAGTCCCTCTCCCTGTGTTAATAGGCTCCCTTGACCACCTCTCAGTGGTCTGGAGGCCTCCTCGTTAATCTTTTCTCCTTTACCTGTTTAAAAGAAATCTTTTCTTGTTTTCATTCACCCCGTGAGCCATTCTGCTCTCTCTGTCATATTTGGTTTCCTAATCAGCTTTTTTACATCTTTTCAGCTTTGCTTTACAATCCCTTTCATCCCCTTAATATTTGCCTTCTCACCCATGTCAGATGTATCTCTTGTCCCTCTGATAGCTTTTATGACTTCCCCAGTGATCAGCCTCCATCAGAAACAGGCTCACCCACCCCTGCCTGACAGAAATCGCTGTTTCCAAGTGCTGCACTCATTTCCTGAGTACAGTTGTTGTGTATGTAAACGAGGGCTGGGCTGAATAGACACTGGTGCCTCTTATATTGACTTTTATATCTTTCTCGCTGCTGTTTGCTCATGAGCAAATGGCACTATTCTCACATGCACTCATTGCTCCAGTTTGCTTCTGAGGAGCTTGGTGATTTTACCTTTTTTCCTTTGCAAATGGAAGGCACTCCAAGCAGAGAGTCACCTGTACAGGCTGCCACGGATCTGAGAAATGTTTAATAATTTTCTTAGAGGGACTTTAGATACTGTGGGATGGTAGCTGGTCCATTCTGGTCTCAGAATAGCACTAAAATCCCCTTTCCCATTAACACAACTCAAAACTCTTACAAAGTCGGAGGTGGTGGATGGAGCATAGGAAGGGAAGCAGTGAGTTAAATGACTTGCCTAAGGCCATCCAGCAGGTAAGTGGCAGAGACAAAAACAGACTCTGCTCGTTTGCCCAGGACTGTATCCACTGAGCCAGGATAATTCCTGGCAAAGCAGCAACAGTGAGGCCACAGACTCAGATCATTACTCATTTGGTTTTATTTGTTCCAGCACTAGGTGATGAAATGCAAATGCTACAGGCAGATGCGCAATTTCAAATCCTCTGTGTGTCACGACTCCAATATCGGAGCAGGCTTTCTCTCCCTCTGCAGAGATGTGCTTCTGAAAATGTGTGGGGGCACGGAAAAGGGTATTCGATGGGTTCATGTGCTCAGGGAAACCTGAATTTGCAGAAATTTCTTTCTCAAGCAGTCACCCAATTGTGGTGTGAAAAATGTGTAGTTACACACTCACACGCTCACACACACACAGACACACTCACACACATACATACATGCTTTAAGCAGTCCAGGTGCCATTCTCTATTGTAGTCTTTTAATCTTCAGGCTGAGGAACTGGGGAGAGGCAGAGCAGGAGGAGGACCCAGGGAGATCCTCCCTGCCCCACACCCAGTCCAGCTGTGCACATCTGGCAACCCCAAAGCAAGGCGAGGGCTGTGGGGAGAGGGAGGAGAGGGGCACCTCTCCCACACCTGGTGTGTGGCCAGCACTTAGCAGGGGAGTCCCCTCCCTCACCAAAACCTTTGGGCCAGTGCTCAGCAGTGGTGCTTGGGCAGCAAAGTGGGTTTTTAATATATATTTAAAAGAAAGAGCTGGCACAAAGAGAGGTAGGAATGAGCTGCAAGTGTGAGAACATAACCACACCTTTGCTCTCCTAGTGCTCTTTCCCCTGCTTCGTGGTGATTAGGGTTGGTCAAAAACTTCTTCATGCTGTTTACATTTTTACAGATAATTTTTTTGCTTTCTTGTCAAGTTTTCAAGCTTTTTCGCAAAAAGAAAAACTCCCAAGCCCATACATCCTTAAGATTTAGCAAACTGGTCTGTTTGTTGGAGGCTTTTTTTCAACTTTTTTTTTCTTTCAGTTCTTCAGCAGCAATCAGAAATAAGATTGTTCAAGAAAAGGCACTAATTAATGTTTTATTGTTATAATTATTTTCATCGTATTCCCTCTGCTATACAGGTCCTCTCTTTCATCATTTATTACAGTGATGTAACTATACAACAGGGCTTGTGTACAAGACAAAGACAAAGCTGAAGGCTTAATTCAGCATCGCAAGCATGATGAAAGGAACAAAGGATGATGCAGCTATGCCCTGATCCGGCAAATACTCATGCACATGGATAACTTCACTGCCAGGAGTATTTCTGCTGGCAGTAACTGTGCAATAAAGTGTCAGCAGACTTTAAGTCATAGGGCCTCATTTAAGCTCTGCCCGAGTCGGTGCACAAACTCTGACACGTTTCAGCAGGGACTTTGCCAGTACTTACTTAGGGAAGCATTTTAGCGCTGCTGAGTTTACTTGCAACCTAATCCTGAGCATGCACAGGCTTTTCCGGGCTCTGAGCACACGCTCCAGCCACCAGATGACAGTGATTGATGACTTGATTCATCACTATTCTGTAAAATTACCTCTGGCGGGCACTGCCAGGTGGAACAGCTCAGCTCAGCTCAGCCCGGCGGTGCCAGCAGCGGGGCGGGCGAGCAGCCGGGCATGGCACTGGCCCCGGGACAGGGATGCCCAGGGATGCCCAGGGATGCTCTGCAGAGAGGGCTGCCTTCCCCTGCTTTCAACCTGGTCTCCTCCAGAAACGATGTCTATGGTGAAAGAAGCTCTTAGAGACGACACTCCCATGCCAGATAGGCATTTTTCAACCCTGCGGGGGACACTTCTACACTTCAATTAGCCCCTTAATTGAGCTATTTGCAGGGGAAGGCTCAAGGGAGCTGAACACCTATTTCCTTGCAGTTTAAATGCCACCAAATCTAAAGTCCCTTAAATAGGAACAAATATATAGTGTCTCCAGAAACTTTGTCATAGTGAACTGCCTAATATTTTTCCTGCCATAGTAGCATTGCTATCATCAAACTGTGGTATGAAGAATATTCAATTATAATTGAGTTTTGATTTCATGATTTTTTTAAAATGTATTTTTAGAATACATTGTGCATTCACTCCAACTATTTCTAAAGCAAAGAGTTAGTTGAGTTTTCAGGCCAAATATTATGGACCCAATTCTCTCTTTGTGTCAGGTTTAAAAATAGTACTATCACAATGCTTCAGTGGTGCAAATTTATGGGAGAATGAGAAGCACAACATTAAGTCTATGCTGAAAACTATAATGGATGTGTACCTCCCTTACAAGTAAATATATTAGGGGGATATCCTGAAGCTTAAGGCCTAAGTTCAACTGGACTTTGCAACCAGGGCTGTTGCAGGGCTGAGTGCAGTCCTCAGCCCAACCTGTACTCCAGTCCTTCTTGCAGAGTAGGTGATGGATGTGCAGGAGGCAACAACCCTAAATGGAATTACAGGCTGGTTTGGGTTGGAAAGGACCTTAAAGACCATCCAATTCCAACTCCCTGCCATGAGCAGGGACATCTTCCACTAGACCAGGTTTCTCAAGCAAAACATCTTCAGAGCCACACCCCAACCTGCAACAAGCCAAACTACACAGAGCAAATCAGGGGATTAAAACCAGCCCTCCACAAATGTCTGTGTGACTGCCTCAGCAAGAGGCCTGTGCTGAGGTCCTTGGTGTTCCTTGGATGTAATATTTCTTTATGGTCTTTCCCATAGCAGTGGGACTGTGACTATAACCCTAAACCTGAGCTGTGACTCCTAGGTTAAGTTTTCTTTAGAATAATTCCATCGAGTGTTGTCAAAGCCAAAATTAGCATAGCCATGGGGCCTCTGCAAGTAACTGCCACGGTGAAGCTGAGAGGCTTTTTTATGATTCTTCAGTAAACCAGACCAACCATGCATTGAAAGTCATCCCAAAGGCAAATTATCTTTACGATCAAGGGACTTCAGTTGTTCTGGGCAGTTTTCCATCAGGGCCTTACAGGGAGAGCTGCTGCAACGTCTCACTTCTCTGTGGGATGACTGGACACAAGTAATAAACACCCGAGACTGGTGTTTGGCCTGATTTTCATCTCCTGGCTCCTGGTTGAAATAAATGTGCTGTCACATGATAGGAGTAGCCCGTGAGACTTATGTATTATTATATCCAACTTGAAAATTAACTCTAATGCGAGTTGCACACAACACCAATGAAAGTAACCATTAATTGTTAATATAAACTATTAATGAAACACCAGGATGAAGGTCAAAGTGCATGACTGAAACCTTCCAGTGAATGAAAAGATTATTTTGCCTCTTGCTGAGCATAATTATCATCAGAATTTCATCGACTTTCTGATCAAACCACTTCCCTCTGCACTGACCTGTTCCACCACTGCAGTAAATCTGCTGGCCAGAACTGGTATTTGCTTTTCCTTGTCCACTAAGGCTTTTATTAGCACAGTGGATGCCTGTGAGAGCAGAGAACTGGCACCCTTTCGCCTTTGTTCCTATGGGAGCTTTTTCCCCCCTTTCCATTGTCCATTACTCACAATAAATTTGCATTGACCTGGCTCCCCATAAATTATCCTGTCTCCTGCTGGTACGTCCTTTAAGTGTCCTGGTTCACGTGTCACAGGGCCATGATGTGGTGGGCACACCTGAGGGCAAGCAGCCTGGAGTGAGAGCAGGCCCCTTCTCACTTTATACAGGTCAAAACATCAGGGAGATGACAAGCTGGGGGGGTTGTTTTGGAATGACTGTCAGTTTTTCCTTCCTCCTGGATATGACAGTGACATCGGTCTCCCCTCAGCAGTTTTACCTCAGTAATTTCTCATACAGGCTTGGACTGCTCAGGTGCTTTCAGTTCAATTTTTATTTTTTTACACGCACACACACACACACACACACACACACACACAAAGTCTTTCCCCAGAGAAGAGTTTATACACTTTCTTTTTCCATCAGAAACAGAAATCCTAGCAAGTGAAAAAGACTGCATCTGAGGGTAGAAATATCCTAGTGGGTTTTGTTTCTGGCAAAACTTAAAAAAAATTTTAGGTGTGCAAGAAAGATGCTCTTTTTAAACATTCATTACTTTGAGGAAATCTCAGAAGTGCTGATCTGACTCAAGATTGCTTAGCAGTAACATCTCTGGCTCAAAGGTTTGGTGTTACCATCCTTGCCCAAGCTTCAGGTTTACTTGGAGGTGGACTCCAGGGACATTGACTTTACCTTGACTACCTTTTCCATGCCCTGCTGAGCAAAGTCTTTGGCAGAAGTGGAGTCTTTGGCTCTGTGACCATCCAACAGTGCTGGCCAGGGTTGTGGGGATTGCAGGGGACAGGGGTAAGGCCATGCTTGGTGGGCTGAGCCCAGGTGGGCAGCCCACCACCCCTGCCAAGCCAGGATGAGATAGCAGGACTCTGCCAGGACTCAGAGCTCTGAGTTCTGGTGGTGTCAAATCCATTCCTTCATTTGGATACATTTTAGTCCTTTCTCTGAGTTTCCTGAGAAAGAAGTGCCTGGGATCAGTCAGTCCTGACAGCAGCAGTAGGTGTTGCTCTTGAGCAATGTCACAGATGTTGGTGGGTAGAGGTAGACCCAAGCTGGATGGAAGTTTTATGAACTCCAAATGCCCAGTAAATGGAAGTTCCCATGGCTAAGATTTACTGAACCAGTTGGTTATGGTGGTTATGTTGATGGTTATGTTGGTGAGGATTTCAAAAGGGCCTGCTGACCTAATTAATACATGATATTATGCTCAGACTGCTCAGATTTTCCATGAAGAGCATGACCCATCTGCACGGATCTTTCTTGGGTTGGTTTCTTTTTATTTTTACTCTGTATGCTTTATTTTATTTTTTTTTAAGGAAGCACGTGTACAACCCTTGGGTTGCCTTTACCAGGGGAAAATGCTGCGCTGTTTCTGTTAGCATGGGCATGTGTTAGTTGCTCCTTTGAAGAGAAGGTCCTAATATGTTAAGGTATGCCAGGCTGTGACAAGCTGAAATCTCAGCTGAAGAGCCCTGTCAGATCTGTTCTCTCATCCATGCCCTCCCTCCGTTCAGACCCTGACCTTCCCCATCAGATAAGCAGCACAGACCTCGGCCCTGTTCCCTCTGCAGTCTCAGCTCATTAAAAATTCATTGCCTAAAGTGAATCTATTCTGTTGCTGCTGAAGTGTTATTTACCTCGGCCCGGATTTCCTCAGGTTCTGACAATTAAAGAGGGTCCAAGGAGAGGGCTGAGTCACGGGATTAAGACTTGGGCAATAATTCTCTTGTAGCAAGAGATGATCATGTAAAGCCATAATTTCCCAGCTGCATTTTGGTTCCTCTTCAGTGCTTCATTAAAGGTGGTGACTCAACAGAAAGGACTGAGGCACAGGTTAACAAGAATCCCTCCTTTTGTGGGATTAGAGCCTAGCATAGCAAGGCTCTTTCAAAGGCAGGAGATGTTGTCAAGCATCATTAGGAAGCTGTTTTAACCAAGAGTCATAAAGCACCCTTTGCAGTCAGACAAATTTATTAGAGAGGTGAGTGAGTGGAAGCAAACAGGGTAGGAGAGAAATAGATTAACAATTTGCACGCATTGATAACAAAGCAGTTCACCAGATCCAGAGCTGCTACCATTAGAACAACTTAAAAGGATTTTGCAAAAATCCCAGGGTGTTTTTCGTTCTGGATGAAAGCAGAGACTGTGGATGGTGCTGGCAGACAACAGCGAGTCTTGAAACGGAGGTTTGTGTGCAGGTTAACTGTTTCCCAGCCTCATGGTTGTTCCTTCCAACAAGTAAGGATGGGAAGAAACTGGCCTCTTGTGCCCCAGTGATCCTGAAAACCCCCACGAACTCCAGCTTGGATGGCCCTTCACAAAAGCTGAGCAGCTGGGGGAGGAATCTGGGGCTTTTCCACAGGGAGCCCTATGTTAGGAGTATAACCTGGTTTCCTTTGGGTAGGTGAAGTATTTACAGTAATTTTTCAGACAACTTCTGGAAATACTCTCCAGCAATGTGTGGTTTGAAGGACTGTTGGAGAGACTTCAGACATTATTGGATCTTTGATACTGTCTGGTTTTGGAAAGAAAGCAAATACTCTTCTTGGGTTTGATATGAAGGAGAAAAGAGTGAAAGAGGGAAATGAAAGAGGAACAGATGAATAAAAGCTACTTGTTTGGAAGTAGGTAAGCAGCTTTATTATACAGTTAGTGTGATGGACTATGTACTGTGTTTGTTTATTGAACCAACGGCATAAATCTAAATGAACCAGTAGCTGAAATCTAAACCAGCTGTGGCTCAAAGTAGAAGAATGCCAGATACTAATCATCCAGACATCACCAGTCCTGGCCATGGGGTTTCCCCCCACCCTCATCATTGTTGAGAAATGTGCAGTAAAATCCCATTTTCATTGCGTGATGCTTGGGTCACACAAGCCCAGACTCTGGCAGGCTGATGTGAGCTCCACAGAGAGCCCCGTGGCTCCTGTGTGTATAAATGCTTTGCTGCCAGGGGAAGGACAGCAGCTGGGAGTGGGACAGAGAGGGCAAGAGTTTGGATGGACTGTTGTTTCTGGAGTGGTTCCTTCCACTCTGTTTAGAGGGTTCTTGCTGGAGCATGTTTGGAAAGAAGCAATGTTGCAGAGACATGGACAAAGGAGCAGAGTGATCACGCTGTCTCTTTAGAGACTGAAGGGTAGATGTTCATCAGGAGGGAGGTTCTTTGGAGTGGAAAACGGTGGTCAGAAGTACATCTCCTGGCTAGGAAAGGGGTTTTATTTTGTATTCAATTATTCATATGTGTTAGCTGGTTTGCAGATGAAGCTGCATCTCCTCCTTCCCTCTCTCCTCCCCTCCTGCCAGTGCACAACAGGAGTCTGCAGTACGTGGTTGGGAGCTGGGAGTGCCCTGGCTGCTGTTTTATGCTGGGATGCACTTGGACAAAAAGGATGTTGAAACTGGGGTTTCCAATTTTGGGATCCCTAATTCCTTTCAGGGTTCTCACTCTTCGCGTTCTTCCACTGCATTTGCGTTTCTCCACCAGAAACCTTTCTTCCCCTCCCCACTCCAGAGTCCTTCGCAGGAATTCCCGGGTGGGTGATCACAAATGCCAATGGACCCTTTTCCTGGGCTGCAGCAGAGGGGAGCAGCACACGGCTTTGCGCAGGGGAGAGCCAGGGAGGGGACCCGGAGCATTGTCTGGATATAATTTAGGCACTATAAACAGAGGCAGCAAGGGGTCACGCTTTCTATTCTCATTGTACCCCCTGCAATGTCTCTGCTAACTGGTGCATACAACTTGAACTCTTGTAAAAATTAGCAGAGAGCACAGGACCGGTGACAGAAAGCTGAACTTTTCCGACAGCAGGCTCTCAATTCGCTGTGTGCGCTGAATCCACTTAAACTTTAAAGAGACAGCCTGCTTCCTATCCTTCCCACCGCTTAGCTTGGAGATGGCTGCGGCGCTAATTAAAAGCAAATTGTTTAATGTCGTTGCGTCAGGAAGGGAGTCTCTCTCCGGAGAGAGGATACCTCCTGCGAGGGGAGGGCGCGGCAGAGCGGGACCCCGCGGGCGGCAGCGCCGGGCGAGCGCCGCTCCATCAATTCCCGGAGCGCAGCCCCGCCGCTGCCGGCAGCTACCGCGGCCGCGATAATGATATTTGTGTTGACTCATTATATAATAATCCGAATTTCCTTCGCGAGGGAGCCGCCGGATGCCGGGCTGCGGCGGCAGGGATGTATTCCTCGCCTCGGCGTTACCAAGGAACGCCGGCACAGAGCTCGCCTATTCCAGCCCGGCTCAGCGAGGAGCGCCGGCGGATTTAACGCTCAGACCCCAAAGTTTGGCTGAAACCTACCGTGAACAACAAGTGCTTTATCCCCAAATATCCCACCCGTCCTAGGGCTGATCAGAGTAAACTCCTCCCCCCCCCCCACCCACCAAAATTTCTAGCTGATGCACTTTTCCTCGCCTGGAGAAGCATTATTTATTTATTTATTTTCCTGATGTTCATATCAGCCTGCACTAATGATTTCATATGACCTCAGCATAATAGAATAGGACTTTTTTTTTCCCTTTTCTTTCCCCCCAAGTTTACATTTGCACGCAAGGATGTGTAACAACACAGAGAATTGATTTCTTCCCCTGTATTATCTTTGGATAACATGCATACCATCTTTGCTGGCTAACAAAGAAATAGGAAACCTCTCTTCTTTTGCTTCAGGATACCCATATGACACCCTGTTCCTGTATTTACTCTAAAGCAGCTGGGCATTGATAGCAAATTAACTAAAAGCCATAGAAGAAATCCATACCCATTTTCCTCCCTACCATACATAAGGAGAATGAGTACAATGCACCTTTTTTTAGCAAGATTTTTATTGAGTTAGATAATATGTCAATGGTTTTAAATTTAAGTCAATTGCGGCAAGGCCACATTTTTCCTGTAGCAGGCCGGAAAAGAACAGTGAATAGAGAAAATTTAAGTCACTGAGAATTGGAGTGGGGTTTGCTGTGCTCAGATAAAGTCCAGCGTAAACTGATGGCATTTTGCATCAATTCAGAAAGTGTCTCATTAAGGCAGAGAACCGGTATAAGTGGGTAGGGTGGTTAGGTGCAGGTGCTGCCTTTTCTCCATCAGATCTCTATAAGGAGGTGCCTTTAGGCTGATGGGTTCTGTCCCCATATATACCTGATTATAAAGGGTCTGGGCTTTCTTGAGTTTGGGTGAGAGCTGAGCCTTGGCACACAATGCCCTCAATATCTTTGTGTCATCAGCTTGAAGGATTGGGAGAACTTTGTAGCTCCCTGGTGGCAAACAGGACAGCAATACTTCTGGGTTTTAATGTTTTATGAAGAACTCTTGAAGTTTCCATTCCTTCTCCATGGGGAGGCCCAGGGTATGCTCAGCACAGGATGCTGTGGGGTTCCCCTGGAGGTCCAGGATCAGCAGTTTCCTAGCCCAGCTGGCCCAGGAAGGACAGATGGCCTCAGGAATCACACCTCTCAGGTAGGAGGCTGTGGGAATACCAAACCGATGTTCTGACACATGAAACCTGCACTACCAGACTCTTTTTGAGAAAGGTCCCAAATGCAAATCAGAGGAAGGTGGTTTCCCTACAGTTCCTTGGTAAAAAGGCTTTGTTTACTCCCAGTGTGGTGTGACACACTGCAAGCAGACCTGGCAGGGCTATAAAGGCAGGGCTGATGTTCCCAAAGTAGGTGTTGTGTGTGGCAGGGCAGGTCTCCAGAGCTGCTGTGGTGGCAAGGTCCTATGTGCTCTCTGCCAAGAGACTGTTGGGTAAGACCCATTTTTGGCTGCTTGTTTTGCTGTAAGAGGATGAAGACAACTGAACTGCTTTGTACTGTGACCAGCTTTGCAAAATGGTGTTATGGCTGTGACAAGGGGTCTCCAGGGAACAGCCCACGTGGGTGTCACTCCAGTGGTGTGACTGACACGGTCTGAGCTGGATCCTGCACCAGCTTTGTGCTGATGGGATTCCTTTCACCTCGTTGTTATTTTAATTTACAGCAGTGTAAAGTCAAGCCTGACCTCACTCAGTGGCTTGGTGTGTTTTTCTCATTCCCTGTGTAAAATGGAGATCTTTCCAGGAATTTGGTGGCTATAAGTCTGATGTCCAGCTGTTTCACACAATATCTCTGGTAGAAAAGCTGAGCATCGTGGATTTTGCTGTCTGCACCTCTTAGCAGAGGAAGTATTAGTTTTAATGGTAACAGCCTATGAAATAATATCTATGTCTTCATTTATTCGAGTGCTGCAGCATCCTAATTAAGCTTAACAATATTATAAAGCATATAATGTGAACCAAATCAGATATTTTGCCAATTTCAGTACTTTTACTTAATAAACCTGAAGCCTCTCCTGTTTTTAAATGTCTATCCAGGAAGGGCTGAAGTCAAAGCAATGTTAAAACCACTGTAAGAGGGAGGGAGGGAAATGAGGATTATATGTAGACTCCCTAGAATTGAGTCCTTGGTTATTGCATTGTGTGTTATTTATGCTCCCCTCTTATAATTCTGTTTTACACTCCTCTTTTAGTATCTGTGCTCCCACTTTGTGGGTCACTGTATATCCTTTGTAGAGTACCCCATGAGCACTTGTAAATGCATTGACTCCCACACTTATAATTTTTTCATTCCAAAAGAATCCACAGCAGAGATAATGATTTTTCTTATTTTTCTGCATTTCGCATCTTTAAACAGCAGCTTGGTGACAGTATCTACTTCAAACCTTCCAGAACTCTGCCATAAAGGGAAGATAGTCCATTACTGTTACAGATTTTATGTTCACTCTGTTTGCTTTGAAAGGTTGTGCGGACATGTATGCACAATGTGTGATTATAAGAAATTCTCTCCTACGTTTGTAAAGCCCCAGACTTTTGTCTGTTTAATGATATATCATGGAAACAGAGCAAACCATTGCCTCGTGCATGAATGACCCTGTAGTGTTTGTGCTGATCTTTATATGTTTTTTCAGCACGTGAAAAGAGAAGGCTGTGAAGTGATATTTTTCATTTCCTGATAATTGTAGTAGGCAGTTATCCAGAGTGAATGAAGTGAGCTGTGCTTCAAATGTGCATTTTCTGTTCAGATACAATCTTTCATAGCATTAGAATGGGGCATTGCTGCATTAAATGTCGCTGTTGTAGATGGCAAATGTAGAGTCCTCAGTGCTGATAGAGAGCAGGGAGCCCATGAAGTGCACGATGCAGTGACTGGAGAGAAGAAAACAGATGCACATGAACAGAGGAGTTATTGCAGCGCTTTGTGATGATACAGAGTAAACAAACATAATGGAGGGACTATTTGTGACTGTCCTGTGTTGTGGGTGACAGGATTGGTATTTCTGAGTTTCTCTGTTTTCATTCAAATACTTCTGATTCCCAGACCCAAAAAGAAACCAAGTTGAGGCAATGTGGGTGACCAGAATTATCAATTACTAAAATACTGGTTTTGAGCAGTCTGACTAAAGACAAATTGAGAAGTCACCCATAAACTGCGTCATTTCACAAGGTCCAGAAGAGAGGATCTTTTATGGGGAAGGTAGGACAATCTCCACCTTGATTCACTAAAGATAAAATATAATCCAAAAAAAGGTATGTAAGACCCTCAGTGGGTACAGGCTGGCTTAACTCATCTCAAGGACAGTGAATCAGTTTGTATCAGTCAAATACTCTGTTTTCAACAAAGGTTAGGTTGAGAGCTTTCTGAAAGAGCCTCCTCTGATAGTTCGAGTATCAATTCCTACGTTATTTGTTAAAGGACCCAGACCTTGAATTTCCTCTTAATCTGGCAAGTTTAACACTTCTGCTCAGGATTTTTACTGCCAGGGCCTGACACAGCCTTTCACAGCAAGAGCTCCCCTGGAAGGAGCAGTGTCCATTCCACTGCCCATTTCTTTTTGCTGCAGTGCCATGCTCCCCTGGCTGGCTGGCACATCCTGCTGCTTCTCCCAGGCTCTCCTGCACCCCAGCTTCCTAAGTACACTCTGTGTCCCCTTGTGCCATTTTTATTTCTCACATACTTTTATGTAAAAAAAACCCTGCCAGCCATCCCAGAACTCTGATCCACATCTATAGATGGTGCAGCTGGCTGATCAATTTTATTGATTTCTTTCAAGTGCCTCTGTCAAAATGATCACACAGTGCTAGATTGTTTTCCAAACCTGCAGGTACTCTACTTGACTAATACATTGTTTTGGTATCTCTACATGTCTCCTCCATTTAAAATTATTTTTAATAGTGTCATCTGCATTTATTTTACTTTTTTTAGGAAAAGTAACAGATCTGTTGGGATGGCAAAGAATTGATTATAGCTGTCAAATGGACTGATTTGTTTGTATACAACAGAAGTCCACCTAATATGATCTTTTAAAATAGTTGTTCAGGTGTCTAAGTCGGGGGTGGTCTGTAATCAGGTGTAAATCGGTGGATTCAGTGGCGTTTAGAAGGTTCTGTGAATGATGCTGTAATGTTACAGCTCAACTGGGCAATTTATTTCAATGTTCTGTTAATGGCGTGTGGAACAAGGTTGGTTTCAGCACTTTATCGGTTCTTTACCTTCTTCTGTGGCGATTATGGACTTAAGGCTGATGTTTTACTTTGCAAGAATTTGACAATTACTTATGATTATTATTATTATGACTTGTGTTTATTGGTTATCCTCCTCCAGTCCCAGGGAGTTGGATGGTATGAGCTGACATTGGTGGTTGGGAGAGCAGATGGGAGTTGGAGAGAAACTGCTTTTCCCCTGCAAGGTAAGATATTGCCACCTGCAAAGGCAAAGTGTGTGCGGAGGAGAATACCTCTGGGAAGGGGAGAAGTTGAGCACAGAGGTGCTGAGCATGGTCACAGCTGTCAGTGAAGACGATTATTTATTTCCTTCCCATGATGTCCTGCTAATGATGACAAGGCCTTGTCCTTCATTACCACCCAAACTACCTGTCAAAGACAGCATCCACCTCTTCTACTCAACCCAAACTCTTGGCAGATTTTTCACTTCCTCTTGTTTATTGTTTTCACTAAATCTCCTTATTCGTGGCAGTCCCGATTTAAGTGAAAGGTGAAGGCCTGTGACACTGAAAACCATGGCAGTGTATCAGAGAAATGTGATAAAGCATTTCCTTCCTTTAAAATGCACAAAGGCTTGGGCAGAGCTATCTCCAGAGCCCTGGGTTGGGGAGTTCTGCTCCCCCCAACTCGCGGGATTTCCTTGCGAGTACGCAGAAACCACCTGGGGCTGTTGGGCTTTTTGTTAGCACCAAAGCTTTTGTGTTTCCTGGAGAAATGCTGTGGATGCTCTGGAATTTAACTTAATAAATACAGATAATACAGTTTCATTAATGTATCACAAAAGAGCTGGAGTAGCTCATCTTAATTCTTTAATTTCCTGCTTCTCTTCTTGCCTCTTGTTTGTCTTGGGAAGAGAATGGAAACCATGAATTTCCCTGTATGTCTTGGCCCATCCCTGCTGCTACCACAGTCCCTGAGCCTGGTATCTGTGCTGGTGGTCTCACTGTGCTGAGACAGTGTCAGTTTACACCTTCCTATTCTGCAGGGAATGGCCCTCTGTGTGTTTGCTTGGGATATAAGATATGAAAAATTGCTGATCATAGATCATCTCCATAAATCTTACAGACAATAAGTCATAAAACCTTGTGTCCTTACATATGGCAGTAGCCCAGGGACAGCTTCACCAGATGTGAGCAACAGCCCTAGAAACAAAAAAATCAGTTGAAAAACTTCTTTCACTGCTTACATTGCCTGGAGTTGAAGCTGTGTCTTCGGAGGGCTGGGGCTGGTGGTGTTACTTTTCCCTTTTTTGTTTTCTTTAATACCTTAGAGTTACATTGACGTGTCTATTGCACGGTGAGAATTCCCCAAGCACTAATTAAAAAGCCCTATCATTTGTTAACTTCTCCTTTGCATCAGCTGGAACAGGACAGCAGGCTGGCAGGCTGTAAGGAGACCTCCAGGTACTCCCAAGTTTCATCCATCTCCCCCACCCAGCATCCCTCCTCCTGCCTCCAAACACGCACAAGTGATTTTCTCCCAGGCAGCTTAAAAGAAAGGCAAGTAGGTTATGGTCTGGAAATTGTCTTCTGTCAGTAAGAGAGACCTGGTTAGCTTTTTCCTCCCCTGCTTTGCATATCTATCAAGGCAAATTAAAGGAGACACAGGAAGGAGTCTTATTGTCTAATAATCCTGCCAGGTTTTAGATCTCTGTTCATGAATGGAGCTGAAGTGTTCCAGCAGCAGCAAGCAAAACCCAAGTGAAGTTAGCAGGCTTTGCTCTGCATTTGCATGTAGTGGTTAAGGCTGGGATTGTTTTCCCCCTATGATGTATCTCTGCTTTTATTGTCATCCTCTTCCCTTTGAGACTCTGTCCACACACACACAAAAATAAAGGGAATGTAAATGCAGCCGATGCTTTACAATAATTCTCTGTGGGGTAAGGGCTGAACAGAGACACTCTGATTTACCATTTCAAAGTGCTAACGCTTCCAGCCTGAAACGCTGAAGGTTTATCACAGAGGGGATGTTGTCCCTGCCTGCACGCAGGGCTGGAACCACCTTCCCCTGGTGCCTGCAGAGGGACCCTCCTTCCTCATCAGCCCTGCTGGGTGCTGCAGAAAGCCCACAGCTGCTGTGGGGAGAGACAGGGATGGAGAATGGGCTTTGCAGGTTGTGTTCTCTTCTTCCTGCTGCCTGCCCTCTAAGCCCAGGGATGCAGTTTCATTTGCTCTCACGTTTTTTGCTCATTCCCTCACTGCTTCATCTGGCTGTGCTGGTGAGGGACCTGTCCAAGGGTCCAGAGCTCATCTGCCAACCTGGGTCTCCCTCCTGCATCCCTGAGTTCAGAGGATACTTTGCTGCTGTAAGAAATCAGAGATTCCCCCTTTCACTCTGGGCAACAGTTAATTAATGCAGGAGAGTGGAAAAATTTCCTGATCTCGGTAAACATACAAATCTCCCCTTTGCACTTTGCAAAAGTGGAAAAGGCAAATTCTGCTTCGGTGTGCCCTTGGAAGTGCAAATTTTAAGGCTGACCAAAACTGTGTTTTCTTGGTGTCTGGCTCCTGCTGATGCCAATGGGATCTGAAGTTGAAGCCCTGATATCCCTGGGCTGGGGCTGCAGCTCAGAGCACAGGGGTAAGAGGTGCCTCCCTGGCCAGCTGGAACCTGTGTGTGACCACTGAATGTTAGACCCTCACTGCCTGCTGCAGGGCAAGCAACAAATAAAATATGGCCCTTGGAAGTGTGAGGTGCTTCAGTGAGAACCTCTGCAAAGGAACCTCCTTTCTCACCAGTTCCGCTGCCTTATCTGTTCAGTCACAGTTGCTGACTTCAGTACCAAAAAGATCTTTTTAGTACACTCTATTTCAATGAAGAGAGGGGTAGGGAAATTGGAGAGGGCACACCTGCAGAGGTTGGTGGAGGGGGGTCATGGGGGCAAACACTCTGTGCTGTGGGTATCCCCTGACCACAGCTCAGGCAAGGCAAGCAGCACTCATCTAAGTGGTTGTTCTTTGAAACCTTTCTTTGCAGAAGGCGGTTCACAGAGAAAACAATCCTGAGCAGAAGTATCAGAGTCCTGGTACCACTGCACCAGCCTCTTATTTTTTCCCTCCTTCAGCTTCCTCCAGTAATTGTATTTCCCCTGTGCACTGAGAGCAAACTGCAGTTGGGTGTTAGAGGCACAAATTAGAAATACATCAACCAATGTAACAGAGACTCTAACATTTGTCAAGTGAAATCTGTTATCTGTTATCACTCAAGTATTATTTGTTGCTGGGCTAGATCAGGTTATATTTAATATTGCACAAGCAAGTAAACCTAATTCCTCCTTGCACTTTTTATAAAAAAAACCCAAAAACCAAACAAACCCTTGTCTGACCTTTTTAGAGAATTATATTTATCTATCTTGTGGGGGATCATCTGATTTGGTCCTAAGCCTTCTCAGAAGGGTTCACAACTTGTGCTGAGATGTTGTTAATGGTTTTTACCCCAGTTAGCAGTGAAAGGTAGATCTTAAAAATAGCTGAAAGCCCAGTTGAACCAGCTTTTGGCAGAGGGTGGGAGAGAAGGGAAGAATTAGTAGTTGGATGCAATGGTTGAGCATTGACTAGCAAAAGAATCAAGATTTGGACCCGTGAGCACTTTACTGTGTCAAAATCTTTACAGATTTTCTTTGTCGAGGTGAGGTTATATCCTTTATAGCAACATTTGGTAGTTGCTTTAAATTATTAAAGGTATTTCATAGGGCTGTAGCTCTTGGAGCATTAGTTTGCAAAGAGGGCCCCTGCCTGTATTCTTAAGGTAGGTTAATGATGACTTTCCTAGTGCAATGTGTCCAGGACACTGAGGTTAATAAAACCCGTAGCTCTTCTTCATGACTATCATGGGATATTTAATGTTCAGGAGTGTGCAAGACCTCAGCTTAATGTTCCATATGAAGAATAGTGCTGCCAAGCACTCATCATCCCTAGTGCCAGCACAGGACATTAGAGGTGCGAGGAATGGGCCGAGCACGCTCGGGGAGAGCTCAAGCACCTCTGAGCCTGGTCGTCCTCCTTCCCACAACTGGAATTGTTCAGGCTGGAAAACACCTTTTAACATCAGAGTCCAGCTGTAACAATGGTGTCAGAGCAAGGGGCTGGGACTGGCTGCTGGGACTGTTTGGCTGGTGGTCCGTGGCCCCTGCCTGGGCTCAGGGGTTTTGCTGGAGAGGGACAAGCCCCAGCCTCAGTGCAGCACAGCTGATGATTCATTCTGAGCTGGCTCAATTAGAACATTGGTTTATTTGATATAATCTCTTCATTTTCATCTTTTCTCATCTGCTGCCACCCCCATTTGAGAACAGGAAGGAATTTTTTGGGGGCTGAGGAATAATGAAAGATTCATATGGCAGGGCAGAGTTTGCTCTTGTGAAAACTCTGAAACAAAGGAAGAAAGAAGGTGGGTGTAAGGGGGAGTTAATTTTTCCTTTCCTCTTCCCCCTCTCTCCAAAAAGAGCTTGAGACTTTAAAATAGTCCAGCATTGTTCTGGGACTTAGAGGGCTTTTCTAGCTGTGAATATTGCAGCAAATACCACAGCAATGACAGTATAGCACTGTCTGTATTCTCTCTGTGCTCTGGCTGGACAGGGATTTTTCATTTCATGCATCATTTACAGCCTTCTGCATTGATCTACAAAGTCAGAGCGTGTTGCTAGCACAAAGGGAGAGAAGAAAGGGAAGAGATAGGCCTGAATGACAAAGTTCAGATCTGAAATCAAGTCTCTGTTCAAACTGCCCCAAAGCGTGGTTGTGCCTTACAGTTTACCTCATGCTACAAGGACAGTCCACATGACAAAGCTCAGATACGCATTTGAGCCAATTTTTAAAGCCCCTTAAACTCCAGAAAATTTGAGCCAGCGTTGTATCATAACAAGAAAGGTCAGTGCCTTTGGCTGGGATTTCAGACACAGAAAGTGGTCACTGGATATCTGTCTATTGGGAAATGGTTGTGTTTGTCATATTTGACACATTTTCCTGCAAGCGAAAGCAATGGGATATTTCAGAATATTATGGGTTTTTCTTCATGTTTCAGTCCACTTATGGTGGCGCTTCTCTTGTGCTGCTTGTCTTTGAAATAAGACATAGGTTATCAAAAAATAAAGAGGGGAGGGCAGAACCAGTTTGCTTATCCCATCCAGGGCTTCCCCCTCCAGAGGAGAAGCATAAAGTGAAAGAGAAGTATTTTTTATAATTTGTCATATTTTCCAGGCATATTTCATACCAAAATCCCCTCCTTTGGCAAAATCATGTCTACCAGCACAGATTTTTTTTTTTCAATTAAAAAGGTATTTTTTTTTCAATTAAAAAGGTAAAAAAACATTTTAAATGTTTTAAAAACTTCTGTCTAGGCATGTTTCATACACATGCAATTTTGCTTTATCATAGTAACAAGCATTCTAATCTCTCCCATCTGCTTTAATGAACTGCTAGTATAATCTTGTCATTTTGGTTCACCAAACCTTGCCATGCAGTGAGGTCTCATTTCCCCTGCCAATTGCCTGGGGCTATTAGTCAGCTCACAAAACCAACCCCAATGAAAAGCAGCAATGCCAGGAGGTAAAAAGTTTGTCTCGAGCTGCTCCTCTGGTGGCTGGGCGAGTTGTGCAGGTTCCTGGGCAGGGCTGAGCTGAGAGCACTTGGCTTGGGGAGGAGCAGGGTGTCCCTGGATGGAGGTGGCTGGGGCAGCACGCCGGGCTCCCAGCACCCTGCCTGTGCCAGGGCAGGAGCTCTGCTGTGCCTGGAGTAGGGTGGTGAGAAAAACGGGGGATTTGGACTTGTTGTCAAGATCTCAAAGGCAATTTCCCATTTGGAACAAGAGAGAGGAAATTGTGGAGTTATAATACGCAAGAAAATGGGAGCCCCCAAAACCCAGGAGGAAGAAAATGCTGTCTGTGTCATATAATTAGTAAAAACCAGACTGGAAAAGGAGCAGAGGGCCGAGATCCTCTGTGACGTTGCCCTGGCAAAATCTGGTGATCACTTGGACAAAGCCAAGGATCACTCTGGAGCAGCCCCATGGCCCTGCAGCAGTGGGCACACCCTTGAAGGGCTGGGGATTCAAGATGAAATCATTCTCCCTCGCAGGTGCTGTGCACCCCAAAGAGCCCCAGGCTTGTGGAGAAGTGCCAGCTGTAAGGAATCCAGATCTCCAAGGAATGGCTCTTCCCACCTACACTGTTCCCTCTTCCCCAGCGTTGGGATTTGAGCAATGCTTGCACCACCAGTTAAATATAGAAACCAGGAGGAGATTCCTAAACCACCCACCTTTGGGTGTTTTAGGAAGTGACTGGAATGTCCTCTAAAGGTACACCCCAAACTTCCCATGAGAAAGCTGAATAAGGTGTTTGGGGAATTCCTGCTGGCTGACAAAATGCTCTTTTCCTGGGATTTGTTCTTGGCACCTGTGGTGTTTCTGCAGGCAGTCAGGTGGGCCATGGAGCTCCCCTGCACACCCAGCCAGGTGCTGCTTCCCCATGGACAGCACCAGGGCCTGGGCTCTCCCTGGGAACCCTTGGGCTGCCCTTGCAGGGGTCATAAAATGCCACTGAGTAATGTCAGGTGGCATCAACCTTCTGGTTCAGCAGAGAAGACATTCCAGGCAGATTTCCAGTCCTATCATGTTAAAAAACTTCATTTCCTTCTAATCGACACCAACCTGGCCTCACAGGGTGTTTTCTCCTTTTCTTTCTTGAGCATTAGTAATGTTACCCCAAGTAGGTCTTTCTAGGTCATCGAGAAATTGCCTCCTAAACTTGGAGCTAAATGACTGGAACTAGGCTTTCAGGTCTACAGGACAATCTAAGATCTGTGAGAAGGTGGCCTTTGCCAGATAGAGCGAGTGTTCAGCTTTGTGGTTGTGAGAGTGAATGAGAGCAGCCCCGTTGTCCTCAGTGCCTCCCCAGGTTGCTGGTTGTGCTCAGCTCAGAGCCAAGATCAGGTTATGTCAATCACAACTGCAGGAAATGGGCCCCTGACACAGAGCAAGCCCATTCTGTGGCTTTCTGTATCATGGCTGATCTCCACATTTAGGATGAAAACGTACTGGAAGATGAAGAGGGTCCAACAAACTTTATGTATACCCTGTTGTCTCCTCCTTCTGACCTGATGAAGAGAAATTTTGTCCTTTCCCTCTTCATGTGCCTCTGGTGTTTTTATTTGTGGTACAGCTGTAATTACCTGTTCCATTCACCACTGTTTTGAATGCAGTCTCACTGTGGTTGAATGAGTATTCAAACAGAGATTACAAGGTTTAGCAGATCTGGAATCTCAAATGAGGCAGCCTCAGAATCATTACCCCAGGAATATTTTCTGCATGGAAATGTTGGTGTCTGCTTTGCTGAGTGATGCAAGGCCAAAAGTGATTTAGGGGGTTATCTCACACTCAGGCTTAATCTCATCAGTGAGAGTCCTCTTTTTAAAATACCTGGGCAGTAGGAGTCTAAAAAGTCTCCTTGAAAGGGTTGCAAGATGAAGATGGAAGGAATTAAGATCTAGGAGACCAGAACAGGCTCAGAGTGAGGCTTTGGAACTGGCCAGGGTGAGTAGTTCTGTGTTCATCCTTGTTTTAAACTTTTTTTAGTCAAGTGTCTTCCTAATAGTGGTACTGACCAGAAATTATTATCAAACTTGATAATTAAGACTGGTAGTCATTCCTACAATCAGCGATCAGCTTCTCTCAATCCACTAAGAGATTTCCTGTCTCTTCATGCTTAGTTCCTCTCAGGTCACTTGGCCCTTGATGTATTCTGGATTAAATGGGAATACTTACTTGTAAGTTGAGCCAGTGTTTGTCTCCTCAGAAATCAAAAATTACTCCCAGTTAAAAACACTGCTGTGTAAACATATTGCTTTGGTTTTTTTTTTTTTTCCATTTTGAACCAGTGTTTCCACCTTTGTCAGTGACACAGACACTTTGCCATGAAAAACCAATAGGAAAGCACAGTTCTTATCTGCTGTAATCTAATAAGCTGTCAGTGTGGAAAAAAAAGGAGGTCAGCCAAATGCGGCTCCTTTCAGTTTAAAATTCTGAAAATGACTCACTCCTTATTTAGTCTTATAATGAGCTCCCGCCCACTTAGGGCAAGCTTCTAATTTCAGTTGCTCTGGCGTAAATCCAGAGGGCTTCCATTGAAGTGGATGGAGCTCCCATTGATTTATAGAGCTGCAAAGGAGATCAGATCCTGGCCTCAGGTGGGTGCTGCTGCCTGTCACTGGGCAGAGCCCCCTGCTCCAAGTTGGGGCTTGGCTGGGACATGGCCTCAGGAGCCACCTCTGCTCCAGAGAGCTTGCTGAGAAGTTTCTGAATATGCTGTTGATGTCAGAGCAACATCATTTTTGTATGTCTCTATGTATGGCAGTACCAGACAGTTCAGTTCTCTAAGTTTATTTTTTTTCTCTCAAAAGCCAAGGGTACCTCATGGAAATGTCAAGTGTTTCAGAAGTGAACATGAGCAGCATAGCTTCTCAAACATTACCAGTTCAGAATGACTTGGAGACACATCAACATTTAGACAGAAATTTATTGGCTAAGTAATCCTCGCTTTCTAGCTTCACTTGCCTGCTAAAGGGAATGAAATTTAATCTGTCTGTATTTTTTTCAATCATTTTCTCTCAACGCCCCCGCTCTGTTTCTCTGTCTTGTTTCCTGCCTTGTCCCATTGCTATTCTGCAAAAGAAACCTTTAGATGTCTGACAGACGTGATGCAGAGGACATTGGGCACTGAAACCCCTGAATGTTTGTGGGAGGCTGCTAAGGCTTGGTAGCGGGGACTTCCTGGGGCCCTTGCCAAAACCTTGTCCTGGAAAAAGTTCTTGGAGGGCTTTGTGAGTAGCTGACTCCTTGGAGCTACCCTGGTTAATAAAAGTGCTTCCCAGCAAATCAGAAGTTGTTCACATAAATGTCAATTCCCTTGGCTTGGGTTAAGGGACAGCATCTACCCTCATGGCAATAAAAATGTCTGTGATAAGTGCTTGAGCTGCTGGAAGGGAAACAGGACTCATGGTCCTTCCTACCTGAGTGCAGACCTGTCCAGGGTAAGACAATGTGGCAGGACAGAGGATCAAAACCCCACTGGGCAAACACCAACTGCACCTTGTGCATCCAGCATCGTGGCAGGAAGGGCCATGGAAAAACTGCTGCTCTCCAAACCAGAACTTCACTGAGACACTTGTGTTAAGCAGCTGTGTATTTGAAGAGAACAAGAGAAAAGCCTCCCACCTGAAACCTTTCGGGATTGGAGGTGGTCAGGTTGTCAATTCTGTATCCACAAGATGACACCTTCAGAAATGCTGAGAGCACACGGGTTTCAGTGTTGACTCAAATGAGGAGTGCCACCTACTCGGGCACAGTGACATTTCCTGGGCTCCTGGCCTGCCTCTGGCCACACTTGTGCCAGCACACGCTGCTGGCAAAGGCACGGCTGCAGCACATGCACCAGCCTCAAATATTCTATTTAACACTGACATTTTACCTCCCGGAGAAGGGTGGTGGAGGTTATTGCCTCAGTATGGCTTAGTGAGACCTCATGTGTGAGACTATAAATGTCCAGGATGAATCGTGTTCAGGCACTTACAAGCATAGCCTGTCATAACCTGTTATGATTTATTATGATTTAATATAATTCCTAGAAATTTTTCTCTGTACACAGGTTACATAATTGTTTCACAGAAGTGTTGTGCCTATTTATCTGGCAGAAGCAAAGTTCAGGCTAAAGTCAGGGAGTTTTGGGTAAACAGGACAATTAAAATATTCTCAGGCAAATTGCTATTTCCATTATGTTTGGTAGCTGCTCATGAAGATTATTCTATTAATTCTTTTTCTGGGCTGTAAAACAGGCAAGATGCATTCTGTGTGCTGGGCCAGATTTTTGGTAAGACTTCTGTTACTTGGTTCACTGTGGGTCGCTGCAGAGAGTGATACAAGGCCATGTGCAAAGCTTCCTTGGGAAATGCCTTGCTTTGGCAGCACTGAGATCTGCATCTTTGGAGTCATTCACTTTATACAGGACAGAGAGATGCCCTGATGCTCTGAAATGTCCCAGCTGCTGTCCTTGCTGGGGCTGGGTCTAAGCTGGAGGAAGAGCAGACATCCAAAAACAACTCTGATTTTTCAGAGTTCAGCTTGTGTTCTCTCACTGTTCCAAGAATGTTATAACATCATCAGAGCTTTTCAAAGGATGTTAACTCACAAATTTCAGTTTCAAACGTGAGCTGCTTTCAAGAGGGTTTATTTTATCTGCCTTTCCCCCTCTTTTTCTCCTGAAATTGTTGCAACTCTGAAAAAATACAGTTTTGGAAAAAAATGCAAAGCTACTACAGCTATGAGTTACTGCATGTAAAACCATTTGTTTGCTGTTTCGCCACAGCATCACTTGAGATGCTTTTGCAGTACATATGCAGATCATAAAATAACATTTCTAAGCAAAGGAACAGTCCTTCCCCACTGAAAATGTGACCAAATATCTTTCAAATCCCATGTTCCCCTTAATTTGTATGGCCTTGAAGCCTAAGAGCACTTTTCTCCCGGAGTTCCCCCTTTGCCCCACATAAAGTAGCCCTGGGCAGGTTTGCCATGTTATCAATACCTCTAGTTCTACTAAACCTTTTTTTACTGTATTTTTCTTTTTTAGTGAACAGAGCTCTGGGTTGGTTTTTTTTCTTTTTTTTTTCTTTTTTTTTTTTTTTTATAAATGAAGATGCAGAGGGTTACCCAAGCCCTTGGGAAGGGCTCAGGGCAGCTCTGCAGCCAGGGTTTGTTGTGAAGGTACCTTGAGCTGCTGCCAGTCCCAACCTCCTCCATCTGTCCAGCAGGGCAGGTGAGATGGCTTCTCCTGCCTGGAGGAACCCCACTTGAGAGTTCAGTCCAACAACACTGCTACAGGAGGCTGAACAAGTGCAGATCTCCAGGGCCTGAGTTGAGATATTTCAGATCTTTTTCAATTGGTTATAATTAGACATGGACCAGGTTGGAAATTCCCACCATCTGCTTTGAACCTGGCATCACTAGCCAAGACACGGTGCTCTGAGGTGCCTCCCATCACTAACTGCAGATAAGTTTTCCCTTTGTAAGCCTTCATCCCCAACCCCTTTACAAAACCTTTCTCTGCTGCTATTTTGCTCTCATGCCTTTAGCTCAGCACCAATGGTGTTCAAATGAAACTGGAAGCCCGGACTGGTTTCCTGGAGGCTTTGCTGAAGTGTTTTTGTCACTCTGCCAGCTGCACTCGGTCCCCAGGGCTGTGACCTGCTGCCAGCACCTCACTGTATGAAGCTGGGGTCAGAAAACCCAGGGTGAATTTTAAAAGGAAAAAAAAAAAAAATACCGCTTTTAAATTAAAACTTTCCGCATAGTTATCTTTTGGCAAATAATGATCTGCAGCGACATGCCTGCTCTCCAAATCTAATTGTTAATTGGTCAATCGACCTCTAAGTGACTGGCATATTGCTCCGATCATCTGAAAGCCTTCTGGCTCCGTTTCCCCGGCTCAGCTTTGCTGCTCGTACTTGTACAATCTGCTCGCAGAATGTCACCGCTCTGAATCACCGGGGCCAGCGCCAAAACCCTCCGGTGGCCGGGGAAGGGTGGGAAAGGAAAGGTGGGAAAGGAAAGGTGGGAAAGGTGGGAAGCGCTCCCCAGAGCCGGGCCGGCCGTGCAGGATGCCCGCACCACGGCACACCCCAGCCTGTGACACAAGATGCGCCCTCGCTGTCTGATCTGACCTCGAGCAGCGCTGCCAGCCCTTTATCAGATTTTAATACAAAACAAGGGCAATTAATCTCTACGCCCTTATATCTCGCTGATCTTACAAGCCCTTTCAAAGTTTCGTGTTTTCCGGCTTCTGCATGCGGGCTGTGGCATGGTTTTGGCTCAGAAATCTGTAATTCAAACTTCGGGAGTGAACACATTTCCCATGCAGGTCTTTTCATAGCTGGTTTTTGGGCTGGTCTGTTCTGTGATGTGTACTTGTTAGCAGCTCTAGATAACTCGTGTTTTTAAAAGCCTAACGCTTGCTATGTGCAGATAAAAACTGTGACAAATTATGTTCCAAAAAAATCATAAAAGTGGAGAGGCATGTTAATAACCAAAGGTGAAGCTTCATCTGAAGGTCAGCAGGAGCTATTAAAGTGGTCAGTAATTCCAGGGTTTGCCAGCAGCGATTTGACCATATCACTTATCTACTCTGGTCCATGCTTAAGCATCTTCCTCAGTGAAAAAATAATCCACTGAGAGTAATACTGGAGGTCAGAGGTAACTATGGAGAAAAAGCAATATTGTCAAAGTAAACCAGGCTTTCAAGTACAGACATTCAGATTGCCAGTCCATTAAAATACTGTGACTTTGACAATTTTACCACACTGTTTGGACACATTCTTTAAAATATTGCTTTTCATTATGTTCAGATTAAAAAAAAAAAAACAACAAAATAAAGAGAGAACAGATCAAGCAGATCATGTTAAAAAGGCTGAAAGGTAAGGAATGGCATTTCACATTGTCCTGTGAGCACTGGTTAATAAAAAGCAAATTTTAATTTCAGAGATGCCAAATGGGCCCAAATAAGAAATGTGGTTATAATGCAAATTTCATGAAGCCGGAGCTGGAACTGCGAAGCACTTTTGCTGTCAGCAGGCTGAGGGAATCCCTCCTGCCCAGCCAGTATATCTGCTGGGTGGCATTGAAATGAGAGGAAGAGCCTAGTTTTGCTTTTTTAGAGCTGGCATCCGCCTGGAGGTGATGGATAAAGTCATGATCTTCCTGATGTCTGTGCAAGGACTTTGAAAGCAGCAGCAGAACCTGAGCCTGTGTGTAGCTCAGTCACTGCTAAACTGGGTTTAACAAAGCTGTGTTTAGCTCCTGGCTCCATCTGAGGCACCTTGGATTAGACTGGGGTTGTTGTTTGAATTCCTGGGAAAGGGACTCAGGGAATAAAATAGGAATGTTTTTCTTTACCTGTCTTGGCTGCAGGCAGTGGGATCTAGGTGAGGTTGCACTGTATGCATACAGCACCCAGACTAACAAAGGTTGTACCTCTCCTGATTTATTACACTCCTAAAGTTACCCACATTATCTTAAGACAGCCTCTCCTTCGCAAATTTTATTATAAGTTATTATTGTGAGTAAGCTTTTCCCGTCAATATTTTTGATGTGGAATTGTCAGTGTGCAAGACATTTTCTGTGTGTTTGTGTGATACATTGAATGTGTTTGCCTGTGTTGTGCATAAGTTATGGAGTATATGTCAGTATATCTTGGTGTAGTCTGTTAAGTATATTTTACTACATTTTTTTGTTCAGAAGAAACTTTCTGTGGTTAAATGATGCTTTGATATGTTTTAAAGGGCAAGTGTTCACAAGAACCCATAATGCATATTTCATGTAAAATCCTGGAACAACTCTGATAAATATGGATTATAGCTGGATAATTTACATGTTCAAAACATGTTCTCTCATTTACATGTGAGACTGCAATGGTTCACTGCTGCAGGCACTTTTTTACATATTCAGTGTATTTAAAAAACACCTATCCCAACACAAAAGTTTACAAAGTTTAATTTACAGCTCAACAAGGGAACACACAGTGAGGCATGCAATGAAAATGTCCCATTTATTTCTGTCATTTTGAATGCTCTCATTTTCCAACACTTGAGGCAATTCAATAACATTATTGATTCACACCTGTTCTGTAACATTGCTTTTGCAATGAGATCCAGCAGAAGAGAAACCACACATCTGCATACACCTGAGACTTGCAGCATTTTGGAATTGAACCTGTTTAGTGTTTAGACAGATGTTCTCCAGCTGCTGTCTTTGAGACACTCAGGTACCTGCTATAACCAATAACACAATATACAATATATGTATGTTGTAGGCTGTGTCCCATACATAACATTTAGCAAATATTGTGTATCATGTGCATTTATCTCTGTGCTATCCAGTAGAAAATTCCAAGCTTTTCTATTTTGTGGCAGGAAATGAAAAAATGAAGACCCTGTATTGCAAAACACATGAGGGGCCCCAAACTGAACCTTAGGACCAACACAAAATGTTTTGGGTGGTGCTCTTCAGCTAATATCTAAGCTATCCAACCTGCACCATGAATCTGGAAAAGGGAGCCAGCAGTCTTGTCAGAACAGGCTTTCTCATCTGCTTCTGGCTACCTGCTCTTAGTGTTTCCTGGGAAAATCAAGAGCAGCCTCTTGATGCAGTTTTGTCTCTTACACTGTAATCCAGCCAAAAATAAATGTACAAGAGGCCCTACAGCCTCTTCAGGAGGTTTGGGATGTGCTTGTGACCTCAGTGGGGAAGACACTGGGGAAATGTTTCCTCCTGAATGGATTCAACAGCACCTGAATTTAATGTTTAAGCAATGTATTTCTAAAAACATCCATAGGAACAGTAAGTTCATGTTGTTAAATATCCCCTATCTATTCACTTAATTCATTTTTGCTACTTTGATTTTCTGTATTTCCTGTCCCTTTGCAGGAGGGTTACTGAGGCACAGTAAGATCCAGTGATGGCAGTGATGGCAGTTTTACAGCTTGCCTTAGCTAACCATTATCAGGCCACCCCATGCACGGAGTGGAAGGCACAATATTGTTTTTAACACCCCTCTGATTTCCTTCTTTCCAGGGGGCAAATGCTCTGCAGAGAAACCTCCACACTGCTGACCACAATTGCTGTAATTTGTTAGTCTAATGGGAAAACGTACACAGCCTTCCAAAACTGGAAGTATAAAATAATATTGTGTGATACTTTACGTAAATGGGGCTTGTGCTTGGAAGTGCCTCTGGTTGAGCTTTTCCCTGGGAGAGCCTTGATTACCCGGATTAGCTCTCCGTGGTAAGAAAAGCACTTATTAATAAATTATACATCTGCAGTTAGTTGTTGCCTCACAAAAAAAGGTTAAAACAGCTGTAGGAGCTGGTATTCAGCATGAGAACCAAATCTGCAGGCTGAAGACTCATTTAGTAATTAAACTTGAGTTACCTAGAAACAAACACTGAGTGTCTGCAATTCTTGGGCTCCAACTGTCCAAATAAAGGGAAAGTTTGAAGTTTACTTCACTGATCCTCTAGAGAAACTGGCTGATGGCAAGTGACACTGTGACTGCAGTGGTGAGATGGGTGGCAGAGGCAGGAGGGGCTGAGCAGCACCTGGCCCACTGCAAAGCCAGAGCTGGGTGGTTGCAAGCATCCAAGCTGAATCTGTGTTTCTGAAATGAGTGTTCCCAAGGGCAGAGACTGATCCTCTGCAGGGTTTCTCTGAAATGCCAGGGAGGACTAAGTCCTACACAGGCTTTTATGACTGTACACCCCCAAGTCATGTACAAATAGGCCTGTAACACCTTGTCTGTGTGCTGTGGATGTGATCTGTGCAATTAATTTTCTTTTTTGTCAGCTGCTTTTAACTGATTCTCCCTGTGGTTTGCACTTCCAGCACTTCCCTGCCTAGAGCAGCATCCAGGTACCTCATCCTGGGGGAAGGACCTGTGGCTATCTCCAAAGCTGTGCTGAAATTTGGATCCTCTTGACCCTTTGGGTTAATTGGGGAGCTCAATTAGTTACAGAGATAGATCCCTCAAGAAATCTGGTTTGCTGACTCAGTATTTGGTGGACTTTTCTCTAGGTCTGTTTGATTTGTTATGAGGAAGCATTAAGGTGGCAGAACTGCTGTAATATGAATAGAAAATCCCAAAGCTGGCTGCAAAACAGCTCACTGTGGACTCTTAGTTTCCCTCTTGCATAATTCCTTATCGTCATCTTCACATAAGGGTTTGGTTTTCTTCCCATGAAAACAACAATACAGATTTTCTGGGGCTCTTGCTCGTGGTGTGGTGTGTGCTGTGGGTACCAGGTTGCTCAGGAGCAGGATGCTGATGTGGGTTCAAAAGCACTGCTGTGGAGCTCCCAGCAGCCCAGACAGGTGGGTGTGAGCAAGAAGGGCCAGCTGCACTTAAATAAATAAATAAATAAAACAGATCTTTCCTATAGCTGATCAATATTAATAATGAAGCTGAGTGGCTGAACAGGATGTATGCTTTATTCTGGGGGGAAAATGAGGGAAATAAAACCAGAGACAAAATACCTCTGCTGCTAATCAGACCCAAAGTTTAATAGCTGCAGAATGGTCACAAGGCTGCTGTAACTGCCTGCAGTTGTTTGAACAGGAGTCTTGAGTTTGCATGCTGTGAGTTATTGGAAAATCTCTCTGCCATTAAGAGCTTTGATGAAAGATGTACTTAAGGTCTAAAATGACCAGAGGAAGCAGAGGAACGAGTGAGTGCTGCTGCTGAAGATGCCTGAAAGATAGATTATACGTTGTCATATGGTATTTGATGCCTTAACTAGAAAATGTCTGAGCCAAAAATGAGTTAGACTAGTGAGATGCAAGCTTTTAGCAACTTCCTAAGCTTCATTCAGGCTCAGGTGTTTCCAAGTTCAAGCACATCTTAACCACTTTGTGCATGAATAGCAAACTGAATTGGAAAGATATTTCTTCTTAGGCAGGAGGTCCTTCTGCTTTGGTTGGAGGCTTTTCATAGGCTGGGCAAGAAAAGCATCAGATTATCAATCTTTTTGTGGTTCCTGCTAGAAATTTATTCAGTTCCAGCTTTCTGTGGAGAAATGATAGGAAGAGTAAATAAAGAATCCCTCTTGCAACTCAAGGGCCATAAACCTGAGCATAAATTGAGAGGTGAAATAGTTGCTTTCAAGTTTGAAAGTATAAAAGAAGAAAAAAAATCAGATGATCCACTTTTTAAAAACCCTTGTTACTAGGACATCTTGTTTCCAGTTTTTCTATCTCGAGAGTTCTTGAGACAGTTCTTTTCTCTCAAATGATATTTACTCAGGGTAACCTCCACATCACAAACACACTTATCTCTGCTTTATATCAGCCTTAGGGATTAGGAATATGGATCTGTTTTCCAGACTGACCGTCTGGCTTACTGACCTGAGCTTGTTCACTCACAAAGCAGCACATGATGCCCTTCTTGTCAAAACCACAATTAGTCAAAACCCTTTACAGGAAACATGAGCCCAATAAGGATGGATAAAATAGGAAATTACATCATGTGGCTCATCCATAACCTGCTTGTAGCATGAAGGTACATGGATTTCTCCTGCATCCCCTTACCAGCTGCAGGCACATCAATGAAGAGAACAAAGAACAGACTGATGTTTTTAGAATACTTTTAATCTTCCAAACTGTTTCAGCCATTAAAAAGGAATTTTCACGTCACACTTGGAAAAAACATGACTATTTTTGTCCATGTTCTGTGCTCATTGTGTGTCTTGGAGTCCCTTGGATAGGTCATCAAGTGCCTGGATTGGTACTTGAATGTGGAGTCCCTACTTCACTGTCCCCTCCTCAGCAGGCTGGGACATTGCCATCCCTGCTCTCTCTCCTGTGCAATCCTCTTGGTATTTTGACTGGCCCAACAGGCCAGTCCTTGGAATCAGCTGCAGACTGCCTGTGGAATGTAATGGTTTCAGAAGCCTATTTCCAGCGTGCCCTATACCCAGGGAGACCACAGGGGTTTTACTGCTTGTTGTCCCGGACCATCCAACATGACGTGACAGGGCAGCTCTCACTTATTAAACTTGGAAACAGAGCCACATCCCAAAGCAAATGATTCCTTTTTGCACACGTGGTGGTGGAATTGGTTAAAGTCTCACCAGGGAATACTAGAACTGATTATTATGGTTATTATTATTGTTAGTATTTATTATTCTACAAACAAAATAACAGCTACAGTGCAATTGCTGAGATGAAGTGTTTTCACACAAAAATAATAATTATTTTAAAAGGTAAATTGAGAACTATTTATGCTAGGGAGAGGAACACAAAGAAAATGCCACAAATACTGCAGCTTGAGGCAGACTCTTCACTTCTGCTCTTGAGTTATCTATCACCATTCCCCTAAAAATTAAAAAGGGTCAGTACCTCAGTGCCTCCATTGGGAGAGCATCAGTTCTGGCATGGTGTTCACCACCAGAGCATCTCAGCTCTGCCCTGGGCAGGTTCCTCAGCCTCTTTCAGTCTGTACCACAGTAAGTTGTTGTGATTTCAAATTCAGGAAGGAGTGGAATGGATGCTGTGTGTCTTATAACCAGTGCCTAATCCAGCATGAGCTCCTGCTAAAGGTGTTCTTACAGCTGGGTATTCATTATCCCAAACCTTTCTTTAGGCAGGGGCACTGCGAGAGTTCCCTGCCACTTTACCATATGCATTCAAAATCAGGTCTGTCTTATACCTCTGAGCTCTGTGCTTTTCTCCTGAATTTCTTTTAACACTGTCTTCAAGTTCAAAGCAGATGAGCGCTGGAAAGCCTGCACAGGTTATTTGTTCTTATGTGTACCCAGACTTGGAATGACTTCACCTAACAGAAGAAAGAAGCAGTGCATAAACAATGCAGGACTAGTTTTCTCTGCTTTAAAATAACCCTGTCTAAACTTGGCTCATTTGGGTGAGACATTTTTGGCTGGGAGGTTTTTGGTGAGCGGTGCCAGGGGAAGGTTACTGCTGTTCCTCTGGCACTGCCATTTGGATGCAGACAATCTTCTGCAAAACCGAGGTGAAGTGGCAGATCCATTTGCTTCACCATGTCTCTGCAATGCAGAAAATTAAGGCATAATAGGGTATTTCTCTTTCAACAGTACTTAAATTTGGTTCTCTGTCCTAGTCACAAGGGCTGGCTGAGACTGCAAGGTACCTCACAACTCCAGCTTCGACTCAAGATATTTTTCCAGAATATTTTTCAAGTGGAGTATGAATCCATAGTCATGCCAGCAGCTTTTCCAACTCAGTTTGCAGAACTGTTTCAAAACTGATTGAAATTTCTTTGACTGTCTCCTCAGGATGTGTGCAGTTTGAGAGGCCGGCTCTCTCTTAAATGGAAGAACAAAACTGTTCAACTGAAACAAAATCAGGATGTTGGGATTTTTTTACATTTAATCAGAACTTAATTAATATATGTGAGCAGACTTGGGACCAAATCTGTAGTTGAAATTGCCCAAGTCTACCCAAAATGTGCCTATATTCCTAGCTCTGTTGTCATTGACTAACCTTTGAATGGAACACATGGGCAAAGGATCAAACCCACTATGGCATTTTCCTCCTCCTAACTGTAATATGTTGCATCTCCTCTCCCCCAAATAGATACTTTGAGGCTTTACTGATTCAAGTTAAAAATTAATGAAAGCAGCCTTAGCACTCACAAGTAACCACACAAAAACAACATGGTGAGGGTGAGCAGGGGAAGAAGGGTAATTTCGAGAAAGAGTCTGACTTCTGAGCTAACTTCAGTGTGGCTTGTCTTTATAAGGGATAAAGTCATTTCATTATTATTATTATTATGACAAAAAAAAAATTATAACAGATCTCTTTGCCCCTGCTGTGACTCCACTGTGCTGTTGTTTGGAGGCTGTAAATGTGTAGGACTGCACCTACGTCCTCCTGAGACTTACATAATTAGCATGTTTGATGTCATCAAATTTATTGCCAGCACTCCCAGTAAAGCCCCTTCACTCCCACTCAGGTCTTGCTGCCAGCTATAATGTTCAATCTCACTGTCTGCCATTAGATCTTCGTGCTGCTGCTCAGTGCAGCAGGTCACCAGTGTCTGGGTGGTTTCTCCTACCCTCCTTCCCTGTGTGATGTAATCCTTCATGAGACTGACAGCCTGTGCAATAAAATTGTTTCAGATATCTATTAATATTTTAACATGCTTTTAAGAAAATTCCGCCTTTTGTAGTTCTGGTCTCAGAACAGACACGTGTAATGGTTAGTGATACACATTACACTCCAGAGCAGTGCTTCTGCAGCTATGTTCCCTTTGTTTAGGCTCATGTTTTGGCATCTATTATTGTCAAAAGTATCTTTGCAAGTTATTTTTTTAGATTGTAGGTTTGATTAATGTGATGAATAGGATAAAATGACTCATTTCCTGCCCCCACCCCCCCCCCCCCAAAAAAAAAAGAAAGATTGTGATTAAGACCACAATTTTCTTTTTTAGTTCCAAACCCAGGCTTTACTTTTGCCCTCTGGTACCTGCTCTAAACCAAAAGCAGCTGGACTGTGGGTGTGTGTCTGTGGCCCTCAAGGATATGTTAACTCCAGACCCCAAGCCAGTGGTAAAAGCTGGCAGGTTTCTATTAACAACAGGGCTGCTTTCTTTATTTTTTGAGATCCACACTTGCAGAGTCTGTCTTGTTCATGTTCATGAGTCTGCCCCACACGGGGTTCCCATCTGGGAGCCACCCACCCCATACCTCTCAGATTTGAAAGGCCAAAATTGTCTTCCACAGCTGAGAAGTTGTAGCCACACAAAGGAGAACACACAGCATGTTAATAAGAATCTATAAATTAATCTGTATATAACACCTTGTGAACACTTAGGTTTTATGGGTATTGTGAGCTGAAAGCTTTACCAGTCATTCATCCTTTATTGTGTTCATTATGGGAATATGACATCTCGATACCAAATATCTGCACGTATAATAAAGCACCTCAGTGAATTAACTGGGTGATTGGTACAGTATTTCTCCTTTCCACTAATCAGAAATGTAGGATGTATTACTCCTGATGAATCCTTAGACATTCCCACATAGATAAATTAACTAACTGGCTGTTAATAATGTTCAAGGGATTTGAAATAATATCTTTTCACTCTTTTATAAGGTTGATTTAAATCTATAAGCTTGGATTGGATATACAGAAAGGGTGAAGGTGTGGCTGCACATAGTTCCCTAAGAGAAAAAAGGGAGTACTTTGTCTGTTACATGTATTAAAACACTGGCCAAATATTTTCAGTATTTACTACCCAGACAGTGTGGGAAAAGATGAGTACCCTGACCACTAGAAAAGCCACAAATGCTGGTGACATGGACAGATGTTGAGGCTTCTTGTTTAATCACCTCTGGTAGATAACAGTGCAGGTAGCATTTGCTGTAGATGACAAGGAGAGCTCACCCAGCTCTCTGACGTTGTCCCACATAAGGGAGAAAACTGGGATTGTTCTGGTGGCAGGTCACCACTAATGAAACTTCAGATTTTTGTCAATGCCATGGTATTAATAGTACAAACATAGACTCAGCAAAGCTGAAAGGCCTGAATAAGAATGCTCTGATTACTTCTCTGGGACCTGGGCATTGCATGAATTCTCTGTGGAATGAGATCCCACCAAAAGAGGTTATTGAAATAATGACAAAGTTTGAGTATCTTCCTTTCCATTTTAGTATTAGTTTCTTGAGGCACCTCAACTATTTATACCAGTCTTTTACACAGTTCTTAAATGCATTTGTAGTATCAGTGTGCACTCCATCCTGAAGATAACCTGCACTTCCATGGCAGGTGAAGTGATTAGAGCAAGGAGAAACAATTTATTTCTCACTGTGGTGAGAAAGCTTTATATTTAAGATTAAATTGATATAAATTTGCATTGAAATTCTCTTAATGAAACGTCATAGCTAAACTTACTTAAGTCCTGAATTGAGGGGAAGGTATAAACATGCATTTGCAAGTTTATCTCTGGCCTGCCTGCACACCTCTGCTCCCAGTGCCAGTACTAGCATACACTTTTCATAATATTGAGAATATAAATTGTTAATTTGTGTGTACCCTGCAGAGAATCAACAGCCAGCAGCCCCCATGCTCCCCTGACCACCTTCAGCTCAGTCAAGGTTTTATGATGGCCAGTGAGTCTGACCAGAACACAGCCCAGGAAAGCCCAGGCATTTTCAGATCCTTTTGAACCTATTTTCTGTGAATTTTGCTTTTCCTATATACATTGTCTAAGGCTGAGACTCATTTACAAAAGAGCTAAAGTTGCCTGGGTTTTATGCTTTGGGAGAAACATTTTATGGTAAAACCTGGAGGCACAATGCTGCTTAGAAACAGACAAATAAAAAAACAACTTTTTTGTGTTGGTTGGTTTGGGGGTTATTTGGTGGTGGTGGGGGGGTTGTTTGGTATTTTTTTTTCTTTTTTGTTATTATTTAATTTAAGATTATCTCACTGTAATGTAATTGTCTGGTTTTCGTTTTTTGCGTGAGGGAGATATGGCACATGGCTCATATTCTGACCATTTGGGTTCAGTAATACTTCAGACATGCTGAATTAATGGGAGAGGCAGAATGAGCCTCTGTAATTAGCTTTTCACTATTTAAAAAGAAGCACAAATATGGTTTGGATAGTGCAGCATGCACTGTAAGTAGAAAAAACCTTGTATCAGAGGTAAAAAAAAATATCAGGGAGAGGTGCTTTTGAGTCTGTCATTGCTGCTGTGGCTTTTATCCCATAACAGACTGACAGATGAGATAAACACCTCACATTTTACTCAGATCCTATTGTTTTGTCAGAGTTACTTAAATGTATTTACAATCTCTGGAGCACTTTTTTTATAGTAATGGTGGTGAAGCCCTTCCAGAAGGAATAAAGATGATATAACATTCTCAAGTACCTCTGTCTTCCTAATGGAATGACTTACATTGCAGGGGATATTGTTCTGCTGAGCTCCACTAAAATACATATTTACTAGTCAATCCAGTAGTTGTCTTGGCAGTCAAAGCCATGATATCACAGCACTGTCTTTCACAAGAACAACAAAGCATGCAGATATTCTTTCTCTGGGACCTTTTGTCATCTCTGTTGATACTTCTGTATTTAAAAGAAGCCACATCATTAAATGAGAATGAGCCACCTCTGCTCCACAGCGCAGTGGTCATGTTTCTCTTTGGGATTTCATAGAGCAATAAGAAATAGGGCATGTCAGGTCATGGCTGTTGCAAACACTGCGTGCAGCTGGTGGTGCCCAGGTACCTCAGCCAGGGCTGCTCCCTGCAGAACAGGAACAGGACAGAAACAGGACAAAAAGGTGATGAACTGTTTTAAATGAAATGGAGACATCCCTTGGTACTCCATGCAACACTTCGTTTTTAATTTATTGTGAATGCCATCACATATCACAAGATATTGTTAATCTCTGAGGAATAGTGATGGGTGTTTGGGAGTTGCATATCTGGATTCCAGATTACGCTGGGATTTCTGGTCTTCTTTGAGGAAGCTTATTCCCTTTTCCCATTACAGCCAAAAGCTCATGAGAAATCCTGCCATTAAGGGTCTAGGGAAAAAAAAAATACAACTGTGAGTTTTATGAGGGCGTTTTTGGGGTTTCTGTGCTGAGAGAACTTCAACTGCCTGACACTGCTGTAAATGTGCCCCTCATCCGTGCACAAGGAAATAGTTCATATGTGGGACAGTTTCTGCCTGCTCATATCCCTTGGGAAGAAATCCAGTTCAAAAATGTCTTCCTTATCAACATTGCACTGAAAAGCAACAAAACACGAGATAGACCCTCAAACACACAAAGGCAGCTATGAAAAGCTTTGAAACACCATTCTTGTAGCATTTGATCAGCTGTTGAATGAGGAGATCATCACACCACAGATCAAGCAGAGGGCAATTTTGACCACCATTTCCACAGTGAGGCACCACAAAGTTGTTTAGCACCAGCACTTCTGTAAGGATGACACTTTGGGAAGATTGAACTCTGATTCAGGCTCCACTCTGTGGAGTGTGCAGGGTTGGGACAAACTGCTCCACCACCCTCCAGGCTGTGTGCCTCTGTGTGTGCCTCTGTCTTGGAATAAAGGGGGGAAGGTGCAGAGGGTTGAGGTCTCTGGCAGCAGGGAGGAGTGTGGGGGTCATGGGCACGAGTGTTCCCTCCTGGCACAGCCCCGCTCTGCTTCCAGCACCGTGTCCCCATTTATTTGTGGTTTATCATGACCGTGTCCCGGTCAAGGAGCACACACGAAAATCCATTAACGCACATGAAAACACACATGAAAATCCATTAACAAGGAGAAGACTTGACAGGAGGAGGAGCAGACTGAGAGCAGTGCAGGCAGCACTCTGGCTTGGGAGGGAGACAGGATGCTCAACAGGGGCACAGCATGAAAACCAAAACACCTTAATTTTGGCTTCAGCAGTTCTGATAGGTCTTCACTGCTTCTTTACCAGGGCAGGAAGATGTCACAGCCCATTTGTGGGGTCTAGATAGTCCTGGAGACACCACAGTTTGGGTATCTGACTGCATATGAGGCACACCAGGATTTCATCTGCTTCCTTTGGTGTCCTTTTCCATGACAGCACATTGATGTTTGTCCAGAGATCTAGTTCTAGAATTTCTATGGGGCCAAATTATTGTAATTATATAATTTGGGCTTTATAAACTGCTTAAAAGAATAGACATCTTTATTCAATGGAAAAGTGAATGTTTTCCATAAACTGAAACACTCTTACTTTGTACCTGTGTAACCTGTGATTTGTTTTGGCAGCTACCTTAAGGCGCTGCCAGCTGTGAAAAAAGCTATTGCATGTCCCCAGCATTCACTGTGGGTGAAATGATCTCTGTAGATGGAGCATGTGAATATCAGTTTGCTACATTTATAAAGAGCTTTAGGGTACTTCAGCATGAAAGGTCCCATAGTAGTGAGAGATATTGTTACTATAAAAACATTTTATCCTGTTTTAGTATGATGGTTTATTGAGTTTTAAAGTACTTTTCATGGCAAGCATATATATTAACAGCAGCAGCAGAAAGAGATGGGAATAAATGCATGTTTTCAAATGAACTTCCTGCACCCAATTCTGTATGATGTAAACATGGAATAGGAATGTTGGAATGTTGGAAACTTGGAGACAAATCCCCATTTTTTTTACAGATTAAATTACAGCCTTTTGAATGACATTATGGCTGGTTTCATATCTGAGTAGGAGTGAAGAAGCTCTTGTACTTCCAAGTTGATTTGAAAGCAGTTTGTCCTTCTTCAGTGTTGCTGCAGCTACAGGCAGACACCTAAAAGTCTTGTTTGCCACTCTGTAAAAGGCTCAACAGTGTAAGACAAGCAGATTTAATAGCAGAAATACCAATGAATTGTACCCAGTGGAACTTTCTCTGTAGAAGTGGCATTAAAATACCAGAGAGAGCGCGGAGGGGAACATCAGCAATAGCTCCTGTGTGACTGACCACATCTACCACACCATCCATCCCCTGTGAGGAGAGTGGACAAACAGGGTCTGTCTCCACACCCTTGTCCTAGAGGGGGGCGTTTGTGGAGGAGCTGATGTGCATTGTACAAGTGCTCTTTTTGTTTATGCAAACTGATTTTAAAGGACAAGCTGCTGCTCTTCCATGTCTAGCCACAAGTCTATACATGGATTTCTACATGTGCTGGAAAAAACCTCCCAGTGAAGCTGCTTTCATCCTTGGAAAAATACAGGGATCCATTTTGTAAAGGCATGAGAAGAACAATTGCATTCTTTGCAAAGGTGTTTCTCTAATAATGATGTCATTTGGTATTTCTATAGAAAACTTAAGCAAATCTTAATAATTATTTTCCCTGTTTTATATTTGCACTGCTTTGTTGCTACTCTTAGGTAAAACAATGCATTAAAATAAGATTGTGTTAATGATACAGTGCTGGGCAAATATTACTGAATCTATTGTTGAAGAAATACATTGTACATGAAAAAATGAACAGACCCTTTGACAAAAGTATAAATTAAAACAAAAGCAAAAAATCAGCACCTTAATGAATAATTTATGTTGCAATTTCTTCTCCTTCCCTCTGATGACTCTGCATCTCTTCACACCCATTCACTAGAAATCACAATAAAAGTAATACAAGTTATTCTTAGTTAGGCCTATAGGTGATATTGAGCATGTGGCAATGTGTATTAAAAAAACCCCTTGATATACTATAAAAACCCCATCCCTACAAAAAGGTGACATAGTCCTTTAAAAATAGCTCTTCCAATCCATTGTGCAAAGACACTGACAAAGATTGACAGCTTTTAGAAAGGTGTAATGTTCCCAAGCCAACTGCTAGCACAGCTCAACAAGATAAAGATCAGTAATTCGATCCAGAGGAGAAGGCTAAATGTTAGAGGTTAAGCTGCTATGTTCCTACTACTAATCAAGCTTCAACACCTTATTTTAGCATCATCAGACCTCAATAAGGAAATGGTGAATTATTAAAGCTCTAGCATCCTGGTACACATTGATGCTCTTCTGAGAAGCTGTGGTTTAAAACACGCTGGCTGTCGTCTTAATTGACATGTGCTGGATCTTTCTGACTAGGTACTGGTGTGCTATTTTTTCTTTCTTTTGCTTGGATACTGATAATTTAAGGTTAAGATACTTTTAAGGTGCAGTATGCTGCTCTAATGAGGACTTAATGGAGTGGAACAGTGATCGTTTGTACAAACTACCCTGGACAGACACCTCCTGCATATCAAAATCGAGACACTACAGATCCTGACACTGCGCCTACTTTTGTCCCAGCCTCCATCAGCACATTTTTAACCTGGTTTCCTAAAGAAATGAGGCTCAGGTGGCTGTGCTCTCCACCAGATCCCTTCTTCGCTGATGGCTTTCAACCTCTCTGCCTGATGTCAGACAAATCTGACTGATGGTAAAGTCCAACAAGGGAAAATCAGGGCAAGGAGAAAGATCTTCAGTAGTTTCCTTCTCTGTCTGACAGAGACTGGGATAGGTCTCTGAAGAAATTTTTCCTTCCTGTTAAAGAATTCAGCTGAGAAACTTGATTTTGAATGCTATAGATCTGTTGTTGTTTATGTAGAATTGAGAAAAGAGCTTAAGTTAGTCAGAATTTTAAAATACTTTTAAAAATTCACTATGGACAAAAGTGCTTTGATTTATTTCCGGAGATGTTGCCTCTATGTACATTATACCATAAGAACCAGAGTGGTATGAGGGCCAAATTCTGCTTTGATTTCCCACCAAATGTTCCGTTTGAAGAAGACAGGTCAAGTTTCCAGGTTAGTTTTACATAAGAAAAGGGACACATAGAGCTGTCAGCCTGCTTCAGTTGCTCCCTCTGAGCCTCTGAGATGTGCTGCTTGCAGGAACAGTTTCCTGTACTGTGCTCAGGCCACCTAACAGGTCTGTTTGTATTTATTATCACTCAATTTTCCAGCCAACATTAGGCTGAGTGTCATATTTAACACAGGGACATAAATTCCATTGATGCTCTGATTTATAGTAATGGTAAGTAAAAGAGTTAATCCAGAATTACACTGAGCAGTGCCCACTAATATGCCTAAAATATCCAGTGTGATCATTACTAGTCACAGCCCTCCAAAGCTATTTCCTGGCATCTGCACTCCCCAGGGGCAGATACCCACAGTATTAGTCAAGCCAGGCACTCCTGCTGCTACTGCATCTCCAAAAAATACTGCTCTTAAAAAGAGACAATGATTATGTCTGTTTATTTGCAGTCCCACTGACATGATAAACAGCCCAGGGTTTTTTACCACCAATAAATGGGAATTTTGTCCCAGATATCATTGCAGTACCTTCAGCATACACATTAAACTTATTTTTTTGATAAGGTTCTTTCCCAGTTTTCCAAGTTTAAAGTGACTTTTGGGTGGGAAGTCTGCATTTTGGGGACTTTTGCTCATTAAAAACAGTATTCTTCCTCAGCTCGGTAAGTATAGTTCTTATAGCTGATTGCTCCAGTGCTAATTCCATCAATATGACAACCCATGCATGTATGAGATGCAAAGAGCAGCCTAGCAGGGTTATGCTAAAGGAAAATCCTGGGAAGTCTGCAAGTACTGCACAGATTGGTGTGATAGAAATGCAGCCTCTTTGTCCTTGCAAGAATCTTTTGACACCCAAAGAAAAAAAAAAAATCACACAAAATGTTCCCGTTTCACAAATGAGTCCTCCTGGCATTTTCTATTCGTTCCTGTAAAATTACTGACAACTATACACATTTCTATAATATTACTTCAATCTGCATCACTAGGAAAACTTAAGAGCTTATTAAAGAGATTTATTCTTTCAGTGTTCAAGGTGTAAAGCAGTTTCTTACAAATGTGCCCCATCAGCTAGATGCATGTCTGTGGAAAGGGGACTCTGGCTTTAAAGGGGTTTTAAGTGAACTCTGTTCACTGCATTCCCAGGGTAATGAACAGGAGGCACTGGGGCAATTCCCATCAGCAGCATGTTTGCCATTTAATTCCTTAACAAGTGCAGAGGCTTTAGACACCTTGTAACTCCACAGAAACCTGGGTACTCACTCTGGGACTGGTGCCGTGCCATCCATCTGCTGTTGTCACTTTTGACCTGCACGTGCATCAATCCAGAAGCTGTCCCTGGTGGTGGCTGAAGCAGAGGGCTTTGGGGTTTGTAGTTAACAACAACAGTCACCTCATTTTTGATTGCTTAGATTTCTCGGATTTTTTTCTATTTAATTTAAACATAAAAAAGTAGATAGGGATATAATCAAGTAGAGCTTGTATTTCCAAGCAAGGACCGTCATTTCTCTTCCAGTAAGTGCAAGTCCCATTATATTGACAATGCCACAGAGAAATTAGTGGGACTCAGCAGAAGGAATGTTAGCAGTATTGGTCCTGAAATGGCAGCTTGTTATGCACAGGAGAAATAGTAGTTTTGTGGAGTGGTTCTCCTCCTTCTGCTCTCACAGCAAAAACAATGTAAAAAAATACATATAGAAGCCAAGGATCTCCAGCATTTTAATTATATTGTACATTTTTGCTTTTTATTTGAAATCTAGAATGTATTCTGTGTTGGCAGTCTATGGAGAGCTGAAGTCAGTAATTTAACAGGCTGTAAAACCCATTGTAGCTGGAGGTGCTGATTGTGCAAGGGCTCCAGTGCCCCGTCCCTGAGCAGAATAGTGACTGCAGGAAGTTTGCAAGTGTGTGGTAACAGAGGTATGAAACATGTTCCAGCATCGATCCAGGACCCGGGAATCTCCTTAGCAGGCTGGAAATTTGTACCAGCAGTAAGCCAAGGGCAGCCAGTTTGGGCTGCATGAGCTGCACAGTGCCCAGTGCTTCTGACAGGGAGGAGCTATAAACATGTTCTCACTGCTAAATGGTTTAATCTTTTTTAATCAGTCTTGGAGTTCAGAAAGCAGAATGAGATTATCTTGACTATGTTGCCACCTAGAAATTTTCTCTCTGCAAGCACCTTATCTACTAGTATGTGCTACCAAGCAGGAGGAAGGCCCTGGCTCCTGCATCACTGCCCTCCTCCCAGCACTGATTTTCCTCTCCCAAAGTGGCTTTTGGAGCTGCTCCAGACAACAGCCCTTGGCTTGGAGGAATCACAGGGAGGATGGGTGTTTGTACGTAGCTCATAAATCTGTTTGTCAGCTCCGTGTCTGGGCTCACTTTCCCCCAGAAGTGCCCGCGAGTACATCCATGTGTATTTGTGTGCAAAAGTGTGAGTACAGACTTAGGTGCTTTGAAATCCTGCTAAGTGCAGCTTTGCCAGCCAGGTGGGAACTGTGGCTCACAGGGATGGTTGGCAGTGAGTACTCCCAGCCTGAGTGGAATTCATCGTGTGGGAGGGGAAATCATCCCAGCCTCATACCTTTGTGATTTCCTGAACCTGCTTGGACATCACAGCATTATCTAAAGATGAATCTCTCTTTGACTTTGCCTGAGCTTAGTGGTGCTGTGGGAAGAGTAAACAGCAGCATCTGGGGGATACTCACTGCTGGGTTAGGTTTCCCTCAGTCTTCCCAGCCCTAAGAACAGTGACAGTATTTTAAAAAGTAACAGCTTCTCTCTCTGCTAAAAAGCAAACTCTGCTCTGGTCGCGTTTCTTTTCTGGGTGTGCGGAGCTGTAACGCGAGGAAGCGCAGCCTGGGAAATAGACTGACTTGAGCTCTTTCCAAATAACGCAGGGAAAGCCGGTAGCGGCAACATGACACTGTCAACAAATTGACAATTCACATTCCCTCATGTGGTGTCCAACAGGCGCTGCTGCACTTCCCTGTACTCGCTCCAAGCGGGTCCCGCTGGGCTGCGGCAGCACGCCGGAGTTTCACGGCTGGAAAATCCGGCAATGGCATCTCCAGCAAACCCCACGGACACCGAGAGGGGATTCTGATCGCCCAGCTCACGGGGTCCTAGCAAAATATTAGTAGAACGTAAAAAAACCAGCATCATCTCTGGCTGCCTCAGCCACCCCCTGCCAGACTGGTCAGAGGAGGAGCTGCGGAATGTCGCTGGAAGGGATGGATCCTTGCTCTGCTCTTCCCAAAGCGTTGGTACGAGAAGGAGATCTTGGTTGGGAAAAGCCTGCATTTGGGGCTTGTAAAGCCATGGTGGAGAGGTAAATCAATCTCTCCTGGTGATACTGGCACAGCAGAGCCAGAGCTGGGAATAAAAATGTGTCTCCAATCTTATTGTTAGAGCCTTTCCCCACCTTTCTGGAGGATATTAAGCTTTGCAGGGATCATAATTCCAAATTCAGCCTCAGGAGCTGCCCTCCTGCATTTGAAGCAATATAGATGTGCCTTGGCCATGTAACTCCTGTGAGCAGGCAGAGCCCTGACATCATGTTACAATTAAAAACAGGGATGGTTTGGAAGTGTTACCCCTAAAGGTGAGAAAATGCCTCTCCTGCAGGTGTTTGGTGTGACCCCAAGGCTCCCCTGTTGCTAATGCACAGGGCAGGTTCTCCAGGGGAACTATGGTGGTTCCAGCCTCTTTTATGGATCTGTAATGGAGTTACAATTGGCTCCTGAATTGGACAGTTTAATGTTCTAGTTTTTCAGAGTTACAGAGTAGTAGGTACATGTTTGATACAGAGACTGCTCCTCACTTCTGAAAGCCAGGCCAAATGCAGAACTCTAACTCAACATTTCAATTGTTAAAAAGCTTGGCCTTTCCTTCTGTGCTGAGAAACAAATTTGTGCCATTACAGCTGTATCCATCATATCCCTTTCCCATTCATTTTCTGCCAATGCTGAACCCAAGGAGTTTGATGGAGGAAGTGAAACACAAGAGCAGTCACCAGTGGTGATGATCTGTCCCCAAAGCCTGATTCAGTGAATTGAACTCATCCATTCAGGGAACAGAAGCATTCAATAAGACATGTGGGCCCATCTTTTAAGGTATTTAGGTCCTTTAATATTAATGTTTCCAGTGTCTGCTAGGTGTTCAGGCACTTTCAAAAGCAGGATCTGCCTGGTCCATGAAAAACTGCTTGCTCTGGAACATTCAAGCAAACTTTTGTGGAAAAGCTTACCTCTGCACTTACATTGTGATCAATGATGTGGGTTAGGATTAATTTCAACTAATTTTGGCCATGGAAAAATCAAGTGTCCCATTTAAGCTACTCACCTCAGCTATCTCCACAGCAAAGACGAATCAACCCAGTTAATTTAACACCTACTTCTGGGATTGGGTGAGTTGTCTTCTTGCTGCCTTAACTATAAGAAAACCTGGGAAAGCAGTTCAGGTTAAACATCCAACTTTTAGGTGACTAAAGTCAGGTGAAATAAATCCTTCTCACTGAAAGTACTTTCAGGTAATGAATAATTTCAGGGTATTTTAATTTGCTTGCAGACACTTCAAGAACAGAAAATGAGGTAAAATTAGTCATGTGGTTAATTCATTATGTATAATTCCCCTAGCTGGAATCAGGGCAGAAGCCTGCCCAATAAGTCTAACCTCATGATTCCCACTGACATTTTTACAATTTAAAGGAAGCAGAAAACTCCCCCAAACTGGCTTTTCACCTAGTCCCATGAATCCATTTCAAGTCCAAGATTAAAAGTTTTGAGCTTGTATAAAGATTTGAACCAGAACTTTTGCTGTTTATAGCAATGGAGACAACCTTACTATTAACGGTAATGTGAAATAATTGGAAAAGTATATCAAGAACACACATGTGAACCACACACCTGTGAAAACCCATCCATCCAGCACAGGCTTCTTGTAAAACTTTCTAAATAGTGTTGAAATAAATTTGTAAGATGTAATCTTATCAAGAGTGAAGGAGGGGCAGAAATCTTTCATTGCCAAAGCAACTTCAACTTCTTAGAGACAAGCAACCAGTCTCTTGTTTTGGGAGGTGAAAGTCATTCAAAAAAATTTTGCACATGTACACAGCAATTGCCTGCAAAATGTGCCTACTGAGCTTGATAGGACACAGCAGCACATGTTGGTCTCTTGAAGACCTTGGCAGAGGTGTTTCCCCAAAGCTCTGCCCCCCTTCCCTGCACAGGAGCTTTGGAGATACTGTGGGTGACCTTCATCCTTGCTGAACTGATCCATGGTTGCTGGTCCAGACATATCCCAAATGCAGAACTTGATGTTCAGAGGAGGCTGAATTCTGGCTGGGTCCCACAGATGGCAGCTGGGATCCTCCTGCCTGTGCTGTTTGATCTTGTGGCACTGGAGACCCTTCTGTGTGTGGGCAGCCATTGTCTTCCAGAGTGCTTAAAAATACACCACAAAACCTCTCTTGGTTTTGAACCTGTGTGTCTCCACTGATGAAGCACCCCCTTGGTCCCTGACCCTGGGTCAATGACTTTAAAGGACATTAACTAGCATTGACTGAGAGATTTGCTAAAGGTCAGGGCTTGAATAATTCAAGCCCCATAAAGATTTCACTAAAGTTGAGGCCCTCTGGGCAAGTACCTAGCTCACGTGGGCAGGGTGTCCATATGTCCCTGACAAATGGGGATGGTGCTGCTCACAAAAGTGGTCAGGGGAGGCTTGTCTGGGGGCTGTATATATCTGCTTTACGATCTTGCATGAGAAGTTCTAGGATAAAGTGGGTTGGCCAAAGACAGTGGCAAGAGAGGAGAGTTTGTCTTGTCGGCAGAAACCTGTGTGCACTTTTTGCATCCAACTTGTGCAGCTGTTATGATCTCTGCAGCTCACACAGTGTCCCATCTCTATTGAGCACCCTTTGGTTGGAGCCAGCACCTCCAGAGATGGCCAGACTGTTTCCTGCTGCACTAAGCAACTGCAGGATGCAGGACATGTTTTTCCTGGTCCCAGCAAAAAACACATCCCCAAGATACAACATGATAATTCCAAAGTTAGTGTTTAATTTGTATTCAGATCATGCCTTAATGGGTGGGATGTTCTGCCTAGTGTCACCCTTTCCCTTGAAAGGAGCACAGCAATGACTGGAGGGGTATTTTGAGCTTTAGACTGAAATCCAGACTGAAAATAGCATTGAGATGGAGCATATGCGTCTGGGAAGAGCCTGTCACTTCATCTGCTTAAGGAAAGACTGTTGGCTTTAGGGAGTTACAGGCCAGGACTTAAACCTCCAACAGTTCTGAGCGACACCAAAACCACCCTACATTATTGTATAACTCCTAACTGGGGCTCCTGAATTTGGTCATGCTCTCCCAGTGGTGCTGAGCCCTTGGGTCACCCTGGAGTTCAGGGAGACCTGAACCTGTCAAACAGACTTCTGCATAGACGGGGAAAAGGTGGAGATCCTGGAGCAAGGCAGGCAAAGAGGATGCTGCCTCCTGAGCTGGGAGATCTTCACAGCAGCCCGTGCCTGCTCCAAAGGCTTTCTCAAAAAATCAAAGAAAAAAAAAATCACTGGTTAGGACAAGCTTGTAAGTTTTACAGGCACCATGTCTTGTCCTGCAGCCACACTCCTCCCCTTAGGTGCAGCATCTTTGCATGATTATCCCATGCAGGTAGGGCTGAGTCTGACAGGCACAGCCTGGAGACCAGACCTTGGGGAGAGCAGCTTGTGAGAAAAAAGCTGTGGGTTAGGACATGTCTGAAGGTAACCCAGGCCTGTGCTGTCAGATGCAGAGGTGAAATGTGTCAATACTTTACCTTTCTTTGGTGGATGTGACTGGTTGAGAGGTTTTGCTGTGTTCGCTTCAGGCTTTTCTAGTTCAGTGTACGATACAAACTCAGCCCAGCAATACATGGAAATAGATCTACAGGTTTCAATGAGACTATTCTTATGAGTAAGACCTACTTAAATGAGTAATTGTTAGCAGTCTTTGTGTCTCTGTTATTTTAACTTTGAGTAATTCAGGAATGACTATAGATGTATCCATATGATGACAGTTGTTTCAATATTTTCATTCAAAGCTCTTCAAAAAAACAGGCGATGCTGTTTGAAAAGGGCATTTTATAAATGAACCAGACAGTCATTTGAAATTGTGTTTTCTTTATTTGCTGTTAATAACAAAAGCGAATCTCTTTATTTGAAATTTCTATTTTTATTTTTTTCCCTCCCCCTCTGCTGGAGCACAGAAAGGATTCACAGGGCTTTGTGCTGGGGCTGGAGCTAGCTCCAGCATCAGCTGGTCATAAAGCTACAAACATGGATCTGTATGCTTTAAAAATCAGGAGAATTGCCTAGACAATCATTGAAATGGCATTTGGTTCAATTCCATGTTAAAAAAAAAATATATTTTGAAAGTTTGACCTGGTGTTATAAGGACTTTTTTTTTTCAATTCTTCTAAGAGTAATCCCAGTTTACCATTTTTTTCTTTACTTTTTTCCCCTTCAGGTTCAACCCCTTTTATCACACTAAAGTGCCAATCAATATTGTGAGATAGATGTTACATCTTAGGTTTTTATAACATTACTTGTCCCAGAAGGGATACTGTATCTTTAAGGAAATGGACCCGATATCCTGTTTCTGAAGGATTAAAACACTTTAAAGAGACAGAAGAGGCTGTAAACCCCTATCATATTCTTATTCTCTCTTCATTATCTTGTCCAGTATCTATCCCTGCTGAGTAAATCTGGTTGTGTGTTTCTCCAAAGTGGTCATAAGAAGAAATTTATTTACTTCTCTTTGCACTGGAGGGGCATTACTGGGTTTCAAGGCTCTCCGAAGTAATAAAGATTTTGCAGTGTGTGCAGAAGGAGCAGAAATTCAGAACTTCTTTTCCCCCTCTGAGGTCGTTTGGCCAGCCTAAAGGGGAGACACTTCTCATTTTCTGACAGGCTTTATTTCCGTAAGATTTTCCAATTAGCAGGAAAAGGTCACACTAATGTTAGTGCTGTGTGGAGGAAGGGGGATCCAACTATGCAAACAGAGATCTCCTTGAAAGGACAACATAAAAATACCGTGTTTTCCTTCATTTCTTGTTGAAGCTGTGAGGGGAGGGGTGTGGAAGCGGGCAGTGCCTGGCGGAGGGGATGGAGGATCCCTCTGGCCTGGGATCAGCACTTCCACTCCCCTTCTGCATCTCGCTTTTCTCTGAAACAGCAATTTGCATTCACCCCCCTGTCTGTGTGTTTGTCCACCTGGGTGGAAAACAGGCAGCCCGACAGATTTCCACCCTGCCGGGCTGAGGGGCAAGAACACAACGAGCACAGAGCCAAGTCTTCCTCTTGCTCCCGGTTGATTCCGGACAGGAGTTGGGGTGGGGTTTGTTTTGGATGGTTGGTTTGGGGATTTTTCATCAAGCTGGGCTGAAAACAAATAACGCTGACTGCAGGCTTTCCCCCCTGCCCGCTCACTGAGCCCTACTAGAAGCATCTCCCTGTAGCTCTCGGCAGCTTTTGTTTCTCCGTGCCGGCTGTGTGTGTCCCCACGCACGTGCACGCCAAAAGCACAAGAACTTTTTCCAGCGAGGTGAAGAGCCGGGAGGTGTCAGGACTTGCTCACACTCAGCTTTCAAAGAAGCCTCACATTCTTCCTCCTCGCAGGCAAGCATCTGTCTCTATTTTTACAGCCCGGGAACAGCCGTGGCCCCAACTTGTGCCCCTTTCTCTACGGAGGGGCCGTAGCATTTAAATTTGGCTACGGGCATGGGGAGAGGCAGGTGCACAAGTCTGGAATCTCTCTGCAGGCATTAAAGTGGTCCAGCACCTCCCCAGCATATTTCTTCTTTAAACACATAACTGGCTTTGCAGCCAGGCAGTTGGAGACCATCTCAGGAGTCAATTTGGGCTTGAAGGTGTGGTACTGGGGCAAATGGAGCAGAGTTCCTGCTGGCACTCCTGGGCAGACCATTGTTGCCAGGAGAGGTTCAAGGGAGAAGAAATCTCTTCATTTTAGACTGTAACTTGCTGAACAGCACACATGCACACATACAAAAGTGTGTGTATGTATGTATGTATGTGTGCATGTGTGTATATATATATACACATATATATACGTAGCCACTGGAGAATTATTTCACAGGAAATTAAATATTTGCAGCTCTCCTGCACCATTTCATACCTTGCCAATTCCCATAACCCCCTTTTCAGATCGCCAATCCCTGCTGGAGCCCAGAAACTGTCTATCATAACCAGAAGTTTATACACTGGGAAACATTTCTGCACCAAATCCTTCATTGGAATAAGTTGGCAGGATGCCACCAAAGTCAGAGCCGTCGCAGTGATTTACACCAGCTGCAGATCCAGCCCAGAGAAATGTGAACAACTCAGTGAGCTTTGTGCATCAGGGAGTTACACGTCGAGTCCCTGAGATAGTAAAAGCTAAAATATCCTGATCTCCCAAGGAGCTGATCTGAATAGTATTTTTTTCATCCGCATTAAGCACTAGGCTTAGGCTGCACCATGGAAATCATCCCTTCCTTTTTGTTGAAAAGCGATGTTTTATCTTCGCTGAGTTTCCACTCTGACATTTATACCGAATGACAATTAACTTTCCTTTCCCATTAATCAAAAGTAATTCTCTTTCTGACAGCGTTTGGTGCTGGTGTCTGCATGTGTGTGTAGCTCTGTAGCCCTTTCCATGGAGGGACTCTGTATTTCTGCAGGGGGATAGAGATCTCCCCTGGGATGTCCCTGCAAGTAAAGCCACTGCAGGAGGGCAGTTTGTGGTGCCGGCTGAGACGTGGACTCATGGAGAAGCACAGGGAGCAGGACTTGAGCTGGGTGGGGGCATGGGGAAGGATGGTGGCTCCCCTGGAGCAGGAAATCCAGTACTGCTGGCTTCCAGCGAGCAGCTTGCGCTCACAGATAACAGCGGCAGAGCAGGGAGACAAAGCACGATTCCCTTCACTGCCCTCTCCTCTCCCAGCAGAGCCACAGAGCAGCTGTCAGGCCTTTTTCCCACCTGCGCCTTCCCCTTGCTCCGGCACCTACATGCCTCTCTTCCAGCCCTCTCCTCAGGGACCAACCAGCTTTGGTCCTAGTCACAGGAATCTGGGCAATAAGTCCCTTTTCCTTGTGATTTGCAGGGTCTGATGCTCCTCAGATCCCCTGCAGAAACACAAGGTGATCTCTTGCTCGTGCTGGAGTGGGTGGCAGTGCTCCCGTTTGCTTTAGTGGCACAGAATCAGACTTCACAGGGGATTCCAGGCAAATCATTTCAGCTGGTGATTAACCAGGGTCATATTTAGAAGAGGGAAAAAAAAAGAGATTTTTTTCTTTCTGTTTAAATTTAAAGCAGCAACATTCCTTGATTTTTTAAGTACATGTGAAAGGGAGAAAAGGTGAGAAAGCTCTTTTTTTAATTGATTTTACGCAATGTTGAAGTGTGTGATGCATCAGTGAAACCAAGAAAATTGCATAAATGTTTGTTTTAACCTTAGAAATATAAATTAACTTTTGCAATAGTCCTCAAAATAGCCCTGTCTGCTTTAGCACAGTTTGGAGAGGTGTAAGCTGACGTGCAGGGATGCTTCATGAGTCACTAATTGAGTCAAGTGCAGAACCTCAAACCCTCATTGCCAGAGTTGCCTGTAGGTTTGTTTGTGTCTTAAGGTAAACTGAAAACCTGCAAAAAAACATGCAAAAGTGCTTGTGATCAGTGAGGCTGAGATTACTGTCCTGATTTCAATATTCTGTTCATATGCTGGCATGCATCCAGCACCTTATGGTGGAGGTGAAAAGGTATTGTCCTCCAAAGGGGAGCCACCTTCCAAAAACATCTACATGCTCACTGATTCAATAAGTCAGAAATTTAAACCCCAAAGGTGTTTGCTCAGGGAATACATTCTCAGAGACTGGCACCTACTCTTGATCTTGGTTTGCAAATTTGTACTGCTTACCTTTCATGTACATCAGCTGCATGCTGGCAACACTTGGTTTGCAGTGATGTTCAGGAAAATGAATGTTGGGTAAAGAGCTGGGATTTGTTGCATGGCTGGGGTGATTTGTGATAAGTGGCTGTGCTTTGGAGATAGATAAATTTAATAAACACTCAGGGGATATAAAATAAATTAATCCCTACTGTTTATAGGATAAGACATGGTGTTTAATAACATTAATGCTGTTGTACAGCGTAGTCAAGAGCATGTCAACGTTCTGGTTTTATCTAGACCATTGGAACCCGTGGGTATTAGAGAGCACACATTTAGCACCAGATGTAGCTGTAGGGCGACCCCAAGCCATAATAATTGAACGCCATTCAGTCCTCAGATGGCCGGATCTGGCAGTCAGTCCCTGGTGGAACTGGTGCCTCCCGAGCTTTCAGGCATGAGTTTGCATTTCTACTTTCCTCTCCAAAATTCAGCTGTTTGTAAAGCTTAAACCTTGGCGTGTCCACCTGCTCAGCTGGCTCAGGCCACGGCTCCCCTGCAGGGCATGGCCAGAGCCCCACGCTGAGCTACATCCGACCCAGGACTTGATGGGACGTTGCTATTTAGCTGAGCTGGTGGTTAATAAAAACAAAGCCACACCAGATGTAGAAACCTGCTGGAGAACCTGGATTGTTTCAAAGATTTGACAGCTTGCAGGGCTGTGAGAATCCCTCTGCTGCAGGACTACCCCAGTCCTTTTTTGCTGGGTGTAGGCAGTCAAATATGCATCTGACATCTTCAAGGTGCTAAAGCCATGCAATGATACGCTCTTTGCTTTGTAATACGAGTCAATATTTTAAAGAACGTTTTTTAGAATTCAAAGAACTCATTAAAACCGATGGAGGGCATATGTGTAACAACATTTAAAAAATCAAGCAGATAATTCCTGCTGGTTAACTCAACATTGCTAGTACCGCTTTGAGTACACAATATTAACAGTCACTTTACAAATAATTGACTTATCTGAACAAATATGAGAAAAAAATGCAGCTAAGAAGAAGTATTTCTTGCTGTTATAATACATGCAAACAAGCAGAAAGAGATTTGCATTGAGTTGGCATTAGTTTTGTTAGGGCTGCCAGAACTGTGGCTCTCTGCAAGTGATATGTTTCACATTGCAGCATTCCTCTCAAAACTTGCAGAACTAAATAAATAATGGCACTGTGGATGAAACTGGAGAAAAATGAGCAATGCTCAAGCCAGGTGCCTAGAATTTCTGTTCAGGCTGCCAGATTTTCAACAAATTAAACTTTTCAGATCCAATTCTGTAGTCTTTATGAAATTTTGATGCTAATAAAGCTTTGAATGGAATGAAGTTTTTGTCTTAACAGAGTGCCAGGGACTTAACATAAAGCATCTCAGCCAGCACCTGTCAAAACCAGTGGAGAGTCTACTGCTGATTTTTATAAGCACTGATGAAGCCAATCTTGAGATGTTTTTGTTCCCTGCTCCTTCTTTGGTGGATCTGATTGCTCATTGCCCCTCCTGTCAGTGCTTGGGGCTTTGTCAGCTGCTGACCATGCTGACCATGGTTTTGAGAAGGTTTCTTCTGTTTCTGACTGTTTTTCTTATCGTGAAATTTGTCCTTTAATGTTTAATTATGCTAGTAATATTATAACAGGTCTCTTATAATTATATAATGATAAATATAACAGGGTTTGTTCATCAGCCTTATTTGCAGTTTAAAACTGACTACAAATAAAAACCTGCTATATATATTTTGTAGTGAAATTTTAAATCTTACCTTATTTTAGACACCTGCCTAAATTTCTTTAATGAATAAGAATCAGTTCAGGCATATCCTTGCAACCAGCCTTTTACCTACATACACTGAAATCAGGGTGAAGTAGGTGAGCAGGTAGGAATCGCATCTTTTCGCAAAACAGCTGCACACTCTTCAAAGGGGCTCAGAAGAAACTTCCAGCTTTGCAAAGTCTCTCTCTGTGGCTCACTGACCTCCTGGCAGCAGCAGTCCACAAAGTGTTGCTCTTGGCTGGAGTTCTGCTTGGTAATTTGGTTGATTGGATGAGCAGGCATTTCAGTGACACAGACTAGATCTCTGTGCAGCAGCCCATCAGATCCAATCAGCTGGCTCTTTTCCATGCACACTGACTGATTCTTTCATAGGGAAGGTTAGTGGATGGTAATTTTTAAAACTGAAGAACAGGTTAAATAACAGCAGCTGGATCTTGGCTTCAAGAGAAAGGATTATTGCATGTAGAACTAGCATGATGGTGACTCTTCACAATCTGAGTCATTCAATCCTCTGAAGACACATGAAGAAATCTTGCTTTCACCTGAACCATCACAGCAATCCCAGCAAAGCATGTTCTAATTTGCCATGTAAGCTTTGTTTTTTTTATTGGGCTTGAGTGACCAAACTGACTCGGGAGCTGCAAAATTCAGTTCCAGATGCCTGAGTTGAGAAAGTTTGCTCAGTCCTTTCCAGACAGAAGACTTTTCCAGACCCCCTTTCAAACTTTATGAAAACTTCTTTGGTCCACAAAGCTAAATATTGTGAGATACACATTTTGAATGGCTAGCTCCTGGAATGGAAGGTAAAAATCTAAAGGTGGCTTGGCTTAGCATAAAGGGGCAAGGAACAGGGGAGATCTGAGCCCAGGTGAATGCAGAAGAGGAGTTGCTTGAAGGCACCATGAGCAGTTAGTTGGACATTCACCTAGAAGAGGATAATGAAAAGAGAGAAGGTTTTCACCCCTAATGTCTCTAAGGTTCAGGTGCCTTTTTGAGAGTTTCAGGGATGCTCTTCGTCCCCAGTGTTGACAAGAAAGTATTTTGTGTCTTTTCCTGGAAAGTGGAGATAGTTGATCCTATAGCCTATTCCTTGGTTTTCTCTCTTCAGACACTGATCTGCAGGAGGTGTTGTTTCCAGGGGCTTTGATTTTGGGTAATGCATCATGAATTCTTCTGCACAGAGAAGCCACCTAGCCAGGCCATGGGTGGTGGACTAACCCAGGATGTGGTGTAAATGTTGCCTCTTTGAGATAGGGGCTGCTTTCCTCCAGAGCAGGGTGATGAATCTGGCCTGCCTACACACCATATGAAACTTTCAACCACAGTTTGGTACACCATGTACTAAAGAGTTCTTTTCTGAAGAGAAGGAAACAAGTTTGCTTGTGACTTGATGGGTAGGTCAAGTACCATTTGAAGAATGACAATCAGATTAAGCTCCTCGGGAAATCCAGGCAGGAGGTCCCGTTTCTGCTAAAGTGCTCGGTCTTCCAGGAAGGAGAAAGAGCAGAAGTGGAGAGGACTAGGAAGAGTTAGATCAGAAAATTATTTTAATGCCTTGAGACCTTAGGAGCTTTCAGGCTCACAGCTTTGGCCTTAAGCACTTCATTTGCCTGTCAGGCACCCAGATCCTCTTTTTGGGACTGATTCTTCCTAAATTAAGAGTTGAAGTGCTGTAATATAAATAAATAATAAAATTAATAAAAAAATAATAAAATTCAGTATTAAAATTGCCATTGGGAAAACCAATAAAAGAAAAAGCCACCAACCATGTAATGGCTACTTTTAACCACTTAACATACAGTTTAAATCTCTAAAGAGGAATAATAATACATTTATTTCTGAAGTACCTGAAGTTGCCAAAGGCACTCAGGGTGCTCTGCGATATAAAACCGTTTCTAAAAATAAATCAGCACATTATAAAAAGGCTCTGTGTAGTGAATATACTTAGCGAGCAGGTGAAACAGAACATGTTTCTCTTGGAAGAGGCTGGTCCACTTGAACTGGATCAGTTTAAGGGGGTTTCCAGAGTGAAGGCATTTCCAGGCATTTCTGTTGTTTTGTTTTGTATTATTTTTACCAAAAAAAATTTCTTCTGGTGGTGCCAGCTGTGGGTCTAGAGCGAAAGGTTGGAGTCGCTGTCGGGGACGCAGCCCCTTGGTACAGCTCTGCAATGCCAGGGATGCACCACAGCCCGGTGCCGCCTTCCGCAGCTCCGTCGGGAGTGAAAACCCCTCCCGGCCGTCCATGCAGCCCCGGGAGCAGCTACAGCGCAGTTCCTTTGCCAGCTGCAGCTCCCCGGGAATGCAGGAACGGAGCAGGGACAGAGCCCGCATCTGCCCCGGAGCAGCCAGCTGGCAGCGACCCCGGCGGGGGCCCCGCTGGAAAGCGGAAAAAAAAACCCCAAAAAATAAAACCGGGAGGAGGATTCCCGAGCTGTGGAGAGCGGAGAAGGGGAGGAGGGTTTGTTGTTATTTGCCGAGGCTTCGTTTGTACCGAAATTCCTGCGGCGGTGAGCCGCGCGTCCCCGGCGGCAGCGCTGGCCGCGCTCCAGGCGCGCCCGATGCTCGGGATTCTCTGGAGCGTGTCCCGCCCGGCCCCGGCCCCGTCCGGCCGCGGAGATGCAAGAACGCTCCTTGCAAAGCCACGGCTCCGGCCGGAGCAGTTTGCAGAGGAGTTTCTTTAGAAAGCTGGCTGTTGGAAAGGGCCTGGGAGGGAGCTGCGCTGCGCTTTCATCTGTGTCCTAGGGCCTAATTGAGTTGGATACAAATATAAACTTAGAACAGACGCTTCAGCCGCTCGCTTTAGCTCCTCTCACAAAAAGCTGGTTTAATGATCTTTCTGAAGGCTGTTTCACTGAGGCAGCAGAAAGGCACCAGCTTTACATCATTACTGAATAGTGCATAAAGGAATTATTTAGCAAGATGTTCTGTTTGTTAATAGACCCAAATCACAGTTTCTTTTACCAAATACTGCTTTTATTTGAGGTCTTTGAATGAATTTCATTCAAACAATGCTAACATCTGATGATAAAAACCACTAATGAGAGGAAAATCATCCACAGTTTTGATCTAGAGATCTCATTAATTCCAAACTTTGCTTTTAGTTCGTTTTGCTGATCAAATCATTAGGACAGTTTTTATTACCACTTTGGCTCCTTCCAAAAAGAGTCAGCTTTCCAGAAGCTTAAACTCAGTTCTCTTTGTTTTCCTTGTACTGAGTGGCATCACTCAAACAGAAGAAAGTGGTCCAGAAGGAAATGTTATTCAATGCCCAGGAAAGAGACCCCCAAATCCAGACTCAGTAAAAAAGGGGACAGAATTTGGTTATTTTCTGTTTAGATCTTAGACCACATACCTCAACTGATACGGTGTTTGTTTATGGAAGAGTATTTTTCCAGATAAAATATGGATACTTCTTTGTCTACGGACATTCAGCACTGCACTATGGAAGTTTTTTGGTTGATATGTGATGATTTCCATGCTTGTTTACCTGGCTACTTATCCCTACTAGCACATGCTGTGCTGCCTTGTAAACTGTTATTAATTGCCATATAATTTTCTGCAGTAGTACCAAGCTGCAAGCTGTGCTTTTCTTCTTTCTTTCTTTCTTTCTTTCTTTCTTTCTTTCTTTCTTTCTTTCTTTCTTTCTTTCTTTCTTTCTTTCTTTCTTTCTTTCTTTCTTTCTTTCTTTCTTTCTTTCTTTCTTTCTTTCTTTTCTTTCTTTTCTTTCTTTCTTTTCTTTCTTTCTTTCTTTCTTTCCTTCCTTCCTTCCTTCCTTCCTTCCTTCCTTCCTTCCTTCCTTCCTTCCTTCCTTCCTTCCTTCCTTCCTTCCTTCCTTCCTTCCTTCCTTCCTTCCTTCCTTCCTTCCTTCCTTCCTTCCTTCCTTCCTTCCTTTTTCTCTCACTCTCTTTTCCCCCCCCCTTTTTTAATAAGATGAAACCTTCAGATTGCAAATGTTAAAGATCTCTGAAAGGTTTTGCAGTGTTTTCCTCACACCCCTGTCCAGGAGCTTGCAGAGGGATTGAGGTGCAGGTGCATTGCACCAATTAGATAGAGACAATATCCAATAGTGATACCATTCCCTATCAAGATATCCAAATACTGTACATGAATCCTTGCATCCTTTTCCCTTGCACAGCCAGAATTGTTAAGACGTCCCTGGGAGCTTAAAAGCACTTGGGAAAAACAGAAAAATATAAAAAGGCAGATCAGCAAGGATGGTTAAAAGTCCCCCTGCCCTCCCACCCTGGGCTCCACCATGGTGCAGTCGGACACAGGTCAGGCATTCAGACAGACTCCCCAAAATATTTGCCCTCTTAAATTGCGCCTGCCCTGGAGGGTGGAAGCGAGACCGTTGTAGTACTTGAAATTTATGAAGATGAATGAAGAAGGCAGACAACAGTTCTGTGTTAGGAGACCAGGAGGCAATTCAAGCTACATTAATGGCAAGAAACAGAGAAAGTCATAAATGTAAGGGATAGAAGAGAAGGGGTTGGCATGCTTGTGTTGTGGACTGATTCACATTGAATTCCACTGTCTCACTAGCTGAATTTTTCCCCTTTAATTTAGAATCTGCTTATTATGTTATTTTAATATCAATATAGATGTAGAACAGTGTTCAAAAGGCTGTTTTTAAGACAAATGGGGAAAATAAATAATGTTGCAAAATCAGCTTTTGCTGGCGGTTCTCACCATTCCCTTTCCCAGACATTTCGGCGTGAATTCAGCAAAATTAATTTTTGTCTTACCCATATGGCTGCTTTTAGGTGTAGGTGGTTTACATCATGAGCAAGTAAGTGTCCTGAGATCCGAAGAGAAGAGGTAAAATAAAAACAAAGTTGTGCCTCTCAGAGTTCAGCTGTGTTTGAGAGGAGGCCTGTGGGCAGTGCTAGCCACAGATGAGTGGTAGGAGCTCATTTCCAAGGGACTGCCCTGACTCGTGTGGTTAAGTGGGAAGCCAAGATTCACAATGCTGTGACTCCAGCATTTGTTCTTCTTTTGGCATCTTCCATCTGAGTAACTTTGCTGCTCGACTTGTTCAAGAATGACCCTGGCTTTGCTGAGCTGTTTGAAGAGCATAACCTTTGCCCAGCTGGGGACAATTTTCTCTCTCAAATTCTCGAGTTTATGGGCCAGGTTCTCTTCATACCTTAGATTTTTCTTCTCCTGTAAGAACAGATGAGGTTTTTTGAATGCTTTTGTAGGAAACCCCATTTTTCCCAGTGACCAGAAGTCATAGGGGTTTAAGATCAGTATCTAATGTGAAAGATTTTTGCAAAACCAGTATTATTTGGCTGGTGGGTCTAACAGTTTGTAGTCTTGATCACCTTCTTGAAGGTGATGACCTCTTCTTTCAGTGTCCTCCATCACTCAGAGTGAGCTTCTCTCCTGCAGGAAACCCTCACAAGGTCCTGTAAGCAACTCCAGTGAGTTCGAGCTCTCTGTGAGGGACTTAAGGGGGAGTCTAGTCATACATTGACTAGCTTGAAGTGAGACGTCTTCACTGGTGGGAATTTCATCCTACCCAAATTCCTTGCACTGGCAGATTTGCAAAGCTTAGCCTTAAAGGTCAGTTTAAATTTTGTGTATATTCTAACTGAAGGGAGGAAGAAAAGCTCTCCTTTAACTTAGTTTACTGCAAAGTTTTCTACATTAAAAAATAAAAGTAAAAAACTTCTGCATGAATTTTTTAAATTTCAAAAATCACTTCTGCAGGGAAGTGAGGCACAAGTTGGGCAGCAGGGGAAGTGAGAGCACTGCTCTCCTAAAGCTGCCCTAGCACAGAGAGAGAGCCCAGAGCAGAGAGCCCAGCTCAAGTGTCCCTGCTCAGCTCCTCAGGCTGTTGCTTTGTGGTTGTGTTTGTTAGACTGAATGTGGGTAAAGCTAAAGCAAACACTGGTATTCACTGGAGATTGATAAGAGAGAGGTCACCTCTAGTAATATGTAGTGGAATTATTCTCCACAGAGCCCAATTTTAATTACATACTGGTTTAAGAACATTACCAGCACAAAACCCTGCTACCTGTTTATGCTTCCAAAACCTAATGGAGTTGTATTGAATAACTGAAAGGCCCCCAAATCACACTGACAACTTGTCTTCTAAACTCTGTTAGGTTTTGTCTTAGCACAAGTGCCAGTGCTAAAGATTATTGATGCAACTGCTTGCTTTTAGATGCTGAATCACATTAGCCTCCCTCCTGCCCTCCTATTTCATTAAGAATCTGGCTGAAGATCAAAAAATGTAATGCCTTCTTCATGTAGGGCCCCATAACTTTCAAAAGCCCTAAAAAAACAACTGCCAGTGCATTTATTTCCCTCTTGTTTTTTTATTTCCCTTGTTCACTTGTTAGCTTTTGTTCTGTTCCTCTTTCACTCTTTCTTCATTCTTTCTCTTTCATCCACTGTCTACTTAATTATCATGCTTTCCTCTTCCCCTTCCTTTTTTCTTCTCTCCCTTTCTCTTTCTCTTTCTCCTATACTCATTTTTTTCTCATGGAGTGGTAAGAGAGAAAAATAGAAGTAGGAGGAGGGCAAGAGGTCAACATGTGAGGAATTCCAGTGTAGCAGACAAAGCCAAAACAATAATGTATGTTCATATTTTGGATCTGATATTTTATTATATCTGCTCAGAACAGAGTAATTGTAATGTGTTTTTATGTTTTTCCATAGGCTAAAGTTTTTTTCATTGCTGCCATTTTTGCTCCAGCAGAGCTTTTGGGAGATCCTTCCATACAGCATTTTTTTTTTTTTTTTAATGAAACTAAGTTGAGAGAGTACTGAGTTGTTCAAATTGAAGCAAAGAGCAGAGTGTGACCTTACTAGAAGCAGTGGGACTCTTGCCAGGGGTTTTGATGGGGTCAGGATTCACCCCTCGATTCTGGATTCCAGCCAGGGAATTAGGTCCATCTGGCCTGTAGGTGCTCCAGGAGGTGTCCAGAGCTCGGCTCTGATCTTCACAACAGGTTCAGCTTTAGTCCTGGATGTGGAATGCTGCAGGACTGTAAGAAATGAGGGTTTGTCCAGTTATGTGTGGAAAATAATTCCTGTGGAATCATAGAATGTTCTGAGTAAGAAGTTTCCAATCTATGACTGTGTACCCTGTCTTCATGTACCTCAGGCAAACAGATGTGTCCACATGGCTGCACAAGCAGGAGCTCTACCAATACAGGCACCTTTAGACCTTCCTTAATTGACTTGCTGCCCAAATTTCTCCTGCTTGGGCATCCAACTGCCCCCCCCTGAAACAAGGAAAAAAAATCTTCAAGTTTCCTAGAGACATAGTTTTAAGTTCTTGTTTTAATAGACTGACACATCATTTTTGACAAGATCTTGAAATCAATATTTCTCCCCAAACAGAGTCACTTGTGTATTCTTGATGTATTTTTTCTTCCCCCCCCGGCATGTCTGAGTGTTTCCAGCCAGAAACAGAAAGCAGCCCTGCATTTATCATTTCACACACAGTCATGTTCAGAGCTAAAGCAAATCAAAATCTTTTGCTGAAAAAAAAAGTCTTGCAGTCACATAACACCCATGCTAATATCTTGATTTGTTACTTGCTGATTTTAAGGAGCATGTTTGTTTATTTTTTGACTTATTTAGTGCTATGCAGCCCTAGGCATTTGTTGGTATAACTTTTAAAGTTGCTTCATTTGGAACAACTTTCACGGAAAGATCATATTAATTAGGTCCTACACCTAAAGTTCATCTTAATTAGCATTGTTTTTTTCCCTGAGGTTCTAGTAATTTGTTAGAATTCAACATGGATATTCTGGAGCTTTACAGAGGGATAATTAGTCAACTGGTTCCTATTTCCAGTGCCTTTCACGTGAGCAGGATTAGGCCTTCAAACCACAGAGTGTGACTTGACACAACCACGGCAATACCATTTAACATTTTAATAAATCTCTCTCACAGAAACACCCATAAATGCACACATGCATGTGCATATCCAATCCCATTTATTCTGAAGAAGGAGAATAACTTTGCTGTGGTAGTTGTCTCTCATGTAACATTTGTTTTAGCTATGTAAATTAACTTAGTTGTTTTTTATAACCATTCACATATTCCACTTCATTTCACAACTAATTTCTGGGATTGGTTTAATAGTCAGCTATTATCTTTTTGGAAAGATGTACCTCCTTCTAATTTCTTGTTGCCATAACTGAGCAGTGCCTTGGTTCTTTATGTAATATTTTAAAAAGTCCTTTGTCCTTAAATAGAAATAGAAATAAAATAAGAAACTTTTAGTGGGAAAAATGCTTCAGACTGAAGCTGTATGTGATATTACCAGGTTTTTTGGAATTTATTTTTTCTGAGTAGGGAAAATTAGCTGAAACCCTATAAGGGTGGTGTATGAAAATATTTTCTATGACAAAGCACAGGCACTTAATACTGCAACATATGGCATTATATCTTCCTTAGAATAATCTTGAATAATTTCCAGACAGCTATAGTACTGACTGTATAGAAAACATTAGGATTTTGTATGAATATGTGAAAAGCATCACTAACTTTTACAACAAGTGCAGCAGCACCAGGGCCTTTGGACAGATTTCTCCAGGTGTCAGAGTATTTAATGCAGGTGGATGCACAGACAACTTTCCAAAAGCACTGAAGAGGTTTAATAGACTAAGTGGCCTCTGCAGATCTAGATGTATTCTGGACACTGTCACAGAGCTGGACCTTGTCTGCAGGTGTGTGCAGTGACCTGCTGACCAAGTGTACTGTGTAAGAAAGGTCTGGGTTTTGGTTTAGAGTTTTTTGTTTGGGTTTTGTTTTGTTTTTTTTCATAACTTGTTTTCGACATAAATTTTGTATCTTTTCCTTAGATACAAGGAAAGTATCTCCTTAATGCCTGGTAGGCACTTAGGAGAAAGCAGCTGATTTTCCTAGGCTCATTTCCAAATACCTGAGTTCTGTATCTCAGAGGAATTGAGGTGTCAAACCGAACTCTGCATGCAGGTACCTCAGTCAGATTTGGTTTTGTCAGGTATGGCTGCTGGGAGAGGGTCAGATTCGGGATGACAGAATGAGACCAGCTGAGGGTTTTCTGTGTGCGTGTCTGTGCTGCAGGCAGGGACGACCTGTCACCACCTGGGGATGCGCTCCAGATTGCTGTGGTGCTGCTGCTCCAGCCACAGCCACAGTCACAGTCACACCCAGGGTGCAGGGAAATGAGCTTCACCCCAGGCTGACAGCAGAGGGGTGTCACTGCCCCACCGTGAGTGACCACCCTGCAGGGCACCGGTGCTGTCCTGGGCTGTCCCTCTGGACAATGACCACCCTGCAGGGCACCGGTGCTGTCCTGGGCTGTCCCTCTGGACAGTGACCACCCTGCAGGGCACCGGTGCTGTCCTGGGCTGTCCCCAGCTGCTCTGACTGAGGGCAGCCACACGCTGACCACAGAGCTACAGCACTGACCATACTGACCATACTGACCATACTGACCACAGTGACCACACTGACCACAGTGACCACACTGACCATACTGACCATACTGACCACAGTGACCACACTGACCACAGTGACCACACTGACCATACTGACCATACTGACCACAGTGACCACACTGACCATACTGTCCACACTGACCATACTGACCATACTGACCACACTGACCACACTGACCACACTGTCCACACTGACCACACTGACCACACTGACCATACTGACCACGCTATCCACACTGACCACACTGTCCACACTGACCATACTGACCATACTGACCACACTGACCACACTGACCACAGTAACCACACTGACCACACTGACCACACTGACCATACTGACCACAGTGACCACACTGACCACACTGACCACACTGACCACACTGACCACACTGACCACAGTAACCATACTGACCACAGTAACCACACTGACCATACTGATCACACTGACCATACTGACCACACTGACCACACTGACCACACTGACCACACTGTCCACACTGACCACACTGACCACACTGACCACACTGTCCACACTGACCATACTGACCATACTGACCACAGTGACCACACTGACCATAATGGCCACACTGACCACACTGACCACAGTAACCACACTGACCACAGTGACCACACTGACCATAATGGCCACACTGACCACACTGACCACAGTAACCACACTGACCACAGTAACCACACTGACCACAGTGACCACACTGACCATAATGGCCACACTGACCACACTGACCACAGTAACCACACTGACCACATACTGACCTGACAAATAAGAATGGTAAAAGTGCAAACATAAACATACTTTATTCATCTTTATTCTAGAGTTTAAATAGACTTGTACATATGTATGGTGATATGACAGCACAGAATGCTAAATGTGAAACCTCTGGACTCATGTACAACATGAGATCCTTCTGTAGTCCCACTTATAAGCTTTTGAGTAGGAAAATGTAAAGCACAGGATAGGCTGAGAGAGTGCCTTTCTCTTCTGGTCAGCAGAGAATTTTAATTTCTCTCACTATGATGCATTTAGCTCTTTAGTTTATTATGTTGAATCAGAAGAAAATTATGTGTTTCATTTAGTGAAAATGTCATGTAATAGTTTCTTAAATATAAATGGTATTGGGGTGGCAGAAGTGAAACCTGGGTGTTTTATTTCCCTCCATTGCACAATGTGAAAACTCTCTTTGACCATGGTTAAAATACCTGAGCTGGTTTAGTGGAGCTTGGCACTCATTTGAAAGAGAAGTGGGGGTGGCACTGATCCTGTTGTTTCCCATCAAAGGCCAAGGAAGATGGAGAAGGGTACAGCTGCTGCAGTCTTACCCTGTGAATTCAGAGGCAGCACTGTTCACACCTCCTGGACTCTGCCCACGCCCTGGGGGAAGACCCACCTGGGAAACCTGGGTTTGGCCACTGAAAACCAAACTACACCATGACTTTCCATTTCCAGTGCTGGAGGTAGAGCTGGTGCGAGGTACCTCGTGTTGTCCTTGCCATGGGGAATAGTTAGGGATATCTCTGGCCCTACCAGCTTGTTTGGGGGTGTTTTCTGGCTGCTGAGTTGTCAGTTCTACTTGCCAAATATAATAAAGCAGGATTTTGTGAAGACAGTGGACCATAAACCTTCTGAGGTACTTTAAAGATTACAAAGCACTTGCCATCACTGATAAGAAGCTGGATAGTTATCTTCAGCTTTCATGGGATTTTTTCCTGTTTTAAACTACGATTTTCAGATGAATTTTTGCTTCCCATAGTGCTTCATGGTAATCTATTCTTGTGATGCTGGCTCAAGATAGTCTAGGAAATAATTTATTCCCAGACATACTAATTTAAGTCTGTCTCTGCATTTACCTCACTAAAACACAATCTAGGCATGTTCTCTATGAGGTTCTGGAGAAAGAAAAGGATTTTCTGGCAGACAGATTTGGACCCTTCCAGTAGAATTGCACTTAAACACATAATATGGATTTCAGACTTGCAGTATTTGAAAGGTGGAAATAATCAATTTGCATGACAAGGTGAAGCCCTGGAACTGGGAGCTGGTACATGGCTCCAACATGAGCAGAGGTTCTGTCTCCTGTAACCTAGCAGGCATCCTTGGATAGAAATGGAGAGGAAAATTTTTGGCTGGAAAATGAAGAAATCAGTGGAATTGCAGCCATTTGTTCTAGCAGGGAATTTGTGCTAAGCAGTTTTCCAGGAGCCTAAAGTGAAATGCATTGCACAGCAACACTAAAATAAATACCCTAAGGGTAAAGGTGGACAGGAGTATAGTGACAATCTTGTCATCACACTTTAACTGAAAATGACAAAGTTGTCATTTCACTTCATCTGTTTACTAATTCCTTCCTTGAACATGGCTTTGTTCTGCAGAGTCTTCTCCAAAGAGTCTTCTCCAAATATCCCCAGAAAAAAATTTATCTTCTGTTTACTTCCTTCTCCTTGTCTTGGTAATACAAGTTTTAACCCTCAAAAATCTTTGGATGGTGTTGAGCTTGTCAGTGTGGTACATAAAGATCTAACAAGAGCAATGGGACTGAGCCAAAGCAAATATTGGCTGAATGCAGGAGATGGCCTGTAACTGAGGGCTCTTGCAGGATGGTGCAGCTTCCCAAGGGAAGCCATGGAAAAACCATCACTTGTGGCAACTTTCAACCAAACTGGACAAAACCTTTGAGAAGATATTTGAGGGGGTGAAAGCTTTCTTCAGGGGTTTGAGGGCTAAATGATCTAAAAGGTCCTCACAGCGACCTGGCCAGGCTGTCAGAGCCAGCCTTGTGTCCCCACACCCTGGGGCAGCACAGCTTGTGCTCGGGGCCTCTCGCCCTCTTTTGCCACACGAGCAGGTTGTTCCTACAATTGTCTGGGTTTCGCTTGTGAATGCTGTGGAAGCAGGAGTTCAGTGTGTAACCCCTGGATTTCCATAACTCCCCCCACTTTCTGTGAGAATGGGGAGACAGAGAAGCTCCATGGGATTTCTGCCCTGGGGTGGGAAGGGTGGATACTCCCATGCCATGCAGGAAATCTGGGATCTTCCTGAGCTGAGATGGATTTCAAAGTCTAAGGCAGGAACCTGACAAGCTTCTGCTATTGCTGTACTTTCTCCTCCCCCTGTCTCTTCTCACACTGTGGCTGGACAGACAGAATTTGTTTATCCTTAGCTGTGAACCCTTTTTTCTGAGACAGCATAAGCGAATCACTGCCAGACTCTTGCATTTTAAACAACTTCCCAAATTTACAGCAGAGGTAAAACATTGAGTATATATAGGTAGAGTGGATCCTGAATAATGAAAAATGCATAAGCCTAAGGGTTTGTTTTTTTCCCCTGCCATTTAATACAGATCAGGTAAACTTCTAAATTCCATTTTCTTCCCTGGAGATTTACATACTGATTTATTTATTTTTTTTTTTTTTTAAAGACAGAAGAGAGGGATGTTCTGGAGTGTGTGGGTTTTGTGCTGAATGCAGTGATACAACGCTTCCCTCCCATCCACCCCCCAAAAACCCCTCCATAGCTCCAGTGTGACAGCAGATAAACAACCAGGCTCTGAGAGGTGAAAGCAAACCACTCCCTGGGAAAAATAACCCCTTTGGAGGGCATTTTTCTGAGCTCCCTGGTTAAAATCCCTGGCAGCAGCCAGCCTGCTGCTGACACAGAGAGCTGGAGCAGTAACAGCTCATCTACTCAGCACCTGCCAGTGAACACTTGTTTCTGCCAAGAGTAACTTGGTACCAACTTCAATAATATCACAATGCGGTATTTAAATAATTTGACAAGGCTACTTGGATAACTACCAGGAATTGCTCAAGTCAGTAATTTTCCTTTTGGGAGACTAAGTTAGGATCTGCACTTTCTCAAAGATAATATTGCCTCGTCCCATCTCTGAAAGAATTTTAAGGCATGAGTACATATATATAGAGAAAGATAGATATGAAGTGTTGGACTTTTACATTGTGGGGAATGAAAGGATGATTGTGAAGCCCAGAGCAAGTGGGTCTGCTGATACACCCCTCCACCTGCCTGGCCTTGGAGCTGTTCTCTCCCCCTGTCCTTCTTCAAGGACAGCAGAAAAGAAGCTATTACTGTGGAGACTGAGGCTTTTTGTCTTCAGAGCCATGTCAATGGCTCACTAGGCCCTGTCTTGCTTTAATTCCTTATTAATCATCAACATCACCTTGGGAAGAAGATCCCAGGATGGAGGCTGCTCCGTGCCTTGTGCTGGTCACACCACCTCCAGGTGACTTGTATCTTACAGGCTGAAAAATGCAATCCTAGACCAGAAACCAGAGAAATGCATTTAATTCTAACACCAGGTCTTGATGTTCACCAGAGGTTACTTTGCTCTGAGTTTTCACTGTCTATGGACTTATTCACAAAGGGTAATATTGAAATCTCCCTTTGTGTTTAAATGGAGGTGATTAGTTACCTGAATCTTGGAGAAAATCTCTCTCACAACATGAGAGTTGTACTTTGTGCCAAGGCTGCAGGGGCCGGATCCACTTCCCACCCAGCTGAACCCTGACTGTCCGAGCTATGGAACACACCTTGGGACTGCACAGTGTTGCCTGACCTGTTAACAAAAGGCCTGGTCTCATCAGCATTGGGCTGGCTTCTGCCACTATGAGGTCATGATTTTGATTGTTTTGCAGCTCATTTTCCTGATGTGAGCGAGTGAGACTGATGGTGTTTGGAGCACCCCAGTCCATCTCCACATTCCCCAGTGGCCGGTGCAGCATGATGGATCTCCTGGGGGCTGGGTGTGAGTTCCAGCTGTGGCACTGGGCTACTGACCTAGGGCTAGCTGCATTATTAGTCAGTTTTCTAAATCCTTGGAGCTGCATATGGAGACAAGGAAAGATTTTCCATTTTGTTGGAGCTTCGAGTTGTCTGTTATGGATTTTACAAAGCACTCAAAAGGCTTCGCTTTCAGCCAATTTGCTGCTCTGGCTATATTCTGTCTCATTTCTCTGCAGAAAATTACTTGTTGCCAGCTAAATACAGTATGTTGATGACCTATTAATTTATGACATGCATTTGGATCTGGGAATAAATTTATAAACAAACTTTAAGTTCTTTTTCCCCTGTGAATTGTACCAGCATTTGTTTTAATTTCCCAGTAGTCATGTTTAATGTGTCAGAAGCTATGTTTGACTTCTTGTTTTCCTCCCAAAAAGAAGGAAAAAAAGGAGAAATAACTAACTAAAGTTCAGTTCCTGTCAGGTATTATAAGCAACACTTTGAAATGAGGTATGAATCCAAATAAAATATTTTAACTCCGTTGTATTTTACCAAAATCTGGAGGAGAAAAGGTTTACTTACTAAACAATCATTTGAGCTGCAAATTTTAAAGTATTCACCAAGGTCCCTTAAAGTTAAACAGTAAAGAAATATCTATCAGCACATTTTAATAGAAAGCAGAAGTCCTTACTAGATAGTATACAAAAAAAAAAAAGTGCACAGCTTTTAAAGGTTCTTTTCTCAAGTGATGCAGGAAAAATTCCTCAAGCCAGTATGGAAATTAATATAGCTGCAGGTAATCTAAATTTCTGGAATTCATTTGATACTACAGCAACCCTGGGACCAATCCTGGAACCCTACTTCAATTAGTATTACTAAAGTCAACAGAATTCAACACAAGAACAGCAGCAGGATGGCACAGGGTGGCAGCTGGTCCTGCCCTGACTCCTCTGCTCTTCCTGCTTCCAGATGTGTTAAAATTGTTTTACTCCTCCTGCAAAAGCCTAATCATTTCCTCACGTGCTGTGTCCTCCAGCAGCTTTCCAGGAGGCAGGATCCTCACACGAGGGAGAATCACAGGACAGAAGGGTTTTTCCAGGCAGTTCCAGGATTGCTCCCTTGCTGTACCCACCAGGAAGTGAGGGCAGCTGTTTCACAGCTGGGGATGAAATGGTATTTAGATGAAAATTGGTGCTGGGCCCACGTGGGACATGAGTAGGTATGTGGGAGTACATTCTTAAGTGGATTTTGTAGCTGAGGTTCGTGTAGTGCAAGACGTGCTTGTGGTCAGCCCTTACAGGGACTTTAGCACCAAAGTGCATTTTAGCTGCCAAACCCCAGCATTTAACAGACCTTGAGGGAGTTCAAGTCTTTTGTCCAAACCCTGCTTCTACCAGAGAAGGATTCCCAGCAAAACATCGTAGGTATGGTGCAAGAGAATGAAAGTCTCTCTTCTGTTCTGGTTTAATGAACAAAAAAAGTACTTTCTTTCATCCACTGGAGGGGTTCTATTCTCTTAATTCTTTGGGAAAATATTCCCTTTTCTCTTGTTTTATCACAGGCTTTGAGGTCCCTGTGGGGATTGAGCTAAGTCCTGCTTATCTCCAAGGCATTTCACACCCATGAACCTGCACCATGTCCTGGTCTCCTCTTCCATGGGGCTTCTCTGTAGCTCCAAACCCTCAGAGCAGCACCCATTAAAGCTTGAAGGGAAGGGAAGGGAAGGGACAAGTACCCAAAGCTGGCCACAGTGATGCCTACATTGCTACCTCAGACCTTCATGGGCCATGACTGCAATTCAGAGAGCCCTGTTGATGGTTTTGTGTTTGTTTGCAGCCCTTTTGACCAACAGAGACTGAGCCCTGCTGTTTCTGGACCAGCTTTTCTCCCCAGACTGTTTTCCAGGGTTGGGGACACACTCTTCTCACAGCAGAGCTCTCAGCATGTCCACACTGCTACACAGTGAACTCCATGAGGGTCAAAGCTTTAGCCAGCAGAGTTGATTGTTTGAGTCCATCAAAATGTTTGTTGTGAACTGTATTAGTCAGGTAATTTGTTTTGGTTGCAGCCCATGGTGGGCTTCTCAGTATTGCCTGGTTGGTTGTAGAGAAAATTTCCAGTCTAACTCATTTTTTGGGAGGGAATAATTTTGAATGCCCTGTGTTGTCTGAATGTTTGTTTAAAAAGCCAAATATTATTACTGAAAAATTTCCTGCATTTCAAAGTGAGATTTTGGCTCATTTGAATGGATGAAAGTAATTTGTCCATCAGTTTTTTAAAAGCAACAACTCTTGGAAGTATTGTCAGAAGCTGTTTTTAGCAAACAGCAACTTTCCCGTTTAGAGTACCAAACAAAGGCAGATAATTTCTGTATTTCCTTACTTGCCCATGTTCTCCATCCTCTCTTAGGAATTAATAAGGATCATCTGCACAAAGTAGAAAACTCTCCAGGCAGCTCATTCTGCTCTGCTGCTACTCAGTCAGCTGGTTTTCATGCTACAGGTGCCCATTGCCATCCTACTTCTATCTATCAGCTTTTTCCTCTGTTATAACTTGTGGAGGATCCACCCTTACTTATTAAATCACTGAATCATTCCCTCTATATGTTACCAAAGTATTTGAAAGGCTGGGAAAAAATAATAAAAAAAAAAAAAGGCCAGTAGCTCATGGTCTGTCCTTCAAGCCTTTGTTAGTTATGGGCAAAAACAAACCCCATCCCAACCTAACCTCTGTGCTCTTGAAAACCATTCATGAATTCCCTGAGCTGCCTCCGCAGCCGCTGCTGCAGCGCCCGCCGTCCTCCGGGAGCTGTCAGCAGCCTCATCCATTGTGGAGCCCAACTAATAGGAGCCATCCACCTGCTCCAGGGTGACTCCCTCTCTCCCCACTGCGATGCTTGCTGGGATGTGATCCTTGCCTGTTGTCATGACCTTGTTTTATTGGATGTTCTAATAGAAGCTGAAATGGATATTAGCTGTAATTACTCATTCCACAAGATTCTGTAGGTCACTCTTTGTACCAGAGTTGAGAACCTTCATTGTCTACATTGCTTAAATTACTGAACATTGTGCCATCAGTTCTGAATTAGTGCTCATTAATGAGCCTGTGGTTTAAGAAATTCCCTATTTATTATTCAGAGGCCAAGTATAATTCAGGCAGCTGCAATGCAACACTACTTGCCTGACTTTTGATCTGTGATGGAAAGGCTTGGGTTTCATTTTATGTTAGGTTTGGGGGAGTTATTTATGCAGGGGGGTGGCATACAGCAAGCAAAGAGGAATAGATTTTTCTTTTTTTCTCCTAGCATGAATGTCGTTCTTAGGTACCAGACTTTTTACAATAAAGCAAACCTGGTTCTTTGGATGTACTAATATCTACTTGGTTACTGAGTGGATAATTCGAAGATCATATTAAATTTCTCTATAATCCTGAAGATGACTGGCCACTGCATTAACCTCCTTGCATTAAATACTCTCTTCCTCCATCTTTCACTTTCTCACCTGCTTCTTCTCTGTTCTTTGTCTCTCCTGAGCAAACAAATCCCAGGCATGGACACATCAGTGCAGATTGCTGCTCCCCACTACATTGAGCTGAAATGATTTTTTTTTAATGTTTTCTAACACATCCCCAAAAGCTGAAGCAGTGCTGAATTTTTCGTGCAGCCCTCTGAAGTCAGGTGCCAGTGCTGACCATGCAGTGGCCCATCTGAGATGGTCAGGGTACAGCTGCAGCATCATCCCTGGCCAGACCTCCCCAGGGACACTCTGGTCCCTTTGCCTTGCCCCACCTGCAAACAGGCTGTGAGCAACCTGATGAGGACAAGATGGTATTTATTCTGGGGCTTGGAGAGGAATCTGGATGAGTAGGATCTGTTTTTCTGTGGGGAAAAAGGGAGTGCCTGAAGATATTCCGTGCTTTTGGGGGGTTTGTTAATCAGTGATGGCAGCACCCTGAGGGCAAGGGAGCCAGGAGGGAGCAGGCACCCTCGTGGCACTGCTGCTCAGATCAGCACAGCACAGCAGGGCTTTTCCAGGGATCTGCAGCCTATGCCTGAGCACTCCTTGTGTCAATAATTAACAAACATATCAATGTGATAACAGCAGGGGTGGAGATAAAGCTGGGTCTGAGACTATAATGGCTTAAAGGAGCACACCCTGCAAGAATGCCAGCAGACTGGGCTGCTTTGTCAGGAGAAAGCAAATCAAGCACTGACTACCTGGTATTAGCCTGCCTCTGAAGAGAGGTTAAATGCTACAGCTCTTTTGCCAAAAGCACCCTAATTCTGTGGGGTTTGAATCCAGAGCCGTGAAATTCCTACTACGCAAACCTCAAGAATACTTAACAAAATAACCGTGATCTCCAGAGTTTCTTCCTGCCCTGCTCTGGCAATGGCAGCGTTATTCTCATTGTTTTTTGACTTGAAAATGGACCACGTTTGTTTTCTTGGCCAAATCACAGTTTTGTGTAGGCAACATTTCACACATAATTATCTGTGGGGAATAGGAACTTTCCTAGGAAAAGTCAAATTAGCGATTTTAATGCTAGAAAATTCTTGAAGGAATGCAGCTTGGGTAATTGATAGAGACCTAATCTTTACAAGTTATAGCAGTCTTTGAAGAGTCCCCAGCATATTTAACTTTATTCTGTAATTGTATGCTTGGGCTCTGAAGATGTCTTAAGACTTGCTATTTATCTGCCTGGTGAGGCGCAACACTTTCTTATTAAAAACATATCTATCATGGTTAATGACTTGATTTTTTTCCTTTAATACAGTACAATGACAGGTGTAAAGAGAAGATGAGCATCAGATGCTTGAGCAATATGCTCACTGTTTCAAGACGCCTTGAACATCAGCATTCCTTCATGGTGCCAGAGGAAAAAAAAAAAAAAAAAAGCTACACAGATTACACGCTTGTGTTAGATAGAAAATAGTACCATTTGCAGTTTCAGTTAAAAGCATGTTGAAGTGCATATGGAAAATACCATTAGGAGGAACTCCAGAGCGCCTGAGTAAAATGGGTCATTAGGCTTTCGTTTGTTGGAGAGTGTCTCCCATCTGACAGTGCAGAATGGTAGCATTTTTAGCAGCTTATGTTCCCAGTTACATTAAACAGACAAACAGATTGACTATTTTGCATTTCTCATTTGACAACAGCTTGTCTTCATTTGCAGCACACTGGTGGCTGAGCTGAAAGCATGGCGGATGAGTGTATCCGAGGTCCTGGTTTTGAATAACAGCAGATGCCAACGTTTAACTTCAAAATCAATCAATTCTTTTTCCTGCGTGCGGATAAAAGGTCTAGTGAAGTGCCTGAAGGGGGTTTTCTGCTGTTTACAGCTGAAAATATATTTTAAAAAATTTTCATTGCAAAACTTTCTGCAAGAGATGCGGGTGCTGGTGATTTTATGAAAGTAGGTGTGTGAGAAAATGTTTCTTACTGAGGGGTACCAAAAACATTATGCCAGGCCTTGTGAAGTTCAATCTTTCAATTTCTTTTCTGTAAAAGTGCTCAATTGCTGTCAGGTTTTGGGCCAGGTAATCCTGAGTAGTTTCTGGGTGATCACCCCCCTTTCTGTCTATGCTTCCCCCAACCAATGCCAGTAAGTGCTGGAACTTGTGATCAGCAGCCACAGGAGTTTATAAATTAATTATTGTTCAGATTCCTGGAATATATGGCCTGAAACCACTGTGGCACATAAATACTTCTCCTCTTGGGGGTGGTTGGGTGGGGAAGATGATGGTAAAATGCACATGGGGTCAAATTTGGGGAAACCCCCCCATCCTGAAAACAGCTGGGGCAGGTTTGGAGCCTCAGTTTCTCAGGAGAGTTGTGATTTGGCCCTGCAGATGAGCAAAGTGCTGTGATCTTGGGAGCTGCCAAGTGTTGTTTATCTTCCAGTAATGTAGAGCCAAAATAAAGGAGTAGAGGCTGGCATTTACCAGCTATCCACAACTGGGCTTCTGGTAGAAATGTAATGGCAATCTGCATTTTGTTTTGAAAAAGAGGGCTGGGGCTACTGCCTCCCCTGGGATAAACTACACCTGGTGACAGGACTCCCTGAGGAAACTGTAGGATGCTTTCAAGTGGAAACAACATCCATCCCTTATCTGCAAGATTTAGCACTGTCCAGATGTATGAAAGATTCACGAGAGAGTAAAATGTGAGCAACGTAAAGCTGATCCTGGTGCCTGGAGCATTTGGCAGGGGAGCCGTAGGTCCAATTGCAATGATAATTTTAAGTCTTTTTTATTTTAAGTCAAATTCTCCTTCAATCAGAGACACATGGCCCAGCAGCAGCAAAGACACCCAAACCCAGCACAGGGTCCTCTCATCATCACATCAAAGCAAGGGAGCAGCTTCTATTGCTGCTTTTTAATGTTGTTTGAAGACACCACTGTGGGTCTTCACTTTGCAGTGATGGTTGGGGGTATGAAGCCTGAACTGAAGAAGTCCAGCCCAGTGGACTAAAATTGAATTGCACAAGGCAAAGCAGTCTGCAGCTACTCTTGAGGGGCTGCTGGCACAGGGCAGGTTTGGATCCCAGGTCTCCCAAGGCACTGTGTGTGAGCCTAGGGGCTTGACTCCAGCCTCTGATCGCAGGGAGTAAAAGCTAGACATGACAATGTGCAGCACTGAGCCTCTTCATCATTTTCTTTTTTTTTTCTTCATTTTCTTTTTTTTTTTATTTAGCCTGAGGTCAGTTATTTCCTGCAGCCTGAGGGTGACAAGGAGACTCTCCAGGGACCTGATAGTACAGGGACAAGCAAAGCACACCCGTGACACCCTTCAGCACTCCTGCTGGAATGGTCTCCTTCTCCCACAAGAAATTCAAAGGTTTTGGCAACTGCAAACAGCCACCAGTTCAGAAGCAAGGCAAAATGTGTTGGGGGAAACTTTTACAACTGAAATATTTATGTCCTTCTCTCACCCATCCTCCCTGAAGATTTCCTTCTTTAGCAGCTCTGATCACATACACAGAGCAAATACTGTTCAGGACCCTGAAATAACACCTGCAGTCAGAAATCCCTTATTAGAATAAATGGTAGGTTTTTCATCCTGGTTTTCCTAGCCATAGTGAAGAAACAATTTCTTGATTTTCTTTTTTATATAAAGATGCTGATGTAGAGCATTCTAAAATCCTTCAGATTATTTGGATGTCAGGTCAGTTATGTTAGATTCATATTTGAAGATCTGGCTTGGCACTGCAGGAAATGCAACAAGAAAAACTAATTTTGAATCTGAAATAATTTTAGGAGAACACATCTGGGAAAAGATCTGTTGGTACCTAGAATACACAGACTAGCCCTTCTGCAGAATTGCTTACATTTACCATAAAGGCACATCTGGCACCTATAATGAGTCAAAAAACTTGTTTCTGCCTTTCTAATTTCCTAGAGCAGTTTCCTTTTCTGCAGTTCAGTTCACCACTTTTAAGCATGAACCGAGGCTCATTGCATTGGTCTCAGGGGATGTTGGTATTCTGCACCCACACAGGTTTTTCTGTGCAATCTGGGATGATCCCACAAGATGCTGCCTGCATCCCAGACACGCTGGCTTAGGACAAGGCTTCCTTTGGATCCCCCACCCTCACACACTGAGCACCGATGCCAAGGGATCTGCCAGCTCAGCTGGACTCAATGTTCTCTGTGGGAACACATCCTTCCAGCTCAGGATATTCTATGATTCCATGACTGGCACTGATTTCCTGGGGTTCTCACATGAGAAGAAATTCCCTACGGATGCTTGGTGGCCCATAAGAGGCAGTTAGGGTTGACTAGTCACTAACTAGTCCAAAAGACTGGGAGATTATTGCAATGAGGAATTTTCCAAATGTCAGATTCCTCTAAGGTGTCAACCTCTGCACTATCAGAAGAAGGCCTGGCATAAAAAGGGTCCATTATCCCTCTCCTGCAGTGGAGTTTCACTTAATAGACTCTTTTATATATTCCCTGATATTCAAGTGTCCCTGTCCACTCCGCCAGATTTATTTAAGGGAGCCTAACAAGACAACAGTGCACAGCCAGCACGTGGCTGTGCACTGGGCTGGAGAATCACTCTCACTGCACTCCTGTATACAGAGAGGCATGTTCAGGGTTTAGCCTCTCTCTCTGAAAAGTGAGGCTCTCCCTGCTGGAACATGTTTTGTTCCATCTTCTTCAAATATCTGGAGATTCCTGCAGAACTGTCTCTTGTTGTGACTGCATTTAATCCTCTGTATTTCTGGCCGTTCATAATTTGATGCTGGTGTCTGCAGTTTATCGTTATTCAGGGTATGTAGTGATTAGAAGGAAAGAACAAGAGATTAGAGGAAACCAAGAGCTGTCTGAAGCACACAGAAAGGAAGAAAAAAAGGTGGGGAAAACACTTTCAAGGCCACTGGAGTTTAAGAGGTCTCAGCATGTGGTCCAAAGACATAAGCAAGGGAAAAGTTTGACAAAGGCCACTGCTTGGGCTGCTGTATGAGTGTTTCTCATAATATTGATTCCCAAAACACTGTCTGTCCTTTTACCTACTGTGTATTTTGGTAGTCAAAAGTATATAGCTTTTGTGATAAAAGCATTAAGGAATAGCTATGGAAAGTACCACAGCTTAAATGTTCATGTATTCTTTCTTCTCACTCTTTAAAAAAAATTGTTGCCGTTGCTAGGATGTGCATTTAGAGCTCTTTGTTGTCTTAATGGAGACTGAAACATGTGTAGAGTTAGGCGTTTGCTTTTTTTATTCATCAGCTGAATAAAAAAGCCAAGCAGACAAAGCATTTGTAGTGCAAGAGTGGAGTGCAAATCCCTCCCTGTAAGCTGAACAAAAAAGCTCATTAAGAGGAGGTGGGATTTCCTGGTCACAGCTTTTAACTAAAGGGCAAAGGTCTCCTGTTAAGTACCATACAGTCTAAACAGGGCTGAGTAAAATTATGGGGAGGGGGGGAGAGTCAAATATTTGTTCTTAATTCTCAAGTTAGTTTATCCAAAGTGGCAACCAGGGAAGTGTTGGGAATGATTAAATGGCTGCATTGAGGCTACAAATTGCTGCTACTAGCTTTTGTAGCTGGACTTGTTGCAGTTGAGTGATGTCGCCCATCAGTGCATTGTGTGCACAGTAAAACAGTCGAGCAGTGACAGATAGACTGAAACCCGGAGCTACTCCATCACTGCTGAAGGATCCTGCTCACTGGGAATTGAGAATGAGCACAAGCCACGCACGTTGCCCAGGAACAGCTGCTTTCACTCCAGCCCAGCTCCTCAGCTGTCCAGGCCAAGCAGCAACTAGTAAATAAGTTTTATCTCTGATCTCACTGGGGACGAGAGCCAAGCAAAACACAAGCAAAATAAGTAATTTGGCAAAATGCTCTACTGATAGGCCTAAATGTTCAGATTGTAAAGTTCCCAGCCAACAGCACTCCACGTCAAGTGAGATGATTTGCAAGAAGAGCCCAAGGTAGCAGTGCTGGGCACCAGCTGGGAATATGCACAAAGTGCCCCAAAAAAGAGGCACTGAGACCGCAGCTTGGCCACCCCTTCCATGGCTGCTGGAGCAGGGCAGAACCTGGGTTGTGGGGACTGGTTTGCAAAGGCTGCCTCCGGCATGCAAATGCTCCCATGAAAAAGATGAGGAATGGTGGTCCCAGTGGCATGGCTGAGGGTGAGGCAGCGAGGGACTGAGGAAGTGTGAGCATCCCTTGGGAAAAAATAAGATGGTTGCCAAAGTACTTGGTCCAGTTTGAGTATTTCCCTTCTGGCTCGGCCCTGAGCACAGACTCTTCAGCACGAGGTCCCTGTCACGTAGGCAGGGCTTTATCAGCAGGTGCTGTGCCACATCTCTCAGCCAACCAGAGAAGAATAGGCAAAAGCACCTTTTGTAACAGGTGCCTTGCCCAAATTTGTTCAGTTCTGAACTTTGCAACCTCGCTCTGCCTGTCCGCCCCAGGGCAGGTCCCTCCACCATCGCTGCACCAAAGGGAGAAGGAGGAACATCCCCAGCATCTCCTCCCCACTCGTGTGTCTCTGCCTGTTTCCTCCTGCGGTTTCACACCTCTGCTCACCGGAGTGCTGCTTGCTGGGGCCTGGGGTTGCTGTTTTGTTGCTCTGTTGATCGGAAAAGACGACAGACAAACGCAGCGGCCATGCAGATGCGGAGGTTTAGAAGACTCAATTCTGGGAAAAGGTGTATTTTAGGCTGGAAAACAAAAGGAAATTTAGTTTATGCAGATCATTCTCACCAGCTGTAGCATCAGCAAATTTTATGTATGGGTTCATCGTGAGACTGAAATGACCGAGGCTTAATATATGTTGTGAGTTCTAGCTGAAAGCATTAATTAACATTAAAGCCAAATTCTTCCAATCTCATGCTTAACAGAAATCAGGGAGAAGCAGGTAGGCAGCGTGGCTATCATTTGGCATTCTTTCTGAGACACCGATTAGCATTTAGAGTTTCCAATCTTCTGCAAAAACTCATTAATGGGCAATTAATTATTCTTTGCAATTTGTACCTACACTTAACTATGTGCAGAGCAATAGAAGCTGCATTAAACATTGGTACAAAATCAAAATAAAATGAAGCCACACCAAAGACAGTGGATGTGCCAAATTTGAATGTACTGTTCTATGCTGAGGTCAGTTCCTTATTTACCAGGATAATGAAATCTATCCCATGGAAGGCCTAGAGGAACTCAGCCTAGAGGAACTAGGCCTTCCATGAAGTTATGAACTGTCCCCTGTAATTGTTTCATTTTGAGGATGAATTTTGGTGCTTCTATATTTGTACATGTTCTGGTTTTAGTCATGAGCCAAGATGGTTCATGACAGGCAGGTACGTGCAGTAATATCCTTGTGCTCTGAGCATAACTACCTTTAATAGGAGCAGCCCACCATCAGGATATGGAGTAAACAAGAAACTGGCAAGTTAGAAAAAGTTCCCATTCTAGAATTACGAGATTTTTACCTTTAGAAAAATTTTTAATCAAATCTGGTGCCTTTTTTTCCCCCCTTCGGCTTCAGGTGGAAAAAAATAGGCAGAAACCTGAATGTCAAAGAGAAACTCAGAAGGTGAAATAACCTATGTGAACTGAAACCAGAAAGAGCTCACACAAATCTGCTGAGAAGCAAAACTGCATTTGCTTAGGCACAAACCAACTCATTGCCCTTTTTTGTTTTATTTATTTATATCTCAGGAGCTTCAGGAAGCCCAAATCCTTGCAGTCTGTTGGGTCCATAGAAGTCAGGTTACAAAGGACAGAGGGAAATTGGGAGAAGGATATCAAGGAGAGACAGAGAGGTTGTAATGCAGCAGGGAAGTGGAGCAAATAATGTATTACACTGTTGTAAACAGGAGGAAGCTGAGAGTGGCTGCACGACCCAAGGGCAAACAGGATGTCTGTTAGGGTTGGGAAACAAACACCGGTCTCTTGTGTCACCCTGTTGAAAGGACTTCTGAACCCAGCTACTCAAGAGAAGAGGTGTGGATGTTAGAGCAGCAGGCCAGGTAGAGACACGTGTTGGTACAACCTGAGAAGTAGCACAGTTTTGATGTCAGCTAGTGACACAATGCGGATTTTTGAGGAGAAAGGTTTTGGTGGAAAGCATCCATGCCTTGGCAACTAAATGAACCACCCTGAAGGTGCAGGACGTGCCTCCTGGGAGTGGGAAGGAGTGGAGGGGGGCAAAGCAGCAGCGTGGAGTCTAGGAATGCACAGCTGGATGGCAAGAACTCGATGTCCTCCAAACCTTAAACTGAAACTAAGGACTTCACGCTTTGTGTATTCTTTCTTGACATAAGCATGTGGAAATACCTGACCATTATTTATGGGCAATATGGATCTCTTTGTGGGCAATAGATCATCCAATAATCACAGAGTAGTGGAATGATAGAAAGGCTTGGGATGGAAGGAACCCTGAAGATCACCCAATTCCAAGGGCCCTGCCACAACCAGGGATGTCATTCACGAAACCAGGTGGCTCCAAGCCCTGTCCAACCTGGCCTTGAACTTTCAGGGCTGGGTCATCTACAGCTTCACTGGTCTACATGTACCTGTGCCTCACCACCCTCAGAGAGAAGAATTTCACCCTAAAATCTAATCTAAACTTTTCCTCTATGAGTCTATGGCAATTTCCCCTTATCACTTCTCATGTAGAAAGTCACTCTTCCTTATTTTTTGTAACACCCTTTAGGTAAGGTCTCCCCATGATGAGTTGAAGGGATAGAGGAGCCAAAATATCTTATCTGGCCATGCTTGATCATCACCCAAGGGACTGAAGTTCACCAGTTTGGGCTGTTGCCTGATTCTCTCCAAGTGCAAGGGGCAGCAGAGCCTTTCATCTCTGATGTGTAACACAGCAGGAGACAAACATTGGAACACCTTGCAGTGTTGTGAGCTGACATAGCTCAGGGGAAGCCTAACCATGGAGTGCCAGTGATTCTTCTTAATAAATATGAATAATTCTGAAAAATAATTCACTGAATAAAGCAATCCAAGAAGATAGGCTGGATAATTTTTGGACATGAGAGAAAGCTCCTGATGGCTCCCTCAGGTAATAATGAAGGAACTGAGATGATCAAAGGGTTTGCTGTCTTCTAGAGCTAAAGCCACTTACATCAACCTGCTGGAAAAATACAAAGCAGATAATCAGAGATCCTTGTAGAAAAAAATCATTTTTACAGCATAGAACTACTGACTTATTTGTAAGAAAACAGATTAAAAATAGGAAGAGGGAAAAGGTTTTAAAAATATTTTAATTATTTATTAATTAATCATTGTTTTACTAATGGCTGCAATCTTGACCTTATCTGATTGACCATGCACAGTGTATGCATGGGAACATTTGAATTTGTATCCATGTTGGTTTTATGGAAGAGGGCAGCAAAAATGATCTTACAAATAGAAACAACTTTCATCCTAACAAATATTTTGAAGCTGCAAGTAAATGCATCTTCTCAAGGAAACCAAACACTGTTTTGCAAGGGACTTCCACGGAGAGTGTTTCCCACTACATATGTATTTTTGTCTTTAAACTAGAGGGATAACTTAAGACCTTTAGTTTTTCACTGGTGGCTTACCTGAGAGGTTTGCCACGGATCTGTGTCTTGGCCATATTCACCCATGCAGCTGCACATGTCCAGTTGTCAGCTCCACCATTTCTGAAGCATTCCCTCCCTGACTGGCTAACATCCTGGATGGGCATTCAGGGAGAGCCTGACCTGGTATTGGTGATCAATGGTGGTGGTTTCATGGAAACTGCCTTTCTGCCTGACATTTTGGGGCTGCAGGGTGGATCTGAGCAGCTGCTGAGAGCTGCCTGTCTTCTCCTCCAAAGGCAAAATCTGAGGAGCTGCAAAGGCACCTGCCACCTCCTCCTCCTGGTCATGCTCACCCAAGAAAGTCAACACCCACCTATTTATGATGACCTTGCAGGGTAAGTTTTTATGATGACCCTTGAGAGCCTTCCTCAGCCCTTGCTGAATAATTTTGGCATGTAGCTCTTATGCACAGGAGCCCGACTCCGTGATCACACTCCACTTTCCTATCAGCACTGCTTCTTTCAGTACAGAATTCTCTTTCCCATCACCAAAATACAGTTTTCCGTCCTGTTTTGCCTGGTAGCAGTTTAGGATTAGAAGAATAAAAATCATGCAGCATCTTAGTGAAACTGCAGTGGCATGGGCTTTTAGCACTCAATTAACCATCATCATGGATTTCTAGGTGTACAAGAAAAGAAAAAAACACCTTGAACTTTGGTGCCTCGAAGGGACAAGGGGAAATAAATGGTTATTCTAGGCTTCATTCTCATTCTTTCTTAAAAGTCTTCTCCAGTAAGCCCAAATTGTGGAGCTGATGAAGTGATTTTCTGTGCTGCAAGTATCATGGGTACCAGCTAATTTAGCTATCATGATAAATACCTGCTAGGAGCCTATTTTCTTGAAAGAGCAAAAAAGAAAGGAAACCTTTTCCGAAAATGGGTAGAAATAACTGTATTTTAGTTTGTATGGAAAATATTTTGAGGCAAAATAACCTCAGATAATGTGGGACAACATGGGCTAAGGTGCTATTTAGGGAAAGGACATGAGATTCAACTTCTAAGACACGGACAAGGGAGGAGAGTGGCAATACTGTGTCCTTGTAAATCTGTCTGGTTGCTGGAACTTGGCTGCAGTAATTAGTGGAGCTGTTGTAAAAAGCAGTGTGATCTTACAGAGGAAACTATATTAAGAAGCACCAAGCTGCTTGAGGTGTCCTGGGCTACCTGTGGCCCAGATGGGCTGTACAGAGAGTCAGGGATTTGCCAGACAGTAGACACAACTTTGCCCAGCAGTAACTCCATAGTCCAAGGGCTACCAGGAGGAGTGACAAGCCTGTTGCCCATCTGTCCTGCCTGAGGTATGGGGGTCTCAACTGGTTATCCTCAGGATGGCAGGGCTGACTGATCTTCTGTTAATTGGATCTTGCAAGGCCAGGAGCTGGTCCTTTGGGTGATCTCACATTTCAACACTCACCATTTACCTCCAAAGGTTTATTATGGAGAACTTCTGCACGGCTCTGCCTGAAGGGCTCTTAGAGTTAGGAATGGAAACAGCAGAAAAAACAGGCAGGTGCAAACCAGGAGAGAAATCTGTTGGGGAAATTATTTCAGCCATTTTTTTGTCCCTCTCCTACATGTATGAGGACAGCCAGCCTTGGGTGTAGGCAGGTGGGCAAAAGGAGGGCATGCCTTGACTCCTCATGCAGGTTTTTATCCTTTTATCCTTTTTATCCTTTTTTAGGCTGCCATCTAAACAGAACAGAGGCCCATGTCTGGCCTCTTTTCCACTATGTAACTGTGTCCCTGGCCCTGGGGATGCTTAGTTCTTACACCAGCCCAAACCTCTTGCCTGGCCTCTGTCTGACAGAAATGCCAAGCAGCTGGGCACAAGGCTTTGCATAGCTGCCTCCTCAGCTCCCTCTATCACCACAGCAGAACCATATATAGATCTGAATGAATATTATTATAAATCACTACTCTGAAAATGGATGCATATAAAAAGAAAAGTTAACTCTTCAGCTGAGCTGCTGAATCACAAGTTTTTGCCTCAAGCATATTTTCACAGCCCCTGCAAAACCAGAAGCATTAATGGAAAGTCTGACACTGCATTAACTCCTGCTGTACTGGGAGTGGCTGCTGAGTTTAAAATGGTCACTGAGTGTTTTCTTCATCTTCGTGACAAAGCCTCGTGCTTGGAAAACCACACATGACATTGGCATTGCAGGCTACTCCACTCTTTTTGCTGTTTTAACTAACAGTGCTCCAGTGCCAGGCCCCATGCTTTTAGCAGCCCAGCTGCCCACAAGCTCTTTTTGTGGTTCTCTTGTCTAGCTCAATTTAAACCCAATGTGACTCTGGGTAAGAGAGGCATTTTGCAATCACCTGCCACAAAGTGACAAGAGACTGCTGCAGCAGATGACTTGTGTGCTTCCCCAAAGAAGCTCTTCACGTTTAGGAAGGTTGGCCATGTCATTTCTCTAATTTTCTAACCACAAGAATTTATATTTAGAGAGGAGCAAGGAAACTTCCCTTACCCTAAGTAAAATTGCATAATGATGGAGGAGGGGGATTAATTCTAAGGTTTTTCGTTGAGCAGAATTCTGAGAGATTGGGAGCTGGAAAGCCTGGATAATGACTTATTTCAAATATGCAAAGCCAGGGCTTCCTATGTGTTTCAGATCCATTCCTGTTTCGGGTCAGTGTTTGCTGCAGCAGGTGCAATCTCTGAAGCTGTGGCCCATGTCTTACTCTGTATTTCTCTGCTGCTGCTTTCCTATAGAGACACAGTCCCTCCAGAATGCTCCTGTCCTGGGTCTTGGCATTTACCAGCACAGCCTCCTTCCTGCCCAAGCCCCTTCCAGTCCTGCCAACCACCCCTTCCCTTGCTATCGTCCCCAACTCCTGCCCCTTGGTAGGTTTGGAAGAGATTCAGGCATTGCTGTTATTACAGTTGCACTGATGGGCTCCTGAGTCTGAAGTGTTTAGACACAAATGCCAAGAATGATAACAAACAGTCCTCAGTGCCCTGGGGCTGCAGCCACAGCTCAGGGATGAGGTTCCAAACCCTGTGGGGAGAAGGTGGAGAGGAGGAATCCTCCTGGGCAGGACGTGGGAGGCAGGTGAGGTGCAGTGAGGTGAGGTCTCTGCTCCGGCACTCTTCTCCCATGGGCTCATGGCTGTGAGACATAAAAGAGCCTGGTGTCTGCTTTTGGAGCAGTGAGGTTGGTGTGAGGTCACCTGGGGCTCTGCTGGGGATGGGCATGAAGTGTCCACGAGCCCCATCAGCTGGGGTGTGGAGAATATACTGGGTGGAAGCTACGTACCAGCTGGGTGTTAAACTATGCAATTAACCTCATCAATCTGTCCCTCTGGGCCTGTGATGCTTGGGAAATGCAGCTGAAGCTCTCTAAAATCCTTGATTTCAGTACACACACAGAACCAGCAAGGTTCCCTCCTCTTTCCTGATGCTGTTTTTCAAACTTGACCTTGCCACATCTAGCAAAAGCAAAGTTCTTACCATGATGCTCGTCCAAATCTGAGAAACTCTTGCTAGGTGAAAGGCTGTGGCAATTAAAAGCCACAAATACTTGAACGTGGTTGTACTGGACTCATGATGGCTGGGGATTTAGAGGAAATATATGGTGATTAGTCCTGGTTGGGAATTGTACCATCTTTGTGTCAAGAAAATTAAAATGGTTTGGAAATTATCTATTTTGCCTGGCCTGCGTCAAGGTATGAAGCAATCTTTGGAGCAAAACAGACACAGATAGTTGTGTTCATTAAACCTTTAGGAAAGGATGTTACCACTGCCTTGCACAAGAGCCACGAAAATAGAGTTGGTTTGGGAATGACTAACTGCGGCAGTGGGAGTGTGATACATGAAAGCAGAGCCTTGGATTGGGAACATGGTTCCAACCCTTTGTGATGGAAGTTTGAATTTTAACAGTAATATCGGCATCTCGTTTTCAAACAAGATTCTGGAAAAATACTGTGAAACTTTTCTATTTGGAAATGTAACTTTCTGACAGTAGCTCAGCAGCGGTTTGTCCCTGTGCACAGCCTAATGGATCAAAAGTTCAATTTCTGCATAGTCTATTACTTGCATACTCAATAAAATAGGATGCACGAATGGCTTAGCTTTTTTTTTCTTTTTTTCCCCCACTAAATGCAATTTTTCCCCTCAAAGATTACTGAAAATTACTTTTGCAAGTCAGTATGAAGGCTTATCAGTCCAGTGGTGTTCAGATCCCATATTAACTGCCTCACATTACTGTGAACAAGAACTGCTGTAGAAACCAATGGACTAAGAATGTGAAGTATATACTGCTGATGTATGTCCCTGCAGTAACCCTTTCCCAGCTTGGGTACTTGATAGAGTCTTCTTCCACAAACAATTATGTCTTATTTTAAAACATGCTATATTGTAGAACTTAAACTTTCCTGATGCTTTGGGGCCATATCAGTCACAGATTTTGTGACTGATGAGCACAGAGAGCAAACGCTCCCCACTAAGGAAACATGTAGAAAGATTGCTTTCACAGCATGCTCAAGGCATATTAAAAAAATTATGTTTCAGCACAAAAGGAAAAGGATTTAGCCTGTGCCTGTCAGGCTGCTTTAAATATTTTATTTTGCCTGTCTTCAGAATCAGTGTATCCCAGAAGAAGCCATCCCTTGGGGCTCAGCCCTTCAAGGGTATGGCATTCTTCAATCCCATTGATTTTACTGGACCTTGAAGGCACTTAATACTTCATAGGCTCACTCGCATCCTCTGGAAAGGATACCCTGTGCATGTTCACCTATTGCAGCTGCCAGGAGATCTAACACCCTTTGGTTTAGCTGACAAAGGGAAGACAGCCAAGTTCACAATAAAAACAAGAAGATTTTTAAAAAAGAAGCCACTCTCCCATGGGTTAAGTTACCAAAGGATGGATTCTCCCGTCCTACAAAGAATATACAAGCACTCTACCTTATTTTCAGAAAAACAAAAAAGCTACAGATTGTGAAAAATTTGTGGATTGCATGCAGGAACTGCAAAAAAAAAAAAAAAAAATCTTGTGTCTGGAGGATATATGTATGATAGAGTATCCAAACTGGTAAAAACCCAAATGCAAATATTTCAAAAGAACATCAGTGTTGAAAACTGAAGGGCTTAAATGCCTTAGCTTTGTTTCCTTACAGGACTGTAAATTGTCTTTCTTGTGTGGGTCAGTCAGTGTTTGCATCGTCACCAGTCACAGGTTCTGTATTTCATGCAGGGCACATGTAGCCACTCAATATTTCTTTTCATGCTTATCTCTCAAGAAGTAGGCACAGACCTGACATAGAAAGGATTCAGAAGCTGCAGTGCTCCCTGCACAATGTGTTTCCTTTCCTGCCCTGCCCTCTCCCCATCACACTCAGGCTCCACAGTCAGTACTGAACACCTTTCACATTCTGCAAGAGGAGGAAGCCTGTAGAGATGAGGAAATGAGGCTCAGAGCAGTGAAGGTCAAAAGTTTCCATTTACTTTTGGTGCCCAGTTTGAGACACCTCTTCTGTTTCTCAGAGCTCAGCATCACTTTTGAAGGTGGCAAAGGACAGGGTGTCCCTGATGGGCTCCTGTCCTGCCCTGTGTCCCCAGGGCCAGGGCGCTGGGCTTGGCTGGTTCCACCCTCCACAAGGGCATTGTCTCTTGAGAATGAAAAGAGCTGCAAAATGAGACAGCTCCCCCAAAATACCCCTTCTGTGTTGATCTGGCACAGCATGCACAGTTCCTAAAACCATACAGAATCAACCTTTGCACATCAGTCAATTCCCAACCAGTGACCTCCAAGCTGGTGGTCTCCGCCAGCTGATTCTGGCTTGCCATTTACAGGGAGGCCACAGGGGTTTTGCCAGCATGGCAAATTACAGAGTGCTGGTGTGTCATCATGAAGGACACTCTCACCAAAATGCAGAAGGCAGGACAAATGTCAGAAGCTTGGAAATACCCAGGGATGGTGTAGTGACAACACTGGGCTTGGTTCTCCAGGGAGCTCTCCTTTCCGCAGAGTCATAGAATAGTTTGACTTAGAAGGGACTTTAAAGATCATCTCATTCCAACCCCTCAGCCATAGGCTACTTTCATACACCTTTCCCTAGACCAGGTTGTTCAGTGCTCCATCTATCCTGGCCTTGAATACTTCCAGCTGTGACAGCCATAGCTTCTCTGGACAACCTGTGCCAGGGTCTCCCCACCCTCACAATAAAGCATTTTTTCTTAATATCTGGTCTAAACCTGCTCTCTTTCAGTTTCAGTCCACTCCCTCTCATCCCATCCCTCCCTCTAAGCTTAGAGGAAAACCAAGAGATGCCCAGTCTTCCACTGGATCTACAGAGTTATTAGCAGAGGAACTGAAGCAAAACAAAACAAAACAAAACCCCCAAACTCATTTGGTTTGCTCCTGATGTATATGTTGGGTTTTTGTAAGGAAAAAAAATAAATTTTACCCTTGCTCTGGCACAGGCAGTCATGAAAATCAAAGTATACAGAAGTTCAAAAATGAGTACATGAAATTCATTCAGGATGTTTGATGCAGTGTTTGTGATGCCCACACTTTTGAGCAAAAGCAGTGTTCCTTGTCCCTCCTCCTTCCACATCCTCCCAGGGACTTGCATGTCCAGTGAGAAAACCAGAGCCAGCCTGGATGAACTGTAAGTCTGATCCACTCTTGCAGTTCCCCTGGTCTTAAATTTGCCTGCCCAAATATCAGTTGGATAATGCTGGTTGCAGCCTGGACAAAGATACAAATAAGCCACGTGGCACAAGATGCTGTGTATGCAAAGTAAACCAGTGTGCAGAAGCTACAAAATCAAAGACACACAACCGACTGACAATAGCTTGCCTAAAATAAGGAGTACGTGTGTCCATAGGTACTAGCAACATATATTTTTACCTTCCCTCCATCCTGCAGAGCCTCACTTTTTAGTGAGCCAATGCTTGTCTCGCTCAGTCAATTTACATAAGCGGAAGTGTGACAAATGGGGACAGTCCCTACCTTGAAGTAACAGGCCACAGAAAGGAGGTTTAGCAAAACCAGGAGTCATTAACAGTCATTCTATCTCGCTCAGTGAAGCTTAATTAAAGCACTGATATGTTTTTGACTGACCTTATTTTCATACCTGATAATCAGCAAACTCATTATATTTTAAGCTTGGTTTTGAACCTAGCTAATTAGCATTCTGTGGGTCAGCGTCTAAGTTTAAAAAAGATGTAGAGGAAAACTCCAAGATCTGCATATTTTGGATGCTCCCTGCAAAGGTGAGTGGCCATCAGGTAACACCATCAGCACCAGGCTGACCTGGCACTGATCTGAGGTGTTCTGAGGGGCTGGGTGAGCACCAGCCACCAGTGGGGACAGGACAGAGAGGAGTGTCCAACTCTGACAATCACGGCCTCAAAAATGACTCAAACATCAGCTTCCTACAGCTGAAGCTTTTGAAGCTCTGATCTGTAGCAAGCAGATGTGGAGAACAGCAGGGCAGAGATTTCACACCTTCCCACTACACTTGCAGGTGTGTGTGGGAAATGAATGACAGGACAAGAAGAGCACCAGTCTGCAGTAGTGGCATTTCCAGGAGGGAAATGTGAACCTTCTCTATGCTCAATGAGATCCTCAGCTGCTCACAGGACAGGCCCCAGCCCAGGCTGGATAAACTTTTCTCTTGTACCCAGCATCCTCCCACCAGCTCACCCTCCTGGACTCCCCCTGCTCTGAGCTTCCTCCAGGTCTCAGCCTGCAAAGCACTCAGTGGGAGAGGTCCAGGAAGGTCATACTGCAATAAACATGAGCTCCTACCACAGCAGGCACAGCTGTTGGCTGGGGATTGCAAAATCAGGGCTCTTAACTGGCACTTCCAACTAGAAAACTGTCAGGAGATGGGGACAAGCAGTACCAGGCAAGAGTTGCAGTCCTTACTCTTTGAGGAGGGCAAAGGACCCCAACCACATTGACCAGCAAGTGAGGAATGACAGTCTGGGCCACATGTGGTGCTCCTCTTGTGGTCACATCTGTGCTCAACCTCCCCATGCAAAGCAAACTGCTTCCAACTTCAGCAGTCAGGAATCAAAATGGTTTAAATGCGGAGAAAACAAATAATTAAAATACTTAGCACCTGGCTTAGACTTTGCACATTGACAGCACTGCACAGCCATCAGCTAATGAAGTGAATGAGGTGTTCAATTACACAATGATTGTTAACGCTCAGTTAAAATCTACAAAACTGAGCACCAAATGGTGGAGCTGCAATTTCAGCTGCCAGCTTGTAGACACTTCCTTCATAATCATGGATGGTGCTTAGCAATACTTAAAACAATCTATTTCTCCTCTTCCACCAGCTTCTCCTGATGTTTGTGCAATGGCCTGTTCTTAAATGAGCCTCTCCATTTCTGGGAGCTTGTAAATCTTGTGTTGTAAGACTCTGTGCAGTGTATGTGAGGTATGCTAGGCAGGCTCTTCATATTCTTGGATGAAGGCTCTGTTGCAAGGCTTTGCCAAACCCATGATACATTCAGGGGAAAAAAAAAAAAGGGGGGGGGTTGTTAAGTAGTAAAAAAGAAAAAAAGACCAGTCTGAATAGCTGCAAAGTAACTAAACCATTCAGCAAATTGCTTATATCTACCATAACTGAAACCCGACTAAGTCTTGATTTTTTTTATAATTTAGAATGTGGTCAAACCTTCAGCATCTCCTTTATCCATGCAGACATGCAGACCACACATAGGTATAACAACCACATAATCAGCTAAAAAACTAATGGCTGAAGCATGTGATAAATTGCATTTATTCTTCACCTCTAGGTATTTCACCTATATGTTGGCCATCTCCTTTGCCCTGCATGCAGTGCTCCATTGCTGTGGGACTACATCTCCTGTCCTGCTTGTCCCTGCCTGACCTGTTTTGTGCCTTCCAACAGCCAGCCATAAACCTGTCCCTTCTTTTTCATCCTAAAGTGGCCACATGGGCCCCAGGGGTTTCCTCAGCAGGAGCTCCCAGGGCTGCCCAAATCCTGCCCACGTTGTCCTGGAAGGTAGGGGCAGCACATCCACATAATTATCCATGAGTGGGAGATGAATTCACTCATGCACTTTCTCCAGAATTTGCTGTTTAAATAAACTCACGCCTCTGTCTCTACAAGCATCAATGCCCTGAATTTTATAACCATAGATTACAAAACTATACAGAAGTGTAACTTGCTGCTATTTCTTTTCCCTAACCCAGTTTGCACTGAATTGACAACGTTTTCCCATTTCTTTTGCTCTGGTTGCAGAACACCCTGAGTACAAGGTTGTAGAGGGAAGCATAACCAGGTCTATTTATGTGAAAAGGCTTTTTGAAGCCTTGGGTGAACGAGAGCTCACAAGAGGAGGTTTGGTGCCTCCAGCCATCACAGTGGCAGCATCACTGCTGCCAGCAGTGTGGGGACTGTCACCTGTCTCCTTTAAACAACCTTTATTCGGATCAGCCATTGCATTGCACCCTGCACGCACCTGGTTTTTCTTTCTGGACATGGTGTGGATTTGTTAGATGTTGCTTCAGCAGTTATCCTTAAGAGATTTAACAGATTTTACAGTCATGGAAGGCAAAAAAGTAGGACCTGCCAGGTTAGACAAAGAAAAGATTCTAAACCTCTAAAGTTGAACTGCCAAATTTGAGGGCAGGTATAACAAAGTGCAAGTACCCCCTACCTCTCAGATAGGCATTAGCAATGTTTATGTATTCCCATTTTTGCAGACTCTGAAGACACACAGAGCTGCTGTTGGACTGAGATATCTGCATGCATCAGAGCCCTGCAAGACCTCAAAATATTTCTGCTGTAGTGAAGTATTTCTGGCATTTGAAGTAAAGAGACTGGGACAAAAAACTCCAGGGATCTAATCCTGGTCATGCTAGTGAATTATGGTGTGACTGAGCAGAGTTTACCTTGCCTTTCCGTGGGCATTCAGCTTGTGTGACTGCAAAGTGAGAACCACAGGACTCAGGTGAGCTGGCAGGAACGAGGACTTAATCACCAGGTTTGATTTATAAATATAGCCCTGGAAAATCATTCATTAATTAGTTGAAATTGCATTAATATAATAATGGAAGTGATTTTTTTTCCCTTCTCCTTTGGGCTGAGGGAATAAACAACTCTCTTACAAGACTCTTTTATAGAACAAAGCTATGGAAGCAGCAGAGATGGTACTTTTAATGAAATGTGTGCATTTACTTGTAAAAAATGCTCTACGGATGCATATGCTGGGTTATAAACAAAGAGCTGAAAATCTGTGTGATCAGCAAGTATACAACTAGCTACTAATTAGGTGTATCTCATTTAGGAAAACCCACTTGGCTGCCTGGGTTTTGTTTTGGAAGGACAGGACAGGAGAGCAGGAGAATGTGGTGGCTGTGCTGGAGGAGAAGCAAGAGCAGAGACAAAGTGAATTTGGAGAAAATCTCCCTCATCCTCTATCCCAGACATGCAGGCCAGACCCATTAGCATCTCTTGTAACAGACCCTGGTTTTTTCACTTTTCCTTTCTCCATCTCAGAGTTTTTCACTGTCTGCTAGAGAGAAATCCCCTTGGGAGAGGGGTGTGTGATCAGGCACCCTGCACTGGGCTCCCAAATGCAAACACTGTGGGGCCAAGGTCCAGCCCTCTCTCCAGGTCAAGGCACCAACACATTTTAGATACAATTGGAGCAGTTTTAAGGAAAGCAGCCCTGCTCTTGGCACTTGTGATAAAATAGAGTGCAGTCAACCACACGTAAAATAGCCCTTAAAAAAAGAAAAGTGGTCTTCATAAATGAAACTTTCTTGGCTATGATCATTAAAATAAATGGAAGCAAAGAGATTAATAATGAAGTAACCCAAGCAAATCAGACAACATAGCCTGTCTCCTATCCATTTCCATCTGAAGTTCATTTTGGCTTATGCATCTGAGTCTGAGTGAGTTTTCCTGATTGATGGATGGTAGCTCACATCCAGGTATTATTATTTTTTTTTTTCTTTTTACACTCAAAGAGTTTTAGAAGGCATGGCTTTGGAAATACCCATTGTCTGAGCCCAAAAATATATAGGTGGTTTCTAAATTGATTTTTGTAGACAGATGCTATTTCCATTTCATTTCACTTGAGAAGAAGAAGTTATCTGTACAGTTATCTTGCTGGCTGTGACAAACAGCAAAATGCCAAAGGCAAAAAACAAAATAAAAAAAAAATGAGTTAATGACAATTTTATACCTAGACAAAGAGATAAAAATAAAGACATCCACTTATTCACCAAATTCAGTGTGAGACCATGAGGAATACTGTGGCAGTAACCTGGAGAAGCATCTTCCCACATGCTCAGCACATGAATAACCCCAGTCAGAGCCTACCCTCGCATGCCCCTGGTTAAGCACAGGCTGAAGCACTTTGCTCTGCACTGTCAGCAGATGGTTTGCAGTCCTGCACCCCACTCCTTTGAAATCTGGAGGCTGGATCTGAAATCTGGATCATCCATGAGCCCTTTGCTGTGTTGAGCTGCAGTGCCCAGCCCAGCCCCTGATGTTGGGGCAAGGAGAGGTGGCTGTCAGCAACTCCTCCAAGGGGGAAAACTGGGTCTGGGGCAGAAATATCCCACTCTTGAGCATCTCCTAGCCCTGCTGCAAAAGACATCTGGTTTGGAGAGGGCTGTGGGGCTGCTCCCTGCTCAGCCAAGGGGTGGGAAGGCATTCTGGGAGGTGACTCCTTGGCTGAATTCCTGCAGACAGCGTTGCACTAATGTGGCTGGGATCACACTGCTCCATTAAGGGTGTGGCAGGGTTTACTGAGCCTTATGCAGGAGTCTTTTTATTATTACATAACTCCAAATAAAATAAATAAATCATATCACTTTTGTGCTACTGTGGTAGGTACAATGGAAAAAGCAAAGATGGATGGATAATATCCCATTTTAGCCTAACAGCTGTACAATTTCATGTTATATTTACACTGTTTAATATTTAGCTGCATCAGTATCAGGATACTAAAATCATTTTTTAAAGATCAATAATTAAACCTAGATTTCATTATTATTCAGAGCATACAAATTCACATGTCTGTTGTATTAAACACAATACAAATATCAGGCTGTTTGTAATTGTACTCACACTAATTGCACATTCTGGCACATTATGGGGTAATGATGCTTGAAGTTACCAAACAGTTCAAAGATGAAAGGCCACACAGTCAAAGATTTAAAAATAAAGCTCCCGATTTGCGAATTTATGGTAATATACTAAATTTGATCTTTTCCCCTCATCTAAATAGCTACATATAATTGCATAATAATTAGCTTGTAGTCCCATAGCAATTACAGAGGTATTCCACAGGTATCTGAGCCCTGCCAGGGATGGTGATACCTGGCATTGCCCCCTGCCTCCCACTCTGCATCTCTAACTTTCCAGTGCTTGCACATGTGAAAATATCCTGAGCTTTTTTGTGTCCGTTTTGCTGTGGATTTTGCCAAGGCTCTACTTTTATCTCTGGTAGCTGGTTCTGTTTAATTGGTGGTTTGCAGATAATAGAAACACAGAGGAATATTATTCATTCATCTTCAAAGAGCTGGAAGCAGAGTCTGGTGGGGCACCCAGGAAACCTTGCAGAGGACTGGAATGGGAAGGCAGCATTTTTATCACCTTCCTCATTCAGAAAAAGAGAGAGAGAGCAAGAAAGAGCGAGGCAGCCTGACCAGGAGCCAAAAGGAGATGATTATGTGGTTATCCAGAGGGATTCTTTCTATTACTTGAAAAATCAGAGTGCAGATTTAGAGAGACAGGTTGATGTGCTCAGGAAGATCAATGAATATGAGAGGGTCATTGATGGCATATGCTGGGGTTTAGAGGTAAGTGGCAGCTTTGGAGACAGTGACAGGAGGAGGGAGGGAAGGAAGCAGCTGGTGGTCAGTGGCGTGTCCTGGGGTCTGCCCTGTTAAACAGAGTCCCCTCCCCACAGGGAAGAGGTGGCACCGTGGCCTTTAAGAGCAAAGTTGAATGAGACTGCAGCCATAGGTGTCAAGGAGTGAAATATCAAGAACAAGCAAGTGTAAGAGAAGCTCTGTTGGAGCTTAGGACGTGCTGCTGGTGGGGAATGGTGAGGAAGGGGCTCAGCAGTGCCTGCAAAACTCAAACAAAAAACTCACCTAACCAAACACTCTCAGTAGCTCATGGGGTGAGAGGATTTTTAAGTGTAAATCTTTACCTGCACAGTTCTTTTATTAAAACACCTTGCAAACCCTTGTCATGAGCAGTTTTAAGATGCTCTCCAGTTCTCTGCAGCCTTTTTTTTCTCCTGGTCTGTAGTGGCTTCAGCACATACACCCAGCCCAGCGTCAGGCAGAAAAAGTCCTTGGTCTTGCTTTTCAGCAGAAAAACCATCCATCTGTTACGCATTGATAGAGGGAACTGCTGAAGATATAACAACTAGAAATATTTTTCTTGGCAAGGAGGAAGAGTCTTGGAGAGAAAGCAAGTTAGGGACAATAAAGATAGCCAGGAACTCTGGAGCACTGACCTCCAGACGCATCCAGGGTCATCAGGGAAAGTATATCAAATGTTAACAGATATCAGGAGCCAAGAACTAATTTTAAGGAGGGCTGGAAGATATTCTTGCAAGTTTAGTCAACATTTGAAAGCAATAGTGGCAGTCTAACGTTATGGAGTTTTTTGCTGGTTTATTTCACCTACTGTCTTTTGCAGAGGCAATCATATTTCCAAAATTTAGAAAGCTAAAGCCATTGATTCTTAACTTAAGGTAATCAACAAGCCCAGAAAATTTATTTTTCATATGGTTGGTGTTGTGTAAGAGTTTCTGTCTGTATTTTATATATATATATATATTTTATATATATGTGAAATGTGGAGATATATGTAAACATATGGTCACAGACTGTGTCTGGGAAGATATATTCAAAAGGTGCCATTAACTTCACATTCAAGAGTAAGGGAATCCGTGTGAGCAATTGATCTGCTGTTGAGAAAATATTTGTCTATCGTGAAGTGCCAAACCAGGGGACTGATACAAAAATTAAAAAGGTTTCAAAAACCAGAGGACTGATATAAAAATTAGGAAATTAAAAGCAGGCAGATTATTCAGATGAAACTGTTGCATTTCATTCTAAGTGCAGTAAATATATGGATTACTAAGCCAATAAGACCAGTGAGGCAAAGACTGGCTTGTTCTCTGGAAAAAAAAATATTTCTTATATTTTTTTTGTAATTTCTACTTGTTCATGGACATAAAACAAATATTTAGTTGACTGACTGACCAATTTGCCAGTAAAAGTTTGAAGTGCAGTTCAATTGATCATCATAGATGGGTTTTTTACTCTCTTATTTATTTTGAAGACAAATTATTGTAATTATTTTCTCTGTTTTTTAAAATCTGCCTGTTTCAAGTGCTCCATAAGCAATTTTCACTGTGAAATAATAAGCTCTTATAGTGACTTATATAATGTTCTAAGCCCTGCTGAGCTCTCCCTGTGGTGTGTCACTCATTCCAGAGGTGCAGGAGCTCTGGGATGAGCATGGTTGATGCCTTCAAATGCCTCTTCAGGGCTTGAGTTAGAGCACCAGTCTGTGCAGTGGCATTTTTTGCTTTGTTTTTGGGCACTTAAGCTTTCTTTGTACTTCAACAAACAGGTGAGCATCTTTGTTTTGACTTGTGGTGGGGTTTGTTAGCCTCTTACAGAGCAGGCACAGGAGCAGTTCATGGAGAGCTGCTCCCAAGAATATCTGGGCACCAGGTCAGGGAAGTGGTGGTGTAACCTACACAACTCTGTCCTTACCCCTTGCTCTGCTGACCTGGAGCAGGGGAAATGCTGCCTTAGGGATTCCTGCTGTACCTCTGCCACCTGTAGACACTGCCTGATGTGCTTTGGCTCTCATGAAGAGGGGTTTGCCCTGGAAACTGCCTGCTGTGAGCCACAGAAAGGGATGACATACTCAGCTGAGGTGCTCTCTGAGATTATCCAACAGGGGAATGGAGAGGATTCAGCCTTGACTTGTGCAAATGAAGGTGGGAAATCCAGGATAAGTGTGAACCAGGCAGGATGGTGTAAAGGTGCTGGAAAAGGGATTTAAAAAACCTGTTCCCTGGTTCATATGCCATGGTGTGAAGATGCATTCACCGGTGTGAAAATGTTGGTGAGGGGAAGCAGACTGACCTTTGTGAGCACTGACATGTAGCAAAGTGGCTGCAGAGCAGCTCTGTTTGTTCACCAGCACAAACCAAAGCCACGAGTGCAGAGGCAATGGCAGAACACGTGGGACTCTCTGCATCGCCTGTATTTACATAAAGAAATTTCACTTCAGTTAAAGCTTCCTTGGGAATACGTGGGAGGTGGGGGGAGCTCTTCAGCAGAGGATGCTGTCGCAGCCTTATATAAATACCTGTAAATTGCTCAAATAGTTCATTAGTAGCTTATGAGTTTGTGTGCCTGCATTCCTCACTAGCTCTAATTGCAAGGATGTTGATTCCTACTGCATCAGAGTGAACAGATTCTCTGCTCTATTGCACCATTAAATGAGGTGTTACTGTGTTTGACTGGAGCTGAAAAGGATCCCTTCCCACTTAGTAAAGAGACCGGCTAGGGCTGACCTAGCTGGGGACAGATTTCCTTCCAAATCACAGAGAAGTACTCCTGATATGAGATGTTAATTGTGGCAGGAATTAAGGATTAAACAGTCATGGCTTCAGGCTACTAGTGGGAACTGAAATCGGGATTACAAAGGAAACTGGGCCATGCCCTCACAATGCTATTACCCCAGTTCTTGAATCTAAAAAACCTTAGAAACTCATCCTCAGTGACCAATAAAAACTAGTCTAAATTGTGCTTACTGAGGCCTGAGGAAAAGAGTCATAATGGTGCAGCCATAGTTTGGACACCTTTCGAGGCAAAAGACAACATCAAGGGCAAAAGAAAGAAATTCAGTCCTGATTGATACCCTCTGCAACCTTTATTAGGGCCAAAGCTCCAGCACTGGCCACAACTCCATCTCTTGCCTGGGAGAGTCAGACCCCACACCAGAGCCAGCCACTCGCACCTGGAGTCCCTGAGGAGGGAGCAAACACCTTGCAAGAGCACTTCTCTTTGGGCAGAGGCATTCTCTTTGGGCAGTGGAGCCCCTGTGTGAGTCCAGCCTGGAGGACTCGATCACCTCGATGCCCCACAGCACCTCCTGAAGGGCTCAGAGTGAGGGACACGACCCCAATTCACATTATCGGGAGAGATGCTCACATGGGCTAAATGTTGATGATGGCAACAAACCCTGTTCCTAACCCCAGAATACAAGGCCAGGGAGATGAATGGGGGGGGAAAAAAGAAATTCTGGAAATTAAATTTATTACATATAGCACATACTTAATAACCAATTAAAGCCAAGATTTATTGGGAGCTAAATTACGTTTGTATTATAAATAGAACTAGCATATACTGTTAAGGAATAAAAGCAAAACATTTTAGCATTTAATATTGTAAAAAACAAAGCAATCTAATGGACCCTAAATGTTAATGGGTGAAAAGATTTACATTTTAATTGCATTTTCAAGTCATCTTATTTTACTGTGCTCTTTTTTCTATGTACATAGAAATCAACAGTGTGCTGCAACATTATACTTAGTAGCAGCAAGACTGACTTAAGGAAACCTATTATTATAGGCAAGATCAGTTTGCTATGTATAAATCCTTGCAAACATTTTAATTGAAATGAGCAGTGGACTTTCACTGACCTTGGCTGCATGTGTATGAGACCTTCATAGCAAATTAAGCTGGTGAAAAGTGTGTGTGAGGAGCCAAGAAGGAAGGGAGTGTTAACAAGACAATTTCTTTATACAAAGCCAACAAATAAACTGTATTAGATACCAGGGTTTGCTTCATGGCAGGGGGGAAAAAAAAAGCAAGGAAAAAAAAAAGCCAAAAAAACCCCAACAACCCTAGCAAATGGTCAAACGATGAAACTTGAAATTACATCTGATTGCAATATCGATTAATAATTTGTATTTACTAAAGTATTACCAGGTACTATCCAAATTTGGGACATCTGAGGCTGGCTTTTTAAGACTGCTTTCATAGCATATAGAAATTCTACAAACTTCCCAGAAACTGATTCCTGTGCTCATAAAATTTCTCTTCCAGTTTGTGTTACCACTTCAAGATTCATCAGCTGAGTTACAGTTACGGCTGAATCTAACTCATATTACATTTGAAAAAATAAATGTGCACTAAAAGTAATTAAAGCATGTTGGTTCATGAATAATACACCATTTTACTACTATTTGCAGAGTATAATGAGACAAGCTACTAAATTGACAATGAATGCTCTATTATGTGATTGCCAACTGTTTTATAAGATATTGAACAGATTCATTTATTCTATCATCATGTGCATTATCAAGCTATTGCTTTTTAATAAATTAATTTCTCCTGTGTCTCCAGAGCCTTACTCTGAAATCTGGCTGAAGGCATAAATGGAATTAATTCCGCGGTTTGGTCTGAGTCGCGGTGCCGGGTGCCCCGCAGCTGGCAGAGGGGATTTCTCCGGGTGGCCGCGGCTTAATTGTGTCGGGAAGGAATGGCTTTTAATAGCCAGGCGGCAGAAAGAGTCGCCCCTGCAGGGCAGGGCTCCCTGACAGCTCTTGTTTATCAGGGGCTCTCCTCGGCAGACGTCCCCGGTCCCCTGCCCTTCACCCCACCCTCCAACCCGCCGTAAATTGACCCTTTAATTGCTCGACAGCCCAAACCTGGTGACAGCAGCCGCTGACTGTAAAGCAGCACTTCATCCCTGGCTGGGCGATAGTGTCACTGGGGGGGCGATGTGATTGCGGGGAGGAATCTCCCATCCCGGCTGCGGGCTGGGCTGCGCTGGAAGCGAGGACAGTCTGCGAGCCCCGGGATGGGGATGGGGATGGGGATGGGGATGGGGATAGAGCTGGGGATGGGGATGGGGATGGGGATGGGGATAGAGCTGGGGATGGGGATGGGGATGGGGATGGGGATAGAGCTGGGGATGGGGGTGGGGATGGGGATGGGGATGGGGATGGGGATGGGGATAGAGCTGGGGATGGGGATGGAACTGGGGATGGGGATGGAACTGGGGATGGGGGATGGGGATGGGGATGGGGATGGGGATGGGGATGGGGATGGGGATGGGGATGGGGATGGGGATGGGGATGGGGATAGAGCTGGGGATGGGGATGGGGATGGGGATGGGGATGGGGATAGAGCTGGGGATGGGGGTGGGGATGGGGATGGGGATGGGGATGGGGATGGGGATAGAGCTGGGGATGGGGATGGAACTGGGGATGGGGATGGAACTGGGGATGGGGGATGGGGATGGGGATGGGGATGGGGATGGGGATGGGGATGGGGATGGGGATGGGGATGGGGATGGAACTGGGGATGGGGATGGAACTGGGGATGGGGATGGGGAATGGGGATGGAACTGGGGATGGGGGATGGGGATGGAACTGGGGATGGGGGATGGGGATGGGGATGGGGATGGGGATGGAGCTGGGGATGGAGCTGGGGATGGGGATGGAGCTGGGGATGGGGATGGAGCTGGGGATGGAGCTGGGGATGGGGATGGAGCTGGGGATGGAGCTGGGGATGGAGCTGGGGATGGAACTGGGGATGGGGATGGGGATGGAGCTGGGGATGGAACTGGGGATGGGGATGGAGCTGGGGATGGGGATGGAGCTGGGGATGGAACTGGGGATGGGGATGGGGATGGAGCTGGGGACGGAGCTGGGGATGGAACTGGGGATGGGGATGGAGCTGGGGATGGAGCTGGGGATGGGGATGGAGCTGGGGATGGAACTGGGGATGGGGATGGAGCTGGGGATGGGGATGGAGCTGGGGATGGAGCTGGGGATGGGGATGGAGCTGGGGATGGAACTGGGGATGGGGATGGGGATGGAGCTGGGGACGGAGCTGGGGATGGAGCTAGGGATGGAGCTGGGGATGGGGATGGAGCAGAAGGTCCGTGCAGCCCCGATGCTGCCGAGCCGCTTCGCTCCCTGGTAAACAACTTCTAATTGCGGCTCTTGACAGGACTCACTGTGCACAACTAACCTTGCTGCAATGTTATTATTTCTGAAGGGAGCCTTTCTCCATATTTTTAACAATAAGTCTGACAGGTGTCATATTAAAAACAGGGCTTAATTCTAATGCAACTATTCCCACCCGCCTTTCCCTTTTCATTTTTGTGCCTCTGTAATGCATGAATTTCTCCTGCTCATAAAGATTAAAGGAACAGCTTTGCTGTAAGGAAAATAGTGGTTTGTTTGTAGTCCAGGTACATTTCAGATGGTCTCAGTACTGGCTCCCTTCCTCCACTCTTCTCCAGCCACGCCAGCTCAGTGCTGGGAGAAAAGAGAGGGAGAGAAATAAAGCTTTCCCTGGGATGACAAGTAATTCAGGATCCATTGAAGTGAAATTTCAGGCTCCCTTTGAACTGTGACCCGCAGCCACGGCCCAGGCACTGCACGGCCTGTGGTGCATGGCTGACTGCTGTCCACCAGAGACCCAGCCCAGGCCAGCAGCTCACTTACAAGTTTACACTGGATTTAAGTCGAAATGCTAAAAACGCTGGTGTTCAATCACTGCTAACGGCGTGCTCGGCAGACAGCTCCCAGCAGACCCCGTGCTTGTAAAATCCAATACGCCACGTAAAGTAAGGGTTTATGGAGGTACAAGGGGTTTAGATGACTTTTCTTTCCTCCGTCCCTACTGATTGCTTTTCTGCGATGCTGCTTTCCAGGTGCTGGGATGGCTTCAGCCTCGCCCCATCCCACACAGCAGCAGCACAGAGGGCTGCACTCAGAGAGGCACTCTCCATTCCCATAACCTTCCCCCGTGTGTCCTGCCTTTCCTCTCAGGCTGCCTGCAGAAGGCATTTTAAAGCCATCAGTTGATGTTATGATCAGTCAGGACCAGAGTGGCTCCCATGCACTCACTTCTCTCTCGCCCCCCTTTGCAGAAAGCTTGCATGTTCCACACCTGCCAGCACCACTTCTCAGTCCTGGCTAAGAACATTACAAAGCTGTTCAAACTGCAGCTGCTAAAGGCTAACGCCAGCCCAAGAGAAAGAGTGTCTTCTTTGCCAGGAGGGATCAAGAAATGCAGTGTACAAAGCCCCTAATTTAGCCTGTGCTCACATACCTGCAGGCACTGCACCAGACCTGTGTAAGGTTTCTATATGAACAACATGCATGGTGCAGATCAGTCTCAAAGCATTGTGTAATGTTCAGTTTTCACAACAGTTCTTTTAGAAGAGTGAAGATAAGCAGTCCAAATAGTCTCACCAGGCATTTGGTGATCTGTTCTGTACTGCCTTAAAGTTCAAGATTTTCTAGGACTCAAAAAAAAGAATATTTCTTCCTCTCTTCCCCCCCCCCCCCCCCCCAACCCCTGCATAAGCAACTGCCCAGCAAATTGATAAGAGCCCTTTTTAATTAGCTAGTGAAGTTGTATGGGTAATGTTCCATATAAAAGGTCTATAAAACACAGCAGAATTAATAAAATGACTGCTTCTCATTTAATTCAGGTCCTCCAAAGGGATCCATATGTCTTGCTTTGGTCTGTTTGTAGTACTTCTCTCCACCACCCAGTCACAAATTGATTAAAATCACATTCCTCACTTAAAACTGGAGCCCAGTTGGTAAGAGATACTGGATAGTAATTAAGGTCTGTGCACAGACACATGAACCCCCATTAAAAAAAAGGGTACCAAAAGGAATCGCTGTGTATCGCTTGGATTATATGCAAACACAGCTCATGTTGACAGCTACCTCTGGATGACTCCATCAGTACACACTTTATCTCCAGCTGTCCAAGTAATTTTCCCAGGATTTCGCCCCTCTTTTTCACTCCTCTCCACACAGATGGATTAGAGCAACAAACGGTTTACATGCTGCACATCATTAGCTATCCTCCCTCACTACCCAGCAGATAACAACTGGGCTCTATCATCAGGACATTCATAACACCTTGACACTTTTACAACTATGCTGTTCTCTGCCAGAGCAATCTTCTCTTTTAAAGCATGAAGCTAATTCACAAAACACCCCTTGGAAAGTACTCTGCAAACACAACAGGGGTGGGGGAGACAAGAAAAAGCACAGCCCAGAAAAGGCATCTAGTAAATAAAACAGTTAGCAGTGTAGGGGGAAAAAAATTAAAAACTCAAGAGAAAAGCAGAACATTCCTTCTCTCCAAGGTACCTCTCTCTTCTCCCATTTCCTCTGCCCCACAGTAAAGAGCACCAGCAAATAGCCACCCATGTGTCTGCTGTATTTCAGTGCTTCCATCACCGTGTCCCTCAGGCACCTCCCAAGCCTGTGCATGTCCCTGTGGCCCTGGTGATGGTTCAGCTGCTTCCCTGGGCATGGGCTCCACCAAGGACTCTCTTTGCAAAGGGATCAATTGAAGGCTTGAGTCAGTTATGCATTTATTACTGAGTATTACTATTGGCTATTCTGGTTTTCCTAAACTGCCTCCAGTCTCAGGGAATCTTGACTCTAAAATTTGTTACTAAAACATTTTCCCTCCATAGTCTGGGACCCTGCTTCAGAGCCCACTCGAGCTCAGACACAGGCTTATATTTAGAATAAAATACAAAGCCACTGTGTGGAAGGAAATACACTTTAGCAGCATTTTCCAAGCTTCTCAGCATGCCCCCTGCTGCCCCAACCATACATTTTAATGTATAGTACACGCTTGTTTAAAAAAGAAATACATAAGGAGAAAGAGTAATTACCGTAGCTTGAATTCAGCCCAGTAAGAAAGGCTTGCACAGTCTGAGCAGCTGTTCCACTGCCATTCAGATTATGAAAATATAATCCTAGAGAACCTTGTCAAGATAAATACAGAGCATGAAATGTATAGGCAATTTTTCCCCAGCCACATATAATGATCAATTCTAAAGCCACAAGTGATACCAAAGGACAAAATAAGATCTGTCTAGACTTTCTCAGTTACAAGATATTGATCATTCCAATGGTAAACTGGTTAGTATAAGTGTGTTTGGCTTGAAAGGTCATGAGCTTAACACCTGACAAGGAGTTATTCAACCTTGATATAAGTCAAATTATTGCAGTGTTGCTGGAAAGACTTCTCTAATAAAAAGCCCTACCTGGTCTGAGAATATCTGGGATCTGTCTCCCAGACGTCAAAAGAAAAAGCAGGAAGGAAAAATAGAAGTCAAGATTTGGCACGGGTTTCTGCTGGTTCACCTCTACCTGATTTGGCAAGCAGTGGTCCCAGCAGTCAGTGACTGTCTGGGCAGAACAGTGGGCAGCAGCCCAAGCTGACACTGATTGAAAAGGCACCTCCATTCCCCTAAAACCTCCTGGCTCTTCAATCCCAGCAAGGGACTTTGCTCGCTCACCTACATGGACTGGAAGATACAGGGCACCAATACAGGGTCAAGAAATCACCATTGAAATGGGAAATGTTGACTTTGGAAGGAAAGTAGGGGGGAAAGGGTGGGACAATGGCCTGCAGGGTGTGTGTGGGTGGGAAATGCTCCGCAGCATCCCTGCCAGCACCTCTCCTTCCCAAACCCTGTGCAGCCTGAGCCCTGCACCAGACACAGCCCTGGGCCAGCTCCTCCTTTTTCATGGGGATAACTAGCAAGTGCTTATTAGGACTATTAGGAGCTTGATGTGAATTTGCTGGATCTTTTCCAAGAACTATAAATACCCGATCTATTTTGCTTTATTCAGTTCTTTTTGTTTTGCTGATATGATACTAGTTAAGGTTAATGGGGTTTGCTTTAATATTAGACACAGGATCACTTAACTACCTTTAATGAACACTGGAGTCAATGCATTGTGGAGTAATTCACACAGACATTGCCTCAGGTAAATCAACCAGAAAAATGTAAGCCAGTCAAATAAATAAATCTGACTGGCTGTAAATGTGCCAAATTTTACACCAAAATATATTTGAAAGCCAATGACTTAGGCACATCTAGGATATTAAAACGGAGGGGTTGGAGTCTGTTTCTTTTCAATTGCTTTTCCTTTTTTAATGTTCCCTGCTCATCCCTCCTGTGCTGAAACCAAACGGAGATTGCAAGAAAAATTATTTTCACAAGTGTTTCTAATAGAAGCTAGGGTTCTACAGCTTGGTGTCTTGTTTTTTCTTTTGGAAAAAGCCTTTTTTTGTACTGGCTGTCACAACACAGGAGAGTGAGAGACAAAGAGGAGAATAGAGAGTGGAAGAAGGAAAATGGAGAGAGGAAAAAATGAAGGAGAGGGAAAAAAGAAACAAAGAATGACAGAGTGAAATAAAAAGCAGGAAAGAAGGAAACAGGGAAGGAGTAATTTTATCTGCATTGGAGAAAATTATGACAGTGAAATTCTAGACAGGGCAATACACTGGTGTCAATAAATAATAACCAGAAATAAGAACCAGAGGAACCCAATCAACTCAGTGAAGCTAGGGGTTAGCTTACCACATACTAGTGCAAAACTAAAACTATGCTAACATTAAAAGAGCTCCTACCTGGTAACACTGAAATAGAGAGTGGGGTACAGAGGAAAAACACACAGATATTCTTTGAAGGAAGGCAGGCAATATCCCTAAGCACTGAATTCTCATAGAAGCAAACAATATTTCAGCAATAAGGAATGACAGGGGGTTCATTATAGGTTATTAATGTTTGCCTAAATGGAGCAGAAGGCCCAGGCCTTCAGGGGAGAGCAGAGCTCCCAGCATCTCTTAATTAGTGCCTCTTCTGAACCCAGCAATGCCAAGCTCCAGTGCAAAGCTCTGCGGTCACACACTGCCTGTGTCGTACCAGAGAAATTCTGTCTGGCTGTGAAAGGGAAAAATAATGTGTGTGTGAGGGCTGTTGCACAGGTGACAGGAGTTAATCACTTTTTCTCCCCAGTTAAACTCCAGACAATACAAGGAATTTGGCTGTAACCATTGCCTCAACTTGCAGAGCCTTCACCCCAGACCATGAATTTTCAGACACCAGCATCTGGTCTGTGCAGCAGTCTGGAGAAAACTTATAGGAGACAAGAAAGACCTGGGGTTTTTTATTTTTTATTTTTTTATTAACTATCCAAAAGGCTGAAAAGAGGCATTGTTTTTTCTGGCAGGATGTGCTGCCCTTGGGGAAGGGGCTGCAGAGAGTCAGGGAAGATGTGTGGGCAGGGTTTGTGACAACAAATCCTGAAGCTGTTGCTACAGCAGGGATAACAAAAGGCCATATATTCTTTACTGCTGCTTTAGGAAAGACTGTAGCATCAGGTAAGGAAGCAGACAACGAAGGAGCAGCTGAGGCAGCACTTGTGTAGAAGCTTTGACTTTAACTCCTGTTCAACAACTAATCCAGTGTACTATGATTGCAGACAAGAAAAATCATGGAAGGCAGACTGTTAACTATAAAGCAGAAATAATAAGGGGATCAAATAAACTTCTATTAACAATGTGTCCTTCTATTTATTTGTTTATATTCTGTCTACAGAAAATGTGATGCTGGACTGAGGATGGCTTAGAACAACCTTCTGGCATGAAGACAGCTACAAAGCACAAAATACAAAAAATGAACTCAGAAGGGAACAAGAAAAAAACAGCATTTTCTTGGCATCAACAAGAAGCTCTTTATTTTTCCTCAAGTTTTCTTTTCTAAAAAAAATGGAACTAAGACACTTGCAGAAATGAGACAAACTTTCTCTTCAGGTGACAATATTCAAGCAAGCATGTTGTTTTATTGAATTTAAATGGAAAGAAAAGACAGATTTGGAATGGAATACAGTATCAGGGGAACTGAGAAACTGTGAACTTTCAAGGGAAAAAAACCTCCTTAAAACTGTGAACTGAGGAATGGATGGAAATACCATTTAAACCCCTGATTACACTCTGTGTGTTCTTAAGGAGACATCATCATCTTTGCTAACTCGACAGTACTTAGGGAATGGTTTACATCATATATTTTATTGTAATATTTTAAGAAAAAAAAATATTTAATTAGCTGTGACTTTACCATTACTGTTCAGATGTCTTCCTGCACCTTCTTTTTCTAGACAGCGCAGATGTATTTGCAGCCAACAGTCAAGGGCAGAAAAGATTTCTTTCCTCGATAATCTTTTGATTTGCCACACCCAATAAAATCCTTGTAGGGAAAAAGAATCAACACAACTACCATCTCCCAATCAATACCTAAAGCCTAACAGACAGTAATTATCAAAATAAGGAGGAAATCCCATATTGGGCTACATACCTACCCATTAATCAAAACAACAGAAATTATTTGCAGAATTGCTTTTTTAAAATAAGACAAAAGATGCCTCCTTGGGTTACACTTTGAACAGGCTGTAATCAAAAGAAAGAGAACCGAGACTAACTAAGCCCCAGGAAGCCGCATTGTCCCTTTAACCCACAGTATTCCCCACCTCCCATTAGTACTTAGCATTTTTCACTATGTTGTGACTGCTATTATTTCATTTAACACTGGTTAATCTGTATCTGAGGTACATGGAAACCCTCTAGATGATAAGATTGGACAGGTTCCAGCGTTGGCAGTTTCCGAGCGTGCACACACTCGTGTGTTTCGATCCTTCCAGGAGCTCCCTGCTATTTGGCCTGGCTGCCAATTCGTTCTTGGATCAGCCTCTCACTCAGCTCCCAGAGGGCAGTGGCCGTGGCATCTCCCTGTGCCTGCTGCGAGGGCAGGCAGCGGCAGCAGTTGTTGAAGTACATCCCTCCCAGCCCCTCCAGCTCCGCCGCCGTGCCGCAGTACACAGTCGTGGCAGCTCCTTGTTGCTGCAATTAAAAAAAAAAATAAATACATTAAGAGAGAGAAAATAAGCAAAACTATATAAATACTTAGAGAAATATTTTATAGTTTATCGTTATCAGTGTAATTTCTACCACAGCCCTTTGAAGCTCGTGCGGGTGCTGGCGTAAGCAGCGTGGCTGGCAGGGTAACCTGCCTGGGGACAAGGCTGCAGTCCTGCTCTTGGACACTTATTTACAAACCACTTCAACCACTTTTCTCTTTTCCTTCCCTCTATGAGAAAAACAAAAGAGAATCCTGACCCACAGCCCCAGGCTCAGCTGTTTTGCCCCTTTTTGATAAACACCTGGATTGGTGGCGGGGCTGCCCAGGTGGCGTTTGACACCAGAACAGTTGAGCCAGTTTAAAAGCAGCACCTCAAAACTTCCCTCTGCATCACAGAAATCATTGACCATATGCCTGGGCACCCTGACCTGCAACACAGCCTGATGGATGGATTTGGATTGTTTGGGTTTTTTAAACCTCTTGTGCAAAATTAACCTGGGCACTCCAATTAAGACCTATCATGTAAAGTGCAGTTGGGATTGGTGCCAAACCTGCCCATGGATCTTGGATCAAGTCTCCCCATGGCAGTTGTCACTGCTGCCATGTGAGAGTGTTTGTCTGCTGCAGGCAGAGACAGGGCTGGTGCTGCAGAGACATGAGGCTTTCCAATAGAGTTTTGTTCTGTAACAACCATTTTGCATGTCTTATAATGCTTTAAGAAGTGGAGTGGATAGATCAGAGGTTTTTGTGGATCAAAAGGAATTTTTAAATTTTTCTTGATTTCTCTGTTTTTCCTTTCCCATTAAAAAAAAAAATAATTAAATAACAAGTCAACTTATGTTTGAACAGGAAGAATGGATTTCTCTAAATTGTCCCAACAGAAACCTGCAGATGGAGGCCACAGGATTTGGGCAAGCACCCTGGCATGGGTGATGGGCTATTCCCTAGCACAGACTAAAAGCACAGTGCCAGCACAGCTGGGGAGAGGGCAAGAAGCTATTTTGCTTTGTAAACTATAATTAAAAATAATAGGTGAGAGCGCATTAGCAAAACACAACACTAATTTAAAACCGATAGAGTTTATCTGGCATCTTATGATTATTTATGTACATCTTAGTCCTTTCTGTGGTAACTAATTATGAGCTGATAGGAATCAGAATAAAGAGGCTGCCAAGTGCAATTGAAAAAGTAAATGAAGAGAAATTAGTTGTTGCCACATTAAGATAATTTAATGGGAAAAGAGAATAGGCTTCAATCTCTTGTGATTTTCCTCCACTCTTTTTTTTTTTTTTTTTCCCTTTCATCCTTTCATCCTTTCAGCCAAGGAAATTCAGGGTGCTGCTAGAGGGGTCAACCTGCAGAAGACCTCTACTTTGCATTCTCATCCTTCAAGGACAGGAAACAGTTTAAAAAGCCCCAGTTCTCCAGTTCTCCTTATTTGAGGCATCTCAACTTTGTAGCAGAAAAGAAGTGCATATTTGTTTGCAAGACATGCATTTTCCTCAGCAGATGGGATTAAACTGATAATGATGACTCCACATCTTAGAGATGATCTCCCATCACAAGGTAAACCAAAACTGTCTGTATTAAGTATTTTCAAAGGCCTGTATTTATCAACAGACCAAAATATTTTTAAAGTTAGTATAATACATAGTAATCCTCTTTTTAAGCCAGTATCTTTTTTAAAAAAAGATAAAGTATCTTAAAGGTGGTAGCAGAAATGGAAGAGAATTCTGCTAAAAATAATATTAATATAGAACAATACAATTCCTATGCTCATTTCAACTATCCTATAAAACTCCACAGTACAGGTATGATCACTGTATTCAGCTGTTTAGAATGTCTCAAAGCCCCTAAAGAGTATTATTAGTTTTTTGCAAGCAATTCAACTGGACTTTCATTAGAAAGCTAAAATTAAACTGAATTGCTCAATGCAGAGCGAGAGCCCTCAAGCTATTGCTGAAAAGCATCCATCCAGCCAAGCTAAACTCAGGCTATCTCTAATAGAATTCAGCTAATTCATAAAATGGAAGTTTATCAGAGCCAGCTCAAAATCCAACCCAAACAATAATTTATCTTTTCAAACGAGTCGAATTTGACGATGTTTAAACAAAATTCTCGGCAGGCAGAACAATGTCCCAGAGCACAAGAGCAGTGTTTTATACCTTAAGCATTGACACAAGCTAGACTCCAGAAGAAAACAGGTTTCCCTGTGTGAGCATAGGATATTTACTTTAAGCGATAAAAGATTGTGCGGCTGGAAGCCCAAAGCACTTTATCTTGCAATGCCTCCAGTGTTTTGCTGAGAACTGGATGTAAGCAACGTGCCATTTGCTTTTTTGGCTGTGTGTATCCTTACTTCTTTCTAAATGTTTCAGTCCTGTTGGCTGTTTTGGAAGAAAATTCAATGGTTCTACCATTGAAAGGAAAGTATCTTTCTTATTACTTAAGAGAAATGCAGTCGTATTTATCCCTTCGTTGACAGAGGGTAAAGCTTTATTATCTCACAATTATGGACAAACATGAACTAGGACATCAAGCCTAGGAGAATGCTTCGGACAGAAACACTATGTAACAGAAGGTAAATCCCAGGTTCTCAGAGCCATTTAACCACCTAATTTCCTTTGTGAGCTGCCTAAGTGACTTGTCTGAGGACAGAGAGGAGCGAGCATCAGAGTCACAGGAATCAAATCCCATTTTGGGTTGGGAGGGGTATCAAGAGGTCTCCAGCCCAACCTCCTGCCCAAAGTGGGATGCCTAGAAGCCTCATATATGCCATGCTGAATGGGAAGGTCCTCAAGGCATAAATCCCTTCTTTGTATCTACGATCCCACAAACCTCTGTGAAGAGCCAGAGCTGCAGATAAGTGCAAACTGCCTGCACTGCTAGCCAGAAACTGCTCTGTTTCTCAGCAAATATTGTTCATCCCTTATGAACACAGTCCTTTGAATGACATCTTTATATGCTGGGCCTTATGACATTTTAGTAACAAGTTTTAATTTTTTGCTCATCAGCTTTCCTGTTCACATATCATCAGCATACAACAGCAGAGGATGTTAGGGAATCTAATTAGTAAACAATTCCATACTGCTGATACAAGATGAAACATTCTTAAACCAATAAAAAGAGCACTTTAATCACTGTTGAATGACTTTCAATGCCAAGCGGTTTGTGCCATGTCAGAACATAATTTGAAGAAGATTAGAGTACTATATAAAAGAATTAATGTTAACAACTTCGTTAAAAAATGTCTTAAACAATGAGCTTGTCAGTTGTCACAGACTCTCCCTGATCCATTGTGATTAAGGCTCCCCCTCCCAACAATTTCAGCTGATAAACAATGCTAAAAGCGTCAGGCAACCTAAACATTTTTTTCCATAGGTCCATCAGTTGCACAGGGTGCTAATCACCAGAGCTGGGGTCAGCCTTCTTTAACCTGCAACAAAGGCAGCGGGTTGCAATAATGAATACACAGGATAAAGAATTTGTGAGAAGCCCAACTGAATCTTTAATCATGCCTCAATGCCATTTCCGATCCAGTCAAACATTTGAAAGCTGCTGGGCAAGCACCACGCTATCAATCTTTCCAGTGCAAGTAAAATTACCCGGGAATCTTGTTTTGGATTAAGTTGAAGAGTGTCTTAGTAATAAGGGTTCATCATTCTCTTCTGCAAATCATTTGTCAGTTTTGTAATACAATCTTCCTCTGCAGCAGGGTGGGATTTATACAGCAGTTGCTGTTTATTTATAGTTGAGGCTCAAAGATCTGAATTATCCATCCTTCTAAAATCCTTTGTTGAGTTGAAAATACTAAGTAGCTACTAGTTATAGGCATTTATTTCATAACTGCTAGCAGTTAATTTGTAACCGATGGCACTGAATGCAAATTAATATTGAATATCTTAACAGTAAAAGAAAAGGGGTTCTTGAGATACAGTACATGGTAAAACCCTCATTAATACATGTAATGCATCCGTTAGTATTCTGAGTTACCTTTTATGTTCCTGATAACAAAACATATTGCACAGTTAATGTTTAGTTTTTAGATTTGTCTACCTTCAAATGCGTGTTTATTTTCTAAAATTAGACTTTTGTTCTGAAGCAAGTTTACATCCCAAGCATATAAATAATAGAAACAAAGCCTTAACTTATCTGTATATTTATCAACTATGAATGAATAGGATCCACTCTAAACTCTGTTAAGATCACACAGCACTCAACATTGTCTGCCAGGGAGATGGGATCAGCTTATTTGAAAAGGAGGGGTTTATTTTCTTATGAAAAATTAAGGATAAAGGCCAGTCATCTTGGTAGCCTGAGGTTAAGTTCAGCACAGAGCATTTTAAAAGATGGACAGTGGGAAGAGGTGAATTCAAAATGACATGAGAGGAGAATATTTGTGACAAGGGCCAGATTCAAAGCAAGCAGCTCAAGTGAAATAAAAAGGCAAGTCCTTAAAACTCTTCAGGCTGTTCCTGTTATTCGTATCAGGACCATTAGACAAAGCCAACACATCCCTAACAGTAAAATATCAGACCCCCACAAAGGCGCTGTGAGCGTACCATTTACAGCTGAATAACTCATTACACAGCAGTGTGAGGTAGAATCATAGTCATGAAGGCTGGGGAAGATCACCAAGTCCAACCACTGACCTAAGCTAGCAACCAAGGTACTATGAACATATTCCAGATACGAAACCAGCACGGTGTCCCATAATTTCTCTATGCTTCTGATAAGCACCCTGAAGAGTTCATTCATTCAGGGAAAAACTTCTCACCAGCTGGCTTCGGTAGTGGCCGTTTTCCTGATTTGATGTAAAATATAAAATCTCATTTAATTAACAAACAAAATGATACAGAATCTGTTTCCACTACAATCGGTTCCATATTATCCAAACCAAACCCTAAAGTGACAGCAGTGGTTTGACATTCCTCGAGCCTCACCTCCACCTGGTGGGAATTAGCACAGGTGTGCTGCCTTCTCAGAGGCTCCACAGATTGGAGCAGTGGCTGAGGATCTGCTCCACTGCTTGTTGTCACCCTGATGCTGATGGTCGGGGTGGGCTCAGTGGGATTTGTGCTGCCTGGGGGCAGCTGAGAGAAAACTGCCTTCAGAATAGATCTGCCTCCTTCTGGTATTACTACAAGCCCCAAGCTGGGATTGTGGTGCAGAGCTTTCTCAAACTACATTTATTCCTTTTTCCTATCAAGCCCAAGTCTTTGTGAGCAACGTGGAGCACAATGACCTCTTCCAAAAAACACTAGCACATCTAAAATCCTCATGTCCTCGTTCAACCTCCAGGATTCCTCAGTATCTGAAGCATTTTTAGGAGGAATCTTAAGAGTTGTTTGGTGATATCACCCAAGGCTGAAGCCAGCTGTAGCTGCGGGAGCCACTTCTCAATGTCAGGCGTTACTGTGCTCCTTTTCCTACTGGGATAACTCAGAGCTGTGAGGAGCAGTCTCTTTTCCAACAATGCAGTGAACAAGTTTTAGTCTCGCCTGTGAGTTGACAGGAGAACTGTTCAGTTCCTGCTGCAGTCCTCTTACTCAGAGAATTCCAGATGCACAGTTATCTTATGAATAACGCCCAGAATGTGTATGGATTAATGTCCTGTAAGAAAACAGGATTCCTTGATTGCTTTTTCAGCAAAGAAATATGAAATTGAGACCTGCCTTTGCTATTTTGGGAGAAGCGTGAAACTGAAATCATATCTGCAGCTAAAAAATAAAACTCTGGAGCTGCCAAATATGATCTAAACTCCAAACTGGGCTCAGTTGACTTCAGGTCCTATTTCCACCCAAGTGCCAGCAGGAAAACGTGACCTGAACTGACACTGTACTTACAGTCTTTTCAAAGCTCTCACCGAACCACATCTAAACCAGAGGTTCTCAACCACCTCCCCTTCCCCCATCACCACAATTAAACCAGCAAAGCATCTCTTAGAAGAAAATACAACGGATAAACCAAAATCTATAAGGTCCGCTTTTTTCCCTCTGATGTATTCCTTTTTCAACTAATTCCCAACTACAAAGGCTCACAACTCCATCAGCCTCTCTACTTGCAAAGCATAGTTGGTTTCAAGCTGTAACTTTTCTTAGTGTCATTAAGACCCTTACACATTTACAGTATTCTTTAAATACATTAGAGGAGATAAGTGTGCCATGTTCTTTGAGTAAGGAAACCGCAGTAGCTCATGAAAGAGGATTTGTTTTCAACTGCTGAGGCATTAAGACCTAGTGATTATTTCAACTATTCAGTATATGCAGCTATATTTAACTTACATTCTGGGTTTTAACTCTGCAAAAGAAATCGTGTCCATTGTAATAAATGTATTTTGATAATGCACCATGTTGTTTGTGTTATGCAACCCCTCATATGTTCTCAATTACAGCAATGCTAGAACTTGAGAACTTCCAACCTCCAACATCTGGTATCAAACAGATTTTCTGCAACCATTTCACAGGAGGAAAAAAAAAATACAATACAGGACATCAAGTCAGAAGAACTGGCTTGTTTATCTCTTTTTGACTTTTCCTTCCCTAGTGAGCTTGGACAAGTCACTTCAGCTCCATGTACCTCACTTTTCCCAGCTATAAAATGGGGAGAGTACTCTTATTTACCCACCTCACAGGGGTGTTGTGAGGAGTCATTCAGATTTATGGAGTGCTTTCACACTTAATTTGGAAAAGCACTGTGTAAGTATAAAGTGTTATATTACAAACCATTGTTAAAATGTGTAGAAGATGTAGAACCACGTTGGCAAAGTAGCTGACAAAAAATGTAATTATCATTTAAAATCATGCCTATTCTTCTCAATTGTAGAAAATTAATTCTTTAACCTGTGTAGCTGTCTGCTGCCCCAGATCTTGTTCCAGTGTCTTCCCTCTCTCATTCAGTTCTTTTGCCCAGCTCACAGAGAACTTGGTAAAACTCTCACTAGCCAAAACAACAGTGAGTGATTAAAAAATGGACGCTTTAGAGGGAAACACTCCCTGAAAGGATGATCCATACACTCATCTCTCCCAGCCTTTGCATATGCTAGGCAGAGCCATCATGGCATACCAGGGGTGGGATTCAGTTGCCTAACATGGATCTTGAGACATCTGAGCTGCCTCAAGATATCCCACGTGCTCCACAGCTGTCTTTCAGAAGGGTACATATTTCCCATAGGTCTGGTATTGTATCTGCCAGCCCCTCACGGATATCTCAGCTAAAAGCACCCAGTGGTTAAGACAACACCAGACTGTGCAATTTAAATGCTTTTGCCACAGCACCTGGAAGGGAGCTGGTTCCCACAGGCAGCACCGTTTTTCTTTCTTTTCCACAATCTTATTCAAGTCCTCAGTCAGCTTCTGAAAAATGTTCCAAGGCTGACAGAGGGCCACATTCAGCTCTAAAAGCTATAATGAAGCCTGTGGCTTCACCTTGCTCCACCAGCATTTCAGGGCAGGAACAGCAGCACTCCTCACAGGCCTCTTTATCAACACCACATTTCCAGGGACATCAGTGCTGCAATTCCTTCTCCTGCCCACTCAACCCCCGTTCACACCTGATTTACACTTCTAAGACATCATTGCTCCACTGAAATGGCAGTTTTGAACACTCTATGCAAACATCTATGCTCTTTTCTTCTCACAGGCTGGTATGGAGCAGTGGAGGGCTGCAACATTCTTCTGCTAATTTCTATATTTGGGAAAAATCCCTGAGAAAAATTATCATTATTTTCATTTCAGAGAGTAACGGGGCAAGGGTAAGATCAGGTTGAAGAAATGAGGCTGCAGTCCATTGCTTGCCCCCTGCCCTGTGTCCAGCACTGGCCAGTGGAGTGAGAAGCCAAGAGATGTCAGGGACAGTCCCTGGGCATCCAAGCACTGCTGGGGCTGCTCACACCTGAACATCTGTGGCTGCTCACCTTCTGTGAGGCACATTTATACAAACACCATCACAAATATGAATTCTGTCACCACTTGTTGGCCACAGTCAAACTGGAAATCCTGTGGAGGACTGGAAATCCTCCTGAAACACATAACCTGCCAGCAAAAGGTGGATTCTTCTGGGCAAGGGCAATTTAAAGAGCTGAGCAAACAGGTTGCTGACGCTAAACATATCCTGCCAAAAAAGAGAGATTAGATACATTGCTGCAACTAAATCATCAGAACTGGTCTGGCTGGTGTTTGGGCATACACAGATGAGAGTTCACTGAAATCACTCCTGTTATTAACTTGTGCTGAATTGAAATGTTTTATGGTTTTTCTGTATTTTAATTATATATATACTTTATATAAATGTATGTATACATACAGTACTGTATATGCTGTATATATTTATATAGCTTTTTAATACTATTACTAGTCCAAATTTAGACTTTCTCATATGCATTATTGCAAAGAATATCATCTCAATGCTGGCATTTGGCTTCTTCCTTCATTGCACAGATAATTTTTTTAGACTGAATTTTATTTCAGACATGAGTGGAAAAGAAAAAAAGCCACACTGCTTTTTAAGAAAGTGACCTTCTGGGAAAGATACCTACTGAGCTGTTTGTTTGGGTTTTAAAGATAAAGACTGTTTTTCATCTGTTGATACACATGCACACATATGCACATACACACACACAGACACACACAGTCCAATAACACAATGCATTGAAAAACCACAGGGTGTTATGATGGGGAGGTATCATGGTAAGAAAGTAACTACCAACTCTGTCTTCCAGAAACTAATTAAGGGAATGTATTTTGCAATAATACAGATCTAGCAAACAGGCCTCTAAAGTCTAGGCTTAGAGCTGTAAGCCAGGCACTCCTGTATTATGTATGTGTGATTTTCATAGATAGCCTGCTGTAAAGTGTGCCCTGTTAGTGCATCTTTCAGGCTCAAAGACACTGGTCTTGTTAATATTTCATTTAGTACATACTGTAGAGTCTCATTTATATTACTTCTATAATTAATGGTGATAGCTTAGGCACTGCCTTTACAAGGAGGGATCCCTGTATGTTGGTCGATGGGTAATGAGAAACAATAGATATTTCATTCACCAGCAGCTTGTTGCTAGTTAGTAGGAAATTATCGTGTGTACTGTTGCTTTAATTGCCAGGGTAAATAATGCCGCCGCTGTGTTAGTGAACATTTTAAAGCACTTGATGCAAATAGACTAGAAACAAAACACAAAAAAAAATAATTTACCTTTATTATGCTATACCTTAGCACAGGGAGTTTAAAAGGTACGTCTTAAAACATTTGCGTTCTATCATGCAAATATATCTTAATATGCATGTGCTGACTATTCAACTACTGTATTTTAGGAAATACAATTATGCTGCCTTTCTCTTCTCCTATGTAGACTGTAAATAACTGTAGATTTTTCTCTTGTTTTCCCATGTAAATATATGTAAATATTAACAAGCTATGCATGCTAATATTCTAGGCAATTTCAGGTACTTTTATAATCTGAAGGCATGTACTTGAACTGGTTTGTTAAAAAAATCAACTCTCTCAAATCCTTTAAAGCTCATTAGAAATTAAAGATTTCTTACTAGACTGGTTCCTTCACTCTCAGTTGTTTTTTTGTTTATTTTTCCATCTGCTTTGCCAGAGCTGTCTCCCAAGACCCGCCACCAATGATGCACATTCCAAGGCTGTTTCCTCCAAAGCATGGGGTCCCATCCCAGGATATTATTCACTCCCTGCCCCAGGATGGGCACGCTTTAGATCCAACACCATCCTCAGAGGGGATGTCTATCCCCTTCTCTCTGACTTCTCCCTCTGTTTAGTGACCACAGAGTCACAGAGCCGTGGAATGGTTTGTTTTGGAAGAGACCTTAAAGATCCTCTAGTTCCAATGCCCTGCCATGGGCAGAAACACCTTCCACTGGGCCAGGTTTGATGTTTTCTATCCCATTTTCTCAGTCCATAATCTGTCAAGCCTGGATTTAATACCCCAAGTGCCAGGGCTGGGTTTGAGGGCAGATGCAGCCCCAGCCAGGAGCAGTCCCCATGGCTCTGCAGTCCTGCTGCTCACTCAGACGTGCTCCTCTGTTTCAACACGCTCTTTATGTTTCTTTTCCAGCATGCTTATGACTTTGACAGACTGTGAAAATAATTTGATAAATAGCTTGATAAATTTCTCCATCTCCTCCCTTCCGTGCTGTAACACTGTTTGTGGAAGCCTTTCAACTGAAGGAGTGTGAACAAAAAAGAAATTACCTAAAGCTTCTAAATCAAGTCACCTCCTGCATACAGATTTGGAGACAAGGTTTCAATTTAGCTCTCTTCTCCCTTCTTTATTTTTTTGTTCATGCAGTAAATGAAGATTACTCTGAGGAAAAAGGTAAGAAGTAAAAAAAAGATGCATTTTTCCCCCAGTACAGTAGAGAGGAGGAAAAAAAAATCCCCTCTCCATTATCTATGAAAACTAAATGCAATGACAACTTTTTTAATTGAAAGAAAACAGCTTTCATGTCTGAAGATGTTTTTTTTCCCAGACTAGGCATATGAGAATAAACACATTAATTGACAGGATCCTCATGACTTTTTAAGTTCCTCAAACTTAGCTTGGCGTCTGGGGAAGATCTCTTTCCAGTCCTTGAAGACTCTTTTAAGATGAATGTTTAAAAAGCTGAGCTGACACGGGCATTACGTTCAAGTGCAAGCTGTACTATTCTTTAGTAGAGGGCGTAGAAATGGTTCATAGAATTATTATCTTTCTACAGACAAAACCCATTACCTTCACACTAGGAGGGAAAAGCTAGTTTTTAACTTATATAAAACGGAATCAATTATCAATATCTTTGCATGGTTTCCCAGCTCTGCTGGAGAGCAGTCACAGAGCTAAACACACAGAGCCATTTGGCAAAAGGGCTCCTGCCTGTGCTGGGCTTCTTGTTACACCTTTCATTTAATAAAATCACATCTGCAGAAGCAAAAATAAGTCATAACAATTTGTATGCAGGGCTTCCACCCTGACTGTCACAGAGGGAGATGGGAATCACATTTGCAGGCCGATCACTGGGCTTCTGTTACTTTCGACTTCTTCCCAGTAAAAAGTGAACAAGCAAATAAAAAGCAGCCAGTGATGCAGACTCAAACACAGTGGTGAACAGTAGTGCAGGTCAGAGCATCCATAAAGCCTGTTGTCTTTGGTGTGGAAAAAAGTGCTCCTTCAGCAACCTCTGCCATATAATGTGCACCATCCTGCCTCTGAATAATCCTTTTGCTGGCTTTAAAAGGGTCTCTCATGGATGCTTGTGCTTCCAGTGAGAAAAGGAAAGCTGGAAGGTCAGTGGCGACTTTTCATGGTGAAGTCCACACATGCCCATTGGTTTTAAACTGCAACCAACAGGAATCTTATGTCTTCCAGAAGACAATGTCTAACCTGGTCCAACTCTGTGTTTTGTGGGTGGAGCGATGGATAAGGGCATTGGCCATCCTTTAAAAGCTGTGTGCCCAGCTATTTCACCAGCACAGGCAAACTCAGGTGCACACAGAGGTGCAGCACCTGCAAGGTATATAAAACATAATACTCTGGAAGCTGGCAGTGCTGTTGGGGAAGGAAATGTTCATTATTAGACTCTCTTATGTGTTTATCCCATTCATGAGATCTGCTTCCACAAAGCACATAATGATAAATGGCACATTTGCAAATTATCTTCTGAGTGCTGATGAGAAATCAGCAACCTGCGAGTTACCGTGACTTTGAGTGAGTACACTCCACTGCGAGCCTCGTTTGCTGAGATGCCTGCCAAATGAGTGCATTAGTATATTAGGAGTCTAATAAATTGACTAACAAGCATTTGATGAAAAATAGCTGTTCCATCCGTTACAGTTATCATCACCGCCAACAAGGCTACTGGGGTTGGGATTTTGAAGGCACCAGCTGCTGATAAAAGAGTTGTTGCCGTGCTGTGCCACGCTCTCAGCAGTATCTCCCTCCCTAACTGTGCATCTTAACAAACTCTCAGCAAGACACAGGACCTTCTTTGCTTAAGTTTTCCTCTGCCACTTCATGACACTTATGAGGATTTGAGCCATTGCAGTCTTACTCAGTCCTGTCTTTTCTCCCTGCTGCAGAAAGGAAGATGCTGGGTTTGCCTGTCTGGGAAGGAATTGGAGGAGACACTTTCTGTTATGGAGTTCAGCACTGCTCAAAAACCTGACACTGTTCACAATTCACATTCATAACCTGAAAACTTTTAGCTTGTTGATTTTTGCTACAAACATCAGACTAAAGGACCGAGGTGGCTTTGGCTATAGTCCCATTCAGCAGAAAGCCACTGCATTATTTAATATCATGCAATCAAATGAGTTTCAGGAGTGGCTCAGAGTCCTAGTTCCAACTCACTGTCCTCATGGAAAAACTCAGAAAAAATCATACAACACTCCACCTGTGACATTCACTGCTTTGCTGGATATTTAAGAAGCCCAGTTCTTTTAATGAGTAAAACTGATAAGCTCCCATCATGAAAACATCCCCCCTGCATTGGATGGAGCAAGCAACTCCCATGTTCAAACCCTCGGGTCCTGCAAAGCAGAAAGAGGGCATTCAAAGCACAGGGCTGGCTGTGCAGAGCCCTTTGGGAAGGCTTGGCTGTTACCTGCAGCCCACCCGATGCACTGTGGGTGTTTGTCCCTCCTCCCAGCACATGGCTGGGGCAGCAACGCTCTGCCCTGGCAAAGCCTGCTTGAGTCAATTACGTCTTTTCAGGCTAATTAATTCTTGGAAGTGCAATATGCCCTTACGGTCAAGTTTCAGAAATCTTCGTGCTGGTTAATTTGTTTAAAGTAGAGAGGAACCCAATTCATCACGTGTCAGCCCGTTTATCGTCTGCCGACAAATCCCGGTGAACACTTTAAAACTGCACACGCCTAAGGAAAGCTCGGTCTGTACCTTCCCAAATTGCATTTCTGCTTTTACCTGAGACATTCGCAAGATCCTCAACTCTGTCAACAGTCGCTCTCCAGTTTTGTTTAGCTTATCATCAACAGACTCTGCTTTTGTGAGTGGACAAGTCATTTGAGTGTGCACCACAGTTATAATGGCCTGACTGACAGCTCAGCCAGATAAACATGAGAGAATAACAGACGTAGGAACAATCTGGGTATTCATTTTGTCCGTTCAACCGGGTTGAAAGGATTTGCCAGCCAAGGGCACAACACTTCAGGCTAATTTGCTCAGCCAAAGCACTGCCAGAGTGCAAGGCTGCAAGCAGATGACTGATGTTGGGGAGATCGGCGCTCCCAGATGAGGTACTTATTATTCACCTCTGCCTCACGGAAAATGAAAGTACTCTTTATTCAAAGCATCCATTTGAAAGAGGAAAATATATAGAAATGAACTTTGTTACAAAACTTGAACCCTTCTCACTGCTTGCCCACTTCTGCATTAATTCCAGCTTCCTGTCCTCCTCCATGTCATCCCTGCAGGGTTTCTGTTTTCTTGCTCCTCACATACTTTCCTTAGCCTTGTTTCCTGCTTTGCAGTTTCACCCCTATAGCTGAAAGTATATTTCAGGTACATTTTCTTTTCTGTTTATCCTCCATTTTTAAGCTATACTCAGCTCTGCAAACCTCAGAGGCCCAGCTGTATTCTCAGTGTCTGGTGTAGCCGAGGGTGCCACGCTGTTGTGGAGCCAAGGGACCCAGGGCCAGTGCAATGACAGTGCTGTCCTGGTGAAGGAAAGTTGTCTCTTGCACATTTTAAGCACCCTGTGTTTAGAGTGACAGAGCTGCAAGTTCACCTGCTAATCATGTAAAAGTAAATGATGGGTAGAACAGCCAAGCCTGTACTAAGAAAAGGTAAACGCTGCTCTGACATATTCCCTCAAGCAAACAAGCAAAATAATAACAGTTTGCTGTGGAGGTTTGCAAGTTTGCTCCCATTAATTAAGTTCCATTTTCCAGCATCTTGAGTTCTAAGATGTTTTCTCCAGGACTGATTTCAACAACTCCCTCTCCCGTTGAAAAGCAAAGGCCAAACCCTGCTTTTGGTGACAGCAGCATGACTCTACTGGCTTCCTCCAGCTGGGGAGCCAAGACACAAGGTGCAGTGGGATGGAGGTAAATCCCTGAGCATTTTTGGAGGGCAGTGTCCCAGCGGAGTGCCCACAGCCCAAGCACAGCAGGCTGGGAACAATGGCCCTTGCAGAGGTGATGCACTAACAGCCTCAGACACATCACGGGAGGAATGTAAAGTGCACCTGACATTTCTTTTGATCTACTCCTAAGAAGCATTAAAAAGCACATTAATGTGCTGCTTTAGTGTGTGTGTTCAATGTGATAGTTGGAGACATAACTGAGCCTTTCACAAAAGTCTAATTGGGGAGAAGAATAAACTTATTGTTTCCTCCTCTGGACATGCACCCTGGAACATAGGCAGAGTTGACATTTGCATGAAGTATGTTGCTGTTTTGCATTTTAAATCCCAGCATGCTAAATGTAGGTTGAATGATCACTTTGACTATTATTAGGAAATCAGTACATGCCCAACAGCAGTTCTACAGATGCAGGAACTGATATTTCCCAGCAGCAGGCTGTCTTTCTCCAATGCTGAAATTCAAAAGTGCATGTGTATATTTACATACTTTTATTATAAATTGCTTCTTTAAAATGTCAAATGAACACTAATAAAGTATCTGAGCTCCTACAGCCACTTTTCATGTTTTCATGCAATTGTTTGGTATTGCAGATGTGGACATCGGCACACACACATCAGATTCACATCTAGTAGCAGAGTTTCGTGCATTGAGCTATTGATACTTTTTGACCTTGTCAAGACTATGAAGCACCTTTGCATCTCTGTGCTTTCAGTTGCTATGCTGAAGTCCCTTTGCTCTTTTAGGACAATCACACAATAAATAAACTGCAACAAACCAGGTAGCAAAGAAAAAAGAAATGTAAAAAGAGAGCATTCATACTCAGGTTAGTCAATAGGAGAACAAAGAGAGCGAAGAAAGTCAGGTCTAAGTTCCACAACAGAGGTAAGGTCAGGAACTACATTACTGGGTCATCCTAAATTTTGCTGAAGACTGCATATTCCTTGTTCTTATTTCTATCAGCTTAGGTGTGTGTTTGCACATCTGGTCAAACCTATGTTCTGCTGAACTCTATTTTGCTCTCTGTGCAGTACTCTTTCTTACATCTGCTATGCTGATAATTTATGTGTCCCCGATTAGCTCCCTCAGTGCTTTATCTCTGGGAGGATTAGAAGCTTTATTGTGTCCTCTTCATTTGTCTCTAGCACCTCCTTCCAGCCTCAGCCAGGCTTCTTGGACAGCCTCCTCTGCTGCAGTACTAAGGATGCCAAAGCTGCTCTACTAAGCCATGCACCTCTTAAACTCCCCTGGCAAAAGACAGTCTAATTTGGGAGAACCATTACCTTCCCTTTATTGTAGCTCTCTCTCAATCTAGCCATAAAAACTGCAGTGCAAGGGAGGAGGAGGCTGAGGAATGGGAGCTCAGAGAGCCCTGCTGCTCTGTGTCCTGGCACTAACAGAAAAGCAGGAACCTGCAATGCCAAGGCTCCCCAAGAACACAGAGTGTTCTGATCCAGTTAGGCAGGTAGTTAAAACATCTCCAAACTGCTCTGGGTACAAAACAGATGGATGCAGAGGTCTTCTGGATCATGTACCAAGCAATTCTGGTTTCTGTGTGATATTTATAAACCAGTAAGTTCTAGCTGGCACCAACTCAGGATTAAAGGAGCTCCAGCCCCAAGACCACGTTACACTCAATGCTTCAAAAAAATGTGAGGCTTTTCCCATCCCTGCTTTTTTGCGTCCTTATTTTTCTTGACAACAGCATGATATTCTCATAAACAAGGAAACACCCTGCTCACCACAAAGGGGAAAGACAGGGTGGGTTTTTTTCAGCTACTCCTCTGGTTGATGTTCAAGGTGGACTCGGATGGGCCCATCTTGAAATCTGGGGAATTCCACTGCAACTTCAATAAATTGTTTGTCCTAGAGAAAAAAAATTTGAAATACAATACAAATGCATAGAAAACTCCAGGATTTCTGCTAGAGACCATGTGGATTTCAGAGGCCTTCCTTTTAAATTATATAATTAAACTGATCTTTAAGAAGCAACCAACACTGGAAATCTATCTTTTTCAATATTTAGATCTGTATCCCCTTTCAAAAATGCAGCCAAAGCTCTGCTGATGGAAGACCTAAGATATTTCATCCAGAAGCCAGGGCAGAGGAGGGGGCTGAGCACAGCAGCATTGGGAGGAAAGGGGAACAATTCCCTGAGCCTGGGGAGCCCCTGGGATGGGAAGCTGGAGCTGCAGTAACCTCCACAGTGTGAGCATACACGTGTGCTGTCACTCAAAGAGTGAAATACTTGCTTTGATGGGATACACACCTCTCCTTCTTTCTCCAATAGGAGGAATGGAAATGTGTCTGGCTTCCCAGCAAACACACAGAAGAACCTTTCCTATTGGTGCAAGTCAGTTGATTCTAGCTCAGTATTTTCCCATTTGCTACATACAAGTAAAAATGATGCTGTCTAATGAGATCTCTATCCCCTGCTTTGCCACAATGCATTATCCTGCTAGAAGGATACTCTTTTGACAATAAATTTCTATTAAAGTGCTTTATGCTCTTAAGTGGCACAATTTTTTTCAGTTGGCAACATGTGAAATAGATGTTCTGTCCAACTGCTGTATTGGAGCTGTACGAACTCTCCCTGCATAGTTTTGAACATGTTTTTTTTTCAGCCAGGTTAGATTACAGAACAGAAAATCAGTCAGTGGCATAAATGATAAACACCTAAAGGATATTTAGCACTTACTTTCTGACAAGTCCAAAAATGAATTTACTGCAAAATAATGAACTTAAGTGACCCCTGCTGACTTCTCAAGGAATGACATTCCATAGGGAGTCCCATCTGTGAAACAAACTGTTCAGGTACAAAAACAAACCCTTTGTCTCAGCTCCTTGGACTTTTTCTTGGAAAAAATACTTCCTCAGAAAGTTACTGGTGATCTGAAATGGTTCTGGGGTCTACAGTTTTGGCTGGTCCATCTAATAATTGAAAAAAAGGATAAAAGGTCAGATTTGAACCCTTGCAGCAGCCAGACACAGTTATTTTCTTTTTTTTTTTTTTTCAGGAGTATTGTCAGTTAAGCATAGCTGGAACTTGAACATCTTATATCTGCCCACATATCTGGCTAGTGCCTTCTGGCCTTCTGTGTAATGCAAGGGACTAATAAAACATGGCAGCACTTGATGTCAGATAGTTTGTCTCTGCCTTGTTT